>NC_133618.1:455430293-455770293 GCF_048593235.1 Sminthopsis crassicaudata | reverse complement strand
CTCAATGGCTCCCTTTGCCTTTGATATAAACCTCCCTTACCACAGAGAAATGGAGTTAATTAAATAGCTTTGTGGTCATGGCTAGCAACATTTTATGCTAGACTTAATTACTTTCTTCCAGAGAAAGGGAAAGATGTACTTTACCATTATCTTAACAGTCACTTTATTGATCCTAATAAAATGGCATCATAAGGGTGCTTACAGAACTGGAGATAAAGTCAGATCTGAATTCAAATTTGGTCTTAAATATCTATATGACCTTGTAAAGTTTTGTTGATGTTGAATTGTTTCGGATTCTTGATCTCATTTGGGGTTTGCTTGACAAAGACACTCTAAAGGTTTGTCAATTCCTTCTCCATCTCATTTTACAGATAAGGAAAATGAGGCAAACAGATTCAGATGACTTGCCCAGAGGCTAGATTTTACCTCTTGAGGATGAATCTTTGTGATGGAAAGTTCAGTACTCTATCACTGCACCACCTAGCTGCCTCATCTAAAAACAGGAATAATAATAGTACCTGCCTCCCAAAGTTATTGTGAGGATGAAATAAGATTATAAATTTAAAGTGTTTATCATAATACCTGATACTTAATGAACATTATGTAAGAGTAAACTATGATTTCCATTTTTTTTACATTATTGTGGTGATTTCCTAAATTATTCTCCTTATTCAGTTCATTTTATTTTGTTGCATCAATTCTTACAAAGCTTTCAAACTTTCTCAATCTTTTGTAGATATAATTTCTTATATTGAAATAGTATTTGGTTCTTTCTGCTTAATATTTATGATACCTGTTTTCAGATGTGCATTGGCTTCCTAGGCTTCCTATCTAGTACTTTGTAACAACAAAAAAGTGCTACTATTAAAAGTTTTGCAACTAGATACAATGTTCTTTCCATACTACCAAGCTGGTTTTCCAGGGTCTGGAATGGCTCCTGTGTCTAAGAGTTGAAAAGTATCCAGAGGTCCTCAAATCCAAGCCATACTTGACTTTCTATAAGAAAGTCAAATAATTGTCATGTAGACTTTATTTTAAAAAATTCCAGTGAGGGAAAACAGTTCATTTCCCTGAATTTATACATTTTCTTCTGTACACATTTCCTGATGTAAAGAATATCACCCTCACAAGCACAGTCGCATTAAAAAATTTAAGCATACATGTTATACTCTCTCCTATATATCTTCTTTCTATCTATCTATCTATCTATCTATCTATCTATCTATCTATCTATCTATGTCTGTCTCTGTCTTTCTATCTATGTATCTGTTTATCAAATGATAGATAACCTATCATAACCTATACCCAAAATTCACTCCTTTTTTTTTTTTTTTTAATCCTGCCTCTTAGAATCTGTAATTTTCCTTTCCCCAGAATCTGTAAATTCAGAAATTACTTATTCATGGGCTTAAAATCCACTCACTTCAGAAAGAAAGAAAGAAGTAAAGAAAAAGAAAGATAATACAAAGAGAAAGAAAGAAAGAGAAAGAAAAAAGAGAAAAAGAAAGAAGAAAGGGAGAGATGGAGGGAAGGAGGAAGTAAGGAAAGAAGGAAGAACAGAAGAAAGGAAAGCAAGGGAGGGAAGGATGAGAAAGGAAGAAAAGGGAAGGAAAATAGAAAGGAAGGAAGAAAGAAAGAAAGAAAGAAAGAAAGAAAGAAAGAAAGAAAGAAAGAAAGAAAGAAAGAAAGAAAGAAAGAAAGAAAGAAGAGAAAATATAGTTATCAGAAGCATTTCCTCATACACACACAGAGCTGCTAATGACTCTTCCTCCCTCCACTTGCACTTAGGTATTTGTTATAGAGATATACATATATACACATATGTATAGATCCACATATATGTGTCTATATATGTATATACACACACACATACATATATTAGTTCTTAATGGTCAGGAGCAATTTCATTTTTTGTCTTTTTAGTCTGACACACCGCAATGGTGGCTGCTAAGTGATAAATATCTTAAAAATATATTTAAATACTTTAAAATACTTGTCTATAGTATGGAAAAAGAGCTTCTCTCTACAATCTTAAGTCTAAAAGAGATTTAAAGAAGCCTTCTAAACCAAAGTGTCTTAAACTGTGGGTCATTATCCCCTTATGTGATCATATAACTGAACGTGGGATTTGTGAAAAATTTGGAAACAGTAAAAAGTATCAAATATTCATACAAGATTTAATTCTTTATGTAAGAACAACCAAGGACATCTATCTCACTAATGTACAAATTTGCTTTCATCTTTAATAAATGGTATAATTATATATACACCAAAGAATAGCTTTCAAATAAATAGTTGTATTTTTGTGGGTGTGTGCACACACATGTCATATCATACCATATATCATATTGCATATGATATCATATATAAATGGGGATATGTATGTATATCTATATCATATCACATATCATATTATATCATATTACATCATATATCAAATTGTATTACACATAAAGGGGGATATGTATGTATATCTATATCTATCTATAGATAGAAGTTCAAAACTGCCCTAAGAGTTTTGAGATATTCTGTGTGTGTATGCATATATGTATAAGAATGTATGTAAAGTGTCCATATATACCAACAATACAAGTTTGATCAAGAAATAAAGTTTAAATGTTCTGTATCAAGTAAAAATTAATAAGGCAAAAGCATGAAAATTGCAGTGAAAATCTGAGTTTTTACTTATTGCTGCTAATAATTAGCTATCTGTCTCTTTATGATGTCTCAGTTTTCCCATCAGTAAAACTAAAACAATAGAACAAATGATCTCGATGTCTTTTTCCAACCTGAAAATTATATATATTAAAAATTACCATAGGTGATATTAATAATTCATACTAAGGAAAATCCAAAATATAAGAATGATTATTAGAAAAAACATATTTGAAAAATCCAGGTTGTGCATGGAGCCTGTGAGTGTTTTACTGAGTCCCTTGCCTTCTTACCATGCTACTCCCTCTTCAGGTCAGACAAATATAACAGTGTGGTTGTAAATAGAAATGTTTGAATTGACTACTTTCTGACTTGTCCTTTGTCTGTTTTGGGGGACAAATGGGTAACTATGGGGTACAGATGAGAATGTGATGAGGGAAAAAGGAACTGGATTCAGAAATTATATAATCAGGCTTAAAATCAAGGAAAAATAAAACAAAATCAAACAAACAAAAACAATATTTTCAAATGTACCTAAAATATGTTGCCTCTTGGAAAATAGTGGCCCCTTTAGAACTCTAATATATCTTTACCAAGTTTAAATAACCATGATTTAGTTTATCCACCTTCCTCTAAGCAATATACCATATTATTATTGTTTTCTTAAAATAGCTCAACACCTTGGAATCAATAACAATAACTGGCAATTTAAAGATCATTAAAATTCGCAAAAAGTTTTCCATACATTATCTCAATGCTAAGTACTACAAGGTATCATTATTCTTAATTTTTTAAATGAAGAAAGTGAGACTTCAAGAAACTATATGGCATGACAAGGTGACACAGCTAATGAATGGAGTAGGATTTGAACTCAGGTTTTCCTGACTTTTGTTTTAGGTTTGGAGTCAGAAGACTGGGGTTAAAATTCTTGCTTTGCATTTCACTACTTTCATGATCTTAGATAAGTCAGTTGATCTCTATGGGCTTCAGATTCCTCCTCTCTGAAATTAAGATAAAGAACAGATGACCTCTAAGATTTTTTTTCTGGTGTATACCTCCTGGCATGATTATCCAGTGAAAACAAACAGTTGCTTCCAAATAGTGCCTTTCCATCACTTTTCCTAGCATTGTAGTATTCAGGAAGGACAGTCCCTGACTCTTTCCAAACACCTTGCTCTTATTTACCTTTAATTAAAAAGGCTTTGGATTTTTTTTTAAAGTCCTATAAGCCCTGAGGATATCGAGCATTTTTTAAAAGCTCTCCAAAAAACCCCCCAAAAAAACAAAAAAACAAAACAAAACAAAAACAACAACAAAAAAAAAAAAAACAAAAAAAAACAAAAAAAAACAAAAACAGGATATTTTGAGGACAAGTTGTTTAAGAACAAGGTTGCATGTACTTGGAACTCTGAGCATCATTTTGTGGCAGAGAACCTCTACTGGAGAGGCCCCTGAAGGGAAGCAGATGGCTCTGACCGGCATGAAGCCTCTAGCTAATGAAAGCCTATGAGAAATCAACACCCAGGCAAAAATATCTGCTCTGTTTGAGTTCAGCAGTTTCCAATTTGAAAGTATATACATATTTCCAAAATTTTCTTTTTCTTTTTTTTCTTTTTTTTTTTTTTTTTCTTTTTTTTGCTGGAGTCTCCTGCAAGAGCACCAGAACTCTGTAATGCTCTCTTTTAAGGATGACCTCTTTTTTTGTTTGTTTGTTTGATGTTGAATTTCTAATCCTTTAACCTTGAAAATAATCATTTACATCAGTCAGTCATTCAATCAACAAGTATGATTTAATACTATGCCATTCCAGGCATTCTTCCTCTTGTGATACAAAGACAGAAATAAAATTGTCTCTTTTCTCAATGAGTTTGTAATCTATTGTGAAAGAAAAATGTTCATGAGCATATACAAAATAAATATGAGGTTGTGTTTTGTTGTTGTTTGTTTTGTTTTGCTTTCAAAGAGAATTTAGCACTGAGGAAATTAGAAAAGGCTTCTTCTATATGAGGTTTCACCTGAGTAGAGTTTGGAAGAAAATAAGAGATTGTAAAGAGCAGAGATCTGCATTCGCCACTTTAGGATTAAATTTCAGGCACAGTATGGGAGACACCCAGAGCAAATTCATAGAGGTGGAAGGTGGGTTTTTGTGGGTGACAAGCAACACAATGACTAGTTTGGTGGGATCAGAGATTACAGAATGGGTGGAATATGTATTAATGATTAAAAGGTAGATTGGGTCCAAGTTTGTGAAAAGTTTTATAAACTAAACTAGATCTATTTGATTTTAAAAGTAAAAGAGGGATATAGGACTTTACTGAGGCACAGAGTACCGTGATCAGTCACTTGGGAGCTATGTCTTTACAAGGTAGATTAGAGAAAGGAGCAATAAAGTGGAAAGACCAATTAGCATTCTGTTCTAGTAATTCAGAAGCATCATGACCTATTGTGTTGTATCTATGAGCAAAAATAAAAGAATAAGTATCAGATATATTGGGGAAATGGGGATGATAAGATTTAACAACTGATTAAATCTAAAGAGTTAAAGATAGTTAGAGGGGTAAATCATAACTGAATTGAATTGAATTTTGAATTGAACTTTGGTGACTGGAAGCCACCTTGATAACCTTTACAGAAATAGCAAAAATCAGATGAGAGAGAGATTTTGGAGGGGAAGATAATAAGCTCAGTTTTGGATATTCTGAATTAAAATGTCTTTGGGATTTACAGTTACACAACTTTCTAGGATATCTCAAAGTTCCTCTAAACAATGAAATCTGCATTTTGGAGGATGGTTTTTTGTTGTTGTTGTTGTTGTTTTTGTTTTGGTCTACAAACCTCTCTGAGGAAACTAAAAACTACTCAAACCACTAATATATTCTGTATCTACTAATTTTATCCTGAAATATTAATTCAACGATGGAATATAATAGATGAATTTGATTTGAAAGAGGCTTCTTGCCTGTATCAACAGGATGATGCTATAAAGTATCAGAAGCACATAATGTAATAGCCCTCATAGGGATTCAATTGCTTTTATTTGGAGGGGTGGTGGTAGTGGCAGATGGTTATAAGACTGATATTTTATTGTTATATGTACCTTCTCATGTGAAAACTTTCTCAAATATAGTAGCTAGGGCACCTATTGGCAATTTAAAGTCTTAGACACTAGTGTTTGAGACTTATTTGTGGTACATCACAAGCATTGGCTTTAATCTATAGGTTCCTGACTATAAGGTTGAAATTGTAAAACTTTTAATTTGTTGTTTCACTTATAACTCTGATGATGATTCTAAAATTTAGCTTTAATCTCTTTTCTGACTTCTAGTTTTGCATCTCCAATTGCCAATTGTACATTTTGAAGTGGATGTCTTATAGACATTTTCAATTCAACATGTACAAAGCTGATAAAATTATCTTTCTCCAAAATTCTCTTCTCTTTCTAATTTTTTCATCTTCTAACTATCATTGTCAAGAGCACCACTATCCATCCTCTCACCCAGGGACACAACCTGGATATGACCCTCAACTCCTCATTCTCCCCTCTAACACTTTATTCCCCACACTTTATGTAATCTATTGCCAAATCCTTTTGATTTACGTATGGAACATCTTTTCTTTTTTGACACTGCAAAGCTTCTTGATATGGGCCCTAACAATCTTAAATTTGCATTATTGCTACAGACTATTGATTGGTCTGCCTACCACAAGTCTCTCCACAATCTAGTCCATCCTCCACTCAAGTGCCAAAGGGATCTTTCTAACATTGTACTAGAAAATCTTAGCTTTAGCAATAAAAAAAGAAAAAGGAATTAGAATAGGCAATGAGGAAATAAACTACAGCTCTTTACAGATGATAAGGGATCTACCTGCCAAGACAAACCCAGGAACATAATTACACAATTACAAAATGCTTCTCACACAAATAAAGTCAGATCTAAATAATTGGAAAAGTACCAATTTGTCATGGGTAAGTCGAGCTAATATATTAAAAATGATAATTCAAAGGGATCTTTCTAAAGTTCATATCTGACCAAATTTCCACAATGTTCAATAAACTCTAGTGGCTCCCAATCATTTCCAGGATCAAATATAAAATACAGCATTTGGTGCTCAAAGTTCTTCATCACTTGTTCCCACTTCAGTCTTTCTAGTTTTCTTGTACCTTTTGAGAGGATGGTCTTTCCAATCCCCTCCCCAGGTCTTTTCCACCCCACCCCACATATACATAGAATTGTAGCCAATTAATTTAGACTCCTTGCTGTTCCTCATATTAGACACTCCATCTGGCAACTCTGGGCATTTTCCCTGGCTGTACCCTATATCTGAAATTTTTTCCCATCTTATCTCTACCTCTTGACTTGCCTAGTTTCTCTCAACTTCCAGCTAAAAATCCCATCTTCTTACCAGAAGTCTTTTCTGGAATTCTCTTAATTCTAATGTCTCCACTGCTTATTATTTCCAAATTAGGCTGTATGGAGCATGCTTGAACAGACAGTTCTGTATTACCATTTCAAAAATGTGAATTTGTCCCAACATGATTGATTTATTAGGGAACATTTTGAGCATAATGCAAATGAGAAAAAGAGAACACAGAAAACTGTACTCTTTCAAAATAATTCACAAACCACAAATCTTCTGGTACTCACTTTTACAAGTAAACTTTAGTTCTTTGTCAAGAGAAAGTGTTGTATTTATTAAGGGCTAGTTTTAGACTACTTTTCCCCCTCCTTTACTCTTATGCCCTTCTCTCAGATCTTGAGGCCTGAGTTACTTTGGACTACCCAGAATAGCTTGGGGCCCAGCCTGAGCAGCTGCTTGCCCATACAATCAATCAATAAATACTAATTAAGTTCCAACTATGTGCTAGGCACCATGCTAAAATGGGATACAAAAAGAGCAAATTACACTCTCTGACCTCAAGGAGAATTTCGTCATATTTATGCTTTTCTTAACCATTTAACATGTATGAAATACTGTTACTATTTTTTTAGAATTTTCCTCCCTTAAGTCAATGGTAAAGATTTTGAGTGTTATGCCTCTAACCCAATTTTCTCCAAACCTCAGTGCTTTTATTGTGAGATTTTGCATAGTAAAATGATTTCTGAATTTCCTGTACATAGATGTTTGCATATTGTGCCTCCTATTAAACAGTGAGCTCCTTGAAGAAACTGTCTTTTGAATTTCTTCAAATCCCTAGCATTTAGTGCAGTTCTTGGCAATAAAGTTGTGGTGATAGGGTTTGGGACAAGGAAAGAGAATGGCAGTGCTGTTGTAAATAAATAACCTGACCCACTTCAATCTAATGATCTAACCATTGAGGCACAAAATGAGTCATTTCCTCCATTTTCTAAGCTTTTCCATCAGACATGTTTCAATCGGTATACAGGGGTAAGGAAGTCTGAACCAGTTCAGTTTGCTCTGTTTGTGGACAGCTGCCAGTGTATATGCTATATGGATTCAGAGTCCCTAGCAGGTCCACAGAAAACTAGCTAGAAGAGATATTCAGTTCCTTTCATTTCCAGAACTTTCATCTCACTTCAATTCAATTCATTCAAATTCAATTAGCATTTAATAAGTGCCTGTAATGTTTTAGGCCTTGTGTTTGGTTTCAGAAATTCAAGATCAAATATTGAACAATCTCTGCCTATAGAGTTTATATTCGACTGGAGAAATTTCCCATAATTTAAAACAAGTCAGGAAAGACTTTAACAAAAATTAGGGGGGGAGGGGATGGGTAAATGTTATATCCAATAGAAAGAATCCTGAACTGGAAGTAAATGGACTTAAATTCAAATCTTGCTGTTACATGATTGATGAATCAATCTAAATCTGTGACATTTTGAAGGATTGGTCATTCAAAAAGCAGATTTAATGAAAATAAGGATATATTTCAATATAAATTGGTGCCAAGGAGAATTTCTCTAATGGAAACTTTATCTGTAGAGCGTTCTTTCTATATTCTCGTTATCTAGATATTCTAAACAAGTCAAGGCCTTGATTCAATTTAAATTTGTGTGTTCTGTGAAATCTTTCTCTGATTAACCAATGTTTTTTTTTTTTTTTCTGTCCAAAATTTGTTTATTATTTCTCCTATTAGGATATAAGATTCTTCCCTGAAGAGATTGCTTTATCTTTTGTATTTGTATTCCTAATGGCTAGCATAATATCTGGAATATAGTAAGTGCTTAACAGAATAAAAGTGCTTAAAATAATAATAAAAGTGATTGACTTACAATAACCATGTCTCTCCCAAGTCTCTGCTTCTCCAGATGAAATATGAGTATTTTCAAAGGATGCTTATATGATATGGTCTGAAGTTCTCTAACAATTTCAACCTTTCTCTTCTGTGTTTAAGTTTGTCAATGTGCTTCTTGAAAGGCGGTTTCAAGATTTGACCAAAGTACTTCAGATATAAACAAAAAGAATGTGAATATATACATATTCACATCTCATACATAATATATAAATTCATATATATGTCTGTAGATGAGCATACATATACAGCTATAGCATATGCAAGTATAAAACAAATATTGAAAGAATAAATACAAATAAATTCAAAGAAGTTAAATATAAAGCGATTTGGAAAGTAGGGTAGTAGCAGCTGGGGAAGGAAAAGTTTCATGGCAAAGGTAGAGCTTATGTTGCATCTTGAAAATAGAGATTTTAGTCCAAAGAGTTATCAAACTGTGCATACCTTTTGACCAAATAGTATTTCTACTGGGCTTATATCCCAAAAAGATCTTAAAAGAGGGAAAGGCACCTACATGTACAAAAATATTTGCATCAGCTCTTTTTGTAGTGGCAAGAGACTGGAAACTGAATGAATGCCCATCAATTGGAGAATAAGTTGTGGTATGATGTTAGGATTCTTACAAGGTGCTAAGTCACTGGAATGGATATAATTATCTAATTTAGCATGGTACTTAACAATTCTCTAGTTCAGAGTTCATACCTTTCACACCTTTAAGAGCATACTTTTTAAAAATTAATTTTATAATTATAAAATTTTTTGCCAGTACATATGCATGAGTAATTTTTTTTATAACATTATTACTTGTATTCATTTTTGGGCATAGTTCCAAATTGCTCTCCAGAATGGCTGGATTCTTTCACAACTCCAACAATGCATTAGTGTCCCAGTTTTCCCACATCCTCTCCAACATTCATCATTTTTTGTTCCTGTCATCTTAGCCAATCTGACAGGTGTGTAGTGGTATCTCAGAGTTGTCTTAATTTGCATTTCTCTGATCAGTAGTGATTTGGAACACTTTCATATGAGTGGATATAGTTTCAATTTCATCATCTGAAAATTGTCTGTTCATATACTTTTACCATTTATCAATTGGAGAATGATTTGATTTCTTATAAATTAGGGTCAGTTCTAAGAGAGCATATTTTTAAGGAGCTCCTACAAGCCCAGGGAGTATCCACAAGCCCATTCTCTGGGAGGATATAAGGAGCCAGGATTCAGGGATGAGGAGTCAAGATTTCATTCCCACCCCTGCTGGCTGGAGGCTTTGGATTCAGAGGGAGCTAGAGACTGAAGCTGGCTGGAGACATTCTGACAAGAGCTCATCAGGGAACCAAGGAGAGAGATAGGCCTCTACTAAAGCTAGCCAGACCCCAGGAAAATATTCAAGACTTTGAAGGACACAATAAAGGATCCGAATTTTAACTCCTGGCTGCCTCTAAGAAAGCTAGCTGAGCCCCAAGTGAAGGAGACAAGACTTGAAGGAGAAAATAAAGGATCTAGAGATAAGATTTTGGAAAGAGACAACAGTAAAGAACTTTAACTCTTGGCTGCATTTTGGGATTATTGAACAGAACTGAAACTAAGGCTGCCTCCACAAGCTCCCCAAGAGACCTGCCCCCAAGAGAACGATTACATTTTAGAGAAACAGAACATCACAATATGAATGTTATGAAGTATTATTTCTCTGTAAGAAACGCCTAGCAGGATGATTTCAGAAAGGCCTGGAAAGACTTACATGAACTGATGCTAAGTGAAATGAGCAGAACCAGGAGATCATTATACATAGCAACAAGATTATGAGATGATCATTTCTGATGGACATGGCTCTCTTCAACAGTAAGATGATTCACACCAGTTCTAATTGTTCAGTAATGAAGAGAGCCATCTATACCCAGAGAGAGGACTGTGGGAACTGAGTTTGGTTCACAACATAGCATTTTCACTCTTTTTGTTGTTGTTTGCTTGCATTTTATTTTGCTTCTCTTTTTTTCTGCTTTGATTTGATTTTTCTTGTGTGGCAAGATAACTGTATAGATATGTATGCATATATTGGATTTAACAAATATTTCTACCATGTTTAACATATATTGGATTATTTGCCATCTAGGGGAGCGGGTGAGTAAAAGGAGGGAAAATTAGAACACAAAGTTTTGCAAGGGCTAATGTTGAATAAATGTCCAGGCATATGTTTTGAAAAAATAAAAAGCTTTAATAAAAGGAAAAAAAAAAGAAAATAGAGATTTTTTTTTGAGGCAAATTTTAGGCATAGAGGATGGGAATAATAGAAAATAAATGGTTGCTAGAATACTTTATATAAAGAACAAAAGGTAGTACTGGAGTGGGAATGATGTCCAAGTATCAAAAAGAAAAAAAAATAGGCTAAGATGACAGGAACAAATAATGATGAATGTTGGAGGGGATGTGGGAAATTCTGGGACACTGATACATTGTTGGTGGAGTTGTGAAAGAATCCAGCCATTCTGGAGAGCAGTTTGGAACTATGCCCAAAAAGTTATCAAACTGTGCATACCCTTTGACCCAGCATTGCTGCTATTGGGCTTTTATCCCAAAGAAATACTAAAGAGCAGAAAGGGACCTGTATGTGCCAAAATGTTTGTGGCAGATCTTTTTGTAATAGCTAGAAACTGGAAGATGAATGGATGTCCATCAATTGGAGAATGATTGGGTAAATTATGGTATATGAAGGTTATGGAATATTATTGATCTGTAAGAAATGACCAGCAGGAGGAATACAGAGAGGCTTGGAGAGACTTACATCAACTGATGCTGAGTGAAATGAATAGAACCAGAAGATCTCTGTACACTTCAATGCTATATGAAGATGTATTCTGATGGAAGTGGATATCTTCAACATAAAGAAGATCCCACTCACTTCCAGTTGATCAATGATGGACAGAAATAACTACACCCCGAGAAGGAACACTGGGAGGTGAATGTAAATTGTTAGCACTACTGTCTATCTACCCAGGTTATTTATACCTTCAGAATCTAATACTTAATGTGCAACAAGAAAATGGGTCCCACACGTATCCAGAGGGCTGAAGAATAGCAAATAAACTCTCCAGCTATTAGCAAAAAAAAAAAATAGATCAAGGTTATATTATAAAAGTTTTTTTCAAGATAAATAGAAGGGTTTAGATTTTATGCTAGAGCTATTAGAAAGCCATGGTAATTATTGAGTTATTCACTAAGAGATATTGAGTTAGATGGTCAGAGCTTTGCATCAGGAAAATTATTTTGGTAATAATGTACATGGTAGATCGGGGAAGACTTGAGAAAAAGTGATCATAATCTAGGCAAGAGGTGATGAGGAGCTAAACTAAGGTGGTGGCTCTGGGTAGGAATAAGCAATAAAATGGAAGAAATATTGTAGAGATAGAAAAAGCAAAATCTAGCTACTGTTTCTCTATGTAGAACTAGTCGTTGTCATTTGTTCTTGAAGAGGTTCAAAATAATGTCACTATGTTAGAGTCAATTTATAGTGTGTTCAACTATAGCTGATCAGACCAATGTGAATTTAGAAAGCTCTACCACAAGTTGGACTCAACTAGTCCAGGAGCATTTGGAGTGGATTCTCTAAATCTGAGGCTATTGCATTTCTTCTGGACTACTTCAATTTTGCTTTGCTCATAGAGAGCAGCACCTTCTCTGATGAGGCACACCATGCTGGACAGTCCTGTGCTAGTGTTTTCATGCAATAAATTCCAGAGTTTTTAAAAGAAAACTTGATAGTGTCCTTGTATTGCTTCTTCTGATGCCCACCATGTGGGCATCTTGTATGAAATCTCCATAAAAGTCTTTAGGTAAAGTATGCATTTAACTCCATAATATATCTATCATATATCTATCAACACACATATAAACAGATATAATTATACAAATGTACATATGTATAAATATCTATCTATCTATCTATCTATCTATCTATCTATCTATACACATAGAGAGAGGAGAGACACACACATACATTTGATGAGTATATATTTGGCATTTGAACAATGTGGTCAGTCCAATGGAGTTGGGCTTTCTGCAATAGAGTTGAAATACTTGGCAGTTTAGTTCGAGACAGGAACTCAGTGTCTGGTAACTTATCCTGCCAGATGATCTTCAAAATCTTCCTAAGAAAATTCAATTTATTCAATTTATTGGCATATAGTTGGTATACTTCAGTTTTCATAGGCATACAAAAATGAGTTCAGCACAACAGCTCTGTAGATCTTCAGTTTGGTAGCCAGCTTAATACTGCTCCTCTTCCACATTTTCCTTTGGAGCCTCCCAATCACTGAGCCAGCTTTGACAATGGATGGGCTTAAAAGGTAGTGAGAAAAAGAATATAAGGACACTCTCAAGGTCTCTCTTAAGAATTTCAGAATTGATTGTAATTGATCAATTGATCAATTATACTGACACAGGACTCTCTCCCCCCCCCCCCAGCATGGTGTGCTCTTATCAGAGAAGGCACTGTGCTCTATGAGCAAAGCAGAATTGAAGTAACCCCAAAGATACATGAGATGCATAAATTTAGAGAAGCAATCCCAGATATTATAGGGACTATTTGTGTTTGACCTGTGACAGAGGATTCTGAACTCCTATTGGTCTGGTCAACCACAGTCAGACATGCTGTAACTTGACTTTAACATAGTGATGTCATTTTGGTCTTCTTTAAGTACAAAGGACAACAAGCACTATTTGGTAGTAGAGTTAGGAAGAAGGAGGAGAGTCAAGTATTCTCTTCTAATATTTGACATTTTTTGGAGAAAGAATTAGACTTATTTTGCTGGGACCCCTAAGTTGATATTAAGAATGGGAGAAACAAATGCAGGACTTGGAGAGGGACAGGTTTTTAGATTTTATGTCAGGGAAAAAAATTCTTTGTAATTAGAACTGCCTAGAAATGGAATAAACTACAATAAAAGGTAGTAGATCACCCTCATTAGAGGTTTCCTAGAGAAGCCTAGAAAACTGTTTGTTGGAGACATGTTTGATTCTCAAGAAAAAAGATTGTCAACTTATTGTGAAAAAGCATTTTTGTAATTGCATTATTCCTAGTGGTCACCAACATCTATGGGGATTACGCCTCACTTCACAGAGAGATTAGACATTCATTGCCATTTAACTTGGCATTTTCCTTGCTTAAGAGAACCTATTCTTTCTTACATGTCTTTGTACTGTCTTTATGGAAATCCATTATACTTACCTTCTCCCATGGAGAAAAAAGAAATTGATTAAAGAAAAATAGAGAAATATTTTTTCAATTTATCTAGGGAGGTTGTTGGAGCTGTATTAGTGGATTGGAGGTGACAGAAATAAGATAAGGGAGGATAAAGAAAGAGCTATTCTGCTCACTAAACTTTCTTGAAAAGGCTTTGGAGTAATTTAAATAAAAAAAACACAATAGCTCATATACGAGTCAGCACAATTTCTTTTTTTTTCTTTTTTCTTTTTTTTTTTTTAACAAAACAATAAAAATATAAACTTCTTAAGCAAGAGAATAGAAATGTTTCAACTAAAGGGACTGTCCAGGGCCAACAAGGAAAAATAAACTGGTTTTAAACAATTTGACACAGAACTGAACAGAGAATTGTGAAACTCGGCAGAATTGCAGTTCCAATTTCCCTGGAATATCCTCCAGTCTAGCAAAACGTTTACAATTATTCATGTTAGAGTACAGGGAAGAAATGCAGACAATGGCAAAACAAATGCTCTCTCTTCAGGTTCCAGAATGTTGCTGTGTCCGGGAAATGTCTGTATTCACCTCCTTCCCTGGGCTTCAGCCTGCCTCTCTTCTTTCTGTTCACTATCCCCAAATATATGTCTTGCCATTAACAATAACTTTGGTTTTATGGGATGGATGATAGAAGTATTCAGACAGTAACTCTGGTTACAATAAGCTTTTTTTTTTTTTTTTCTTGGCTATCATTATGAATAACTTCTCCAAATCATGTGGACCTCATACTGAGTTTAGCAGGTTTCCTTCCCTGCTCTAAAAAATGTTTCCCTTTTCTACTTAGATCATAAAGCAAAAGCTCACAGTTCAAGAAACCTTCTATTTCCCCCAAACAAGTCTCTAATTCTCATAAGGCTCTAGACAAAGAAAAACTTTGGCTATCAGCACATAGTAGGTATTTAATTTTTTTTTCATGCACTGATTAACTGATAACTTAGAATACTGGGCCATTCTCTCATATGTCTACTTCCTTCTTTCTTCTGATCATAAATTATGAGTCATATTCTTGTTTTCTCCATCAAATAGTCACAAAATCACAGAAGCCCAATTACTATAATAAATTAAGCACTTTATCCTCTCTTTCTATTATGAAACTGGTAATTTTAAAGGTGAATCTATTTATGAAGACTTTAAAGGAAGCAATGTATTGTGGACATATTTCTGGGTTTGTTGAGTGTAAGTTATGTCATGAAATAATAGCATGACTTTAAGTAATTTCTCCTTTCAGACTCAATTTTCTCATCTTTAAAATAAAAGGGTTCGAGTCAATGATTTCAAAAGCATTATTTCATTAATCAACAATTTTGAGATTGGAATCTGGTTTTCAGAATAAAGTATGAATTTTTTGGGGAAACAAATGGAAAGAAGACCGGTCGATAAGAAAGCTACTGTAATAAAGCAGAAAGATGTTAAAGTGAATCTGGAATTGAATGGTTGTGGTAGGAGAAGAGAGGAGGAAATTGAATTGAAAGTAATGTTGGGGAAAGGATTCATTAGGCTCAAAAATGAATTGGATATTGAGAGTGAGAGAGACAAGTGAACAGACATTTGTTAAGCTCTTAATATGACACCATACTAAGTGTTAGAGATACAAAGAAAAGGGGAAAACATCAACTCCCCAAACCTCTAAAAAGTGGTTACTTATTTCAAGGATTGTACATTCTTTTTTTTAACCCTGAGACTGGGGTTAAGTGACTTGCCCAGGGTCAAACAACTAGGAAGTGTTAAGTGTCTGAGACCAGATTTGAACTTGGGTCCTCCTGAATTCAAGGCTGGTGCTCTATCCACTGTGCCACCTACCTGCCCTGAGAATTACACATTCTAATGAGATTCTAAAAGGAGTGAGGAATGAGTTAGTTAGCAAGTACATATCTGAGAAAATTAATGATAGCAAATGTAACAAATTGGATGATTAGATGGAGAGTGCCACAGACATAAATAGATAGGGAAGTCAAAAAAGAAAGGAATCAAGGTATTAAGTTTATCTTTGGATATATTAAATTTGAGGCTATAATAATATTTCCAAGTCCTGAAAGTCATTGAAAATGAATATTTTGATGTTTGGGAGAAACTAGAGTTGTGGATTAGAGAATCATCTATGAATAATTAAGGGATAAAACCCTTGGAGAGAATGAGATGACAAAGAAAAAGACATTATAAAAGCTCGGAGTTGGAAGGAAATTCAGAAACCTCTAGACCCTCTCAAAACTGAATAAGAATCCTATATAGAACACATCTGATAAACATTTAAACAGTCTTTATTTGAAGGCCTTCAAAAAAGGGCAAACTATATATTATTTGAGGTAACCCATTAAGTCAAAACTTGCCTTTTTTGAAAATTCTATTTCTTGTAGTTCTTTCTACAATCAACTATTACTCATTGAATATGCTTTTATTTAATAAGCTGCAAACCTGAATATTTCTCCCTTTCTTATTTAATATCTTCACTTTTCCAGGTTAAGCATCCTTAATTCCTTCCACTGATAAAATGACAAAATCTTGAAATGCTTTAAGATATTGGTAGCCTGACTGTGGATGTTTTAGATAATAATTTTTTTTCTAAAATGTGGTGACTAATATTATACAAAATACCCCAAACAGTATCTATTCAGACCAACTATAGTCTTCCTAGTTCAAGAATCTCTACATGTCCGAATGAGGACTATAATGGTATTTCATTTTTCCCTTGCCACAATACACAATTGACTTATATTGATCCACTTTACTCCAAGATGCTTATATCTTTTAAATATGAATTATTGCCTAACCATGACTTCCTTGTTTTTGTATCTGTGAGGCTGATTCATTTAACTCAAGTACAGAGAACAGAGAAGGAAACACACTCTTGATGAGCAATGGCATTGTCAGTGTGGGAAGGGAAAGGAGACAAATAAGGGACACTGAAAGGTAGGAAAAGAATCTATTGTTTATGAAGTCAGGAGAGAAGTGTGTATCTAAAAGAAGGCATAAAGGAGAAATAATAGTAGAAAAGATAGCAAGAAAGTCAAGGAGGATGACGACTAAGAAACAGCTATTTGGTTTGGAGAAGTGCAATTTAGAAGAGTAATTGGGGCAGAGTCTAGGTTGGGAAAGTTTGAAGAGAGATGATGGTGAAATGATAGATAACTAAAGATTACAATACTTTTTTCAAAGTTTTGCAATGAAAGGAAAGAAAGAGCTGGCCTTCCAACAAATTGGGCTTATGATGCCTCTCTCATAAACACTTTTTCAAGCAAGTATTTTATAACTTCATCATCTTCATATAGATTTGTCCTTTCTTTTAGAATTCATATCACTTTTAAGTATGTCTATTAGCATAAAAATAAACAATTTTTTAAAAAAGCTATTATATAAGAACACTGAAAGCAGCAATAATGTTTTATGTGTAATGAAATATTCTCCAAAATATAACAGCATGGATATGCCAAATTATGAAAAATCACTATAAATTGTTCACAATTCAACATTCACATATACAAGAATAATCAATATTATTACCATCCCAGTAATTGTCTTATCATTAATAACTCACATTGCTATCACTCTTTACAGTTTACAAAGCATTTTTCTTGCAACTTTGTGAAATCGGTAGTGTCTCAGATGCTCTATCTAAAACAATGATGTATTTGAAAGAACTATTTGATATTACTAGTGTCCAGTTTTTATTAAATAGCTTTTGTGCAATTTGTATGAAAATTAGTTTTGCTTTCATGTTTCAACTTTATTTTTTCAGTTGGTCAAAAAATCTGTTCACTGTCAAGTGATTTTGTCTTTACCTTTGGTAAAGACCCCATCTTTGTGTGTGTGTGTGTGTGTGTGTGTGTGTGTGTGTGTGTGTGTTTGTGTTGTGTGTGTGTATGTACAAATATTGTTCTCAGGTAAATCAATAAAATATTTTTTAAAATCACATGATATAGACAGTTTCAGAAAATTAATGTCATAAAAGCAATGGGGAAAGAGAATGCTATTACAACAACCTCCCATTCATTTGAAATATATTCAGAAAAGCTCATATTCATGCAACATCCAAACAATGAATAAACACAAATACCTTTTTTTTGGTAGTGCCTTTATAATTAATATTGATCAAAAATGTTATGAGTCCCTAAAAAATTCTAAACTGCTATATAAAATGGAGGAATGATCTCAATCTTGTAAACTCTCCCACTAACCATGGTGATTGGAAGCCATACATATAAATTCCTATATTGCCTGATAATTAATTAAAAAGGATCTGTTTAGCATGCCAGGTTCTTTTTGTACGGTGGACACATATGGCCATGGCTTCATTGCTATTGGTCTTTCCACTGTACAACATTGATTCCTACTTGACTGAATTCCCTTTTTTTTTATGCTACTTTTTACACCAAAATCACATTTGGCAAAATCTACTTGTGTCCATCATATATTTCTCCATTGCCTTTTGAGATCACCCACAGTTTTGATCTTTTATTGACTGGAGTGTTCAACGTATTCCAGGCATTACCTATTTCTGAAAAAAAAAATCAACATTATATCTCATGGCATATAAATTATTGGAATATTATTGTTTTATTAGGAAACAATAAATAAGATCTCATAGATACATGGGAAGACTTCTTCAAATTGATACAAAATGAGTAGAACCAAGAAAATGATGGATACAATTACTACAACATTTTAGACAAAAATAAGACTAAAACATAATTGAACCCTGTTGTAATGATAAGCTATGATCCTGGAATCTGGATCTATCTTTTCTCTGGAAGAAGAGTCCTCTCTCTTCCTAACTGCCATTGCTTTAGATTTCCTTCTCTTCCCTTTTTTCCTTCTCTTTGTGTGGTACAAGAAGAAACGAGAGAGAGAGAGAGAGAGAGAGAGAGAGAGAGAGAGAGAGAGAGAGAGAGAGAGAGAGAGAGAGAGAGAGAGAGAGAGGAAGGGAAATTTTCAAATCTGATAGCATAGTTTTGATGCTACAATAGGGATTATTTAAATCACCCTTTTATTTCACTGCTAGATACACATTATGAATCCATCTGTTGTATCTATTGTAAAAGACAATTCGGAATCACAGGTAGTCAAGCAAAAGACATTAGAAGTTCATTTGGTTGTTACTTATGAGATGCTTATACATTGCCCAGCACCATACTGCACAATATCAAAGCAGAAGTTTCTCAAGTAGGAGGGCAGTGATTAGAAATTCATGAAACAGTTTCTTTTTTTTTATAGTTTTTATTTACCAGATATATGCATGGGTAATTTTACAGCATTGACAATTGCCAAACCTTTTGTTCCAATTTTTCTCCTCCTTCCCCGCCCTAGATGGCAGGTTGACCAATATATGTTAAATATGTTAAAGTATAAATTAAGTACAATATATGTATACTTGTCCAAATAGTTGGTTTGCTGTACATAAAGAATAGGACTTTGAGATAACGTACAATTAGCCTGTGAAGGAAATAAAAAATGCAGGTAGACAAAAATAGAGGGATTGGGAATTCTATGTAGTGGTTCATAGTCATCTCCCAGAGTCCTTTTGCTGGGTGTAGCTGGTTCAGTTCATTGCTGCTCTATTGGAACTGATTTGGTTCATCTCATTGTTGAAGAGGGCCACGCTCATTAGAATTGATCTGCATATAGTATTGTTGTTGAAGTATATAATGATCTCCTGGTCCTGCTCATTTCACTCAACCTCAGTTCATTTAAGTCTACCTAGGTCTTTCTGAAATCATCCTGTTGGTCATTTCTTACAGAACAATAATATTCCATAATATTCATATGCCACAATTTATTTAGCCATTCTTCAATTGATGGACATCCACGTAGTTTCCAGTTTATGGCCACTACAAAAAGGGCTGCCACAAACATTCTTGCACATACAGGTCCCTTTCCCTTCTTTAAGATCTCTTTGGGATATAAATCCAGTAGTAGCACTGCTGGGTCAAAGGGTATGCACAGTTTGATAACTTTTTAAGCATAGTTCCAAATTGCTCTCCAGAATAGCTGGATGTATTCACAATTTCACCAACAATGTATCAGTGTCCCTGTTTTCCCACATCCCCTCCAACACTCTGCATTATCTTTCCTTGTCATTCTAGCCAATCTGACAGGTATGTAGTGGTATCTCAAAGTTGTCTTAAATTGCATTTCTCTGATTAATAATGACTTGGAGCATCTTTTCATATGGCTAGAAATAGTTTCAATTTCTTCATCTGAGAATTGTCTATTCATATTCTTTGACCATTTATCAATTGGAGAATGGCTTGATTTATTATAAATTAGAGTCAATTCTCTATATATTTTGGAAATGAGGCCTTTATTGGACTGTAAAAGTGTTTTCCCCAGTTTATTGTTCCCCTTCTAATTTTATCTGCATTAGTTTTTGTTTGTACAAACACTTTTCAATTTGATATAATCAAAGTTTTATATTTTGTGATCAGTAATGATCTCTAATTCTTCTTTGGATATAAATTAATTCCTCTTCCACAGGTCTGAGAGGTAAACTATCCTATGTTCCTCTAAGTTATTTATAATCTTATTCTTTATGCCTAGGCCATGAACCCATTTTGACCTGATTTTGGTGTATGGTGTTAAGTGTGGGTCAATGCCTTGTTTCTGCCATATTAGTTTCCAATTTTCCCAGCAATTTTTGTCAAATATTGAGTTCTTATCCCAAAAGCTGGGGTCCTTGGGTTTTTCAAACACCAGATTATTAAAGTTATTGATTATTTTGTCCTTTGAATCTAATCTATTCCACTGATCAACTATTCTATTTCTTAGCCAATACTAAATGGTTTTAGTAACTACTATTTTAGATCCGGTATAGCTAGGCCACCTTCATTTGATTTTTTTTTTCATTAATTCACTTAAAATTCTTGACCTTTTGTTTTTTCATATGAACATGAAACAGTTTCTAAAGAAAATGCTATCTTTTGGCATATTCCATTGTGTTACCCATAGCCCAGTATTGAAGCACAGAAGTAATTCTCAATCTGTTATCAGTCAGAAATTCTCTTTATCTTCTCATTAACTTGTTTATTTATTATTATTTGTTTTTTCTTCCTTCTTCCTCACTCTCTCTCCCTCTTTCTTCCTCCTTTACAGTTTCCCTTCCTCTTTTCCTTTTTTCTTCTTTTCTCCCTCCCTCCCTTCCTCCCTCCCTTCCTCCCTCTCTTCCTCCCTCCCTCTCTTCCTCCCTCCCTCTCTTCCTTCCTTCCTTCCTTCCTTCCTTCCTTCCTTCCTTCCTTCCTTCCTTCCTTCCTTCCTTCCTTCCTTCCTTCTTTCCTTTCTCTCCTCCCTCTCTTCCTCCCTCCCTCCCTCTCTTCCTTCCCTCCCTCTCTTCCTTCCTTCCTTCCTTCCTTCCTTCCTTCCTTCCTTCCTTCCTTCCTTCCTTCCTTCCTTCCTTCCTTCCTTCCTTCCTTCCTTCCTTCCTTCCTTCCTCCAATCCTTCCTATTCAAAAGAAGAAGCTATAATGCAAGATTCAAATATGGTGCAGTCAAAATAACAATGTATTTGTAGTCCAAAGGCATGGGTTCCCATTCAAGTTATGTCAGTTATCACCTATATAATTTTAGATAAACAATCTCTTCAGAGATTCTTTTCTGAGTCAAAAATTTCAAAAACACATGTATGTATTGAGTGGAAATTATTCAATAGTATTAGAAGGATTCTAGATCAAAGTATCATAGATGTTAAAACAGGATGGAACAAACACATATCATCTCTTCTGACTCATGTTGCAGCTGAAGAAACTAAAGTCAAGATAGATTGAGACCTCTAGCCTTTTTATTATTCCCTATCTTTTTTTTTGTGTTTTGTTTTACCATTACACTTGCTATCCTTCATTACTTCTGCCCCATAAAATTCCTAGTTTTTTTCAATACTTAGTTCTTGTATTATCTTCTACACAAATAATGCTTTTCCTGATTCTGTGTTATTGCCACTCCCACTAGAAAAAAAATCACTTTGCTATTTTGTCCCCAAAATCTTTGTAGGAGTTTTAAGCTATTAAAGATACATCAGTCTGTATCTTTGTCTTTATCTACAGCTATAGTCACCCACCCACCTGCCCATCCATCCAGCCAACCACCCATTCATGTGTGTTGTCTGTCTGTCTGTCTGTCTATGTCTATTTATCTATGCTGTCTCCCTCAGGAAATTGTGAATTCTTCAAATACATGGAGTACTAACAGAGTGACTGCCACTGAGTAGGCAATGAGTAAATAATTGTTAATTGATGAATAGACTTGCCCAAAGTCACACAACCCAGAAATAGCAGAAGCACTATGTTGCCTCATCTCTACAAAGGTTCAGGGATGGATTTTTTCCATTCTTGTATAAAAAAGTCTGATGACTTCTCATAGCACAAAGATGACCTGGATTTTCAAAGGTGAGACTGCCAATTCTGGTGAAGGACAGATTCTGTCAGATTCTATTGAATTGGAAGGAAATCCTGTAATCCTGGCCATAAGCATATATCTTCTATCTGAAGACCAGTTTAATTCTTGTGGAAAGGATTTTCAATAGAAATTTGTCAGACAGGTAAACAAATCTTTGATCTTGGTAGCCTAGGAAAATAATTAAAATGAATATTAAAAGTCTTTCACTCTTCTTAAATTATAGAAACAGACAACTTTGGACCTAGAATCAGTGCTGCAATATTCATACAGTAATATGCAGTAATTTGAAACAATAATATATTTTATTTATATAGAGTTTTACAATTGCAAATCACATCAAATAAATTATCTCATTTGCAATAGACTGAAATAGATATAGAGTATGCTCACATAATGTTTTACTTTTAAATATAACATCATTTTTACTTGAGTGAAGAATTACAGGATGCTTCATTATAGAATTCAATTCAAAATTTCATTTTGAAACCAAGAATATTCTGAGAAACAGGGCCGATTTGTATTTTCTTAATGTTGCAATTTATATTATTCATGAGATCATAGATTTGTGGCCTTGAATAACCTGAGTCTATCTTGCTTGAGCACTTCATTTTCTAAATAATGAAACTGAGAGCCAAAGAAATTAAGAAAATTGCTGAAAGTCAAAGATAGTCACTAGTGGCATTTGAATCCATGTCTTTTAACTTCAACTCCATTGCTCTTTCCACTATTTTACATAATTTCAATTCTCTACTTCAATTGAACTTGGAGACATAAATAATGTCAACTCATGAAAGTTTTTGTTCATGATTCCATTTGGAGTTTTCTTGGCAAAAATACTGGAGTGGTTTGTCCTTTCCTTATCCAGCTTATTTTACAGATGAAGAAACAGAGGCAAACAGAATTAAGTGACTTGCTCAGGGTCACTCAGCTAGTGTCTAAGGAAAGATTTGAACTCAGATTCTCCTGATCCAGGCCAGCATTCTATTCACTTGGCTACCTGACATATAAAAGTAGATCATAGCAAAGTAGGACTTTTCTTAGTGATTATTCTGTAGATTATACCGGAACATTTTGTTTAAATTTTTGTTTTCCCCAGCTACATGTGAAAAAACAACAACAAAAAAAAAATACTTTTTTAGTTATACATATACATTCATTTTTAAAAATATATTTCCTTATGAATTATGTTGGAAAGAAAAATCAGAACAAGGGGGGAGGAACAGAAGAGAAAAAAAAACAGAAGAAAAAGGGGGGGAAAGTGAACATAGTATGTTGATTTACATTCAGGTTTGATAATTCTCTGTCTGGATACAGATGGTGTTTGCATTTTATTGGGATTGTTTTGGATCACTGAACAGCTGAGAAGAACCAAGTCTATCACAATTGATAATTATACAATCTTGCTATTATTGTATACAATGTGCTCCTGGTTCTGCTTATTTCACTCAGCATCAATTCATATAAATCTTTCCAGGCCTTTTTAAAATCAGCTGACTCATCGTATTTCATAGACCAATGATATTCCATTACATTCATATACCATAACTTATTCATAAAACTCCCCAACTGATAGACATTTCCCAATCCTTTGCCACTACAAAAGAGCTGCTACAATTTTTTTTTCATATGTGGCTCCTTTTCCAATTTTTTATGATGTCTTTGGTATACAGACCCAGTAATGACACTGCTTTGCATAGCTTGCTAGCCCTTTAAGCTTAGTTTCAAATTACTCTCCAAAATGGTTGGATCATTTCACAACTCCACAAACAATTATATCAGAACTTTTAAAGGAAGGTTTCTTTCTTGGAGTTTCTCAGAAATTGCAGAGAACATAAAAATGATAAACTCCCTTTGAAGCTTAGAGAATTTGAAGCAAATTAAGAGCCTTCCTCAAAATCACAATTAAGCACTACAATCAGCTCTTTCAGACTTTCAGATATTTTGTGATATTTTCTAGAAATAGGATACTTATCCTATTGTATTTGATAAAAATACATCTTTCAGATGTCAAAAGGTAATTATCATTATTTATCAGTCAACCATTCAATGTGAATGAGGTAATATTTTAGTCGATTTCTCTAAAATACCAAAGTATTAAAGTTCTTCTAGTTGTATAGTTTTTCATTTCATGATTGTATTGTTTTTCTTTGGTTTCTATCCATGGTCTTATTCTCTTGAGAACTGAATTTTCACTCTTTCCCCTTCTCTTTCTTTCTCTTCCTTAATACTAACAGCTGTTTTTCATCATATCCCATATGGTTTCTGAGTTCCCTATTGGACCTAAGGAGTCTCCAATTTACTTACTGTAGACTTTCTCAGATCGTTAGTACCATTTTGTCAAGGATTTCCCACCTAATCTGCTTTCAGTCACTCTGTTGTTACCTCACTTGGAGTGGACACAAACAGCTTTCATTAGAACAAACCAGATTGGGTAGAATGAAGGGAAGAAAAAAATTCCCAATTTTTGGCATCTGCACACCTGCCCAAAGCATCTCACCAACAGAAGAGGTCTCTAGCCACAGATTTGGAAATTGTACAAGTCAAGTTTTCCCTTACTATCAACCAGGGCAGATATAGAGGTGATAAATATTGAATCCATCATGACATTTTTTCAGTGGCTCAAAACAGCCATACGGTCCCCTGTTTCCTGACCATGAACCTCAGACATAAATACGCCCAAATGGGTCCTCAATTCTCATTGAATATTATTTATCTTCTGATGAATTTGAAGCAAAAATGAGATGCTTTGTCAAAATCATATGAGGAAAAAAATCTCATGTTGGTTACCTAAGTACAAATGTCTGTCAGATATCAATAACTTTGCAGATATTTTTATAGGACTATAACCTTGTAACCTTAGACCCACATTCTATCCCTCAATCATTTAGGTACTCTCAGGAGTTAGTAAGTCATTATTTTCATATATTCAATAGGAGAACTTTGATCCAACTTGGACCTTTCTTAAATAGTACTTTCTTAATATAGTACTACTTAATATAGTAGTTTCCAGTCTAGGATTTGAATTTTAACTGTCATATTGTATATGTTGTTCTTTTTCTTATCATCCCTACCTGAACTTCCATTGCCCACTCTGTTTGTTTTTGCTTTTCAGTTTTGTAAATCGAACATTGCCTCTATGTATTTCATTGATTATTCCTGTAACTATCTGTGGTACTTATGTGCTTGTCTCCAGAAGCCCCTTTGGGCGATAGTGGCAGTATCTTATGGCTTAAAAAACTTTGTGGTTGGAGTCAGAAAATTTAAGTGTGAGTACTGATTCTGAAACTTGCTGTCTGTATGGACTTAACCCCCAGGCCTTAATTTACTCATCTGTAAAACAGAAATATTAATAATTGAATTACCAACTCCTTGGAGTTGTTGGAAAAGTACGGTCAGAGTAGATTTTCCACCAAGAATTTATTATCATTGAAACTACTTCTTTGAATGGAAAATGTACTCACAATGACAGATGTCACCACAAAGGTACTTGGCTCTCTATCAATTCCTGAGTGCCTATAAAGATGGCTCATCTGCATTATTATGAATTTAGGCATTGAACATTAAGGTGAAGTACTAGATATTTTCTCTGATCCCCATGACTTCTCACACTTTTTCAAGGCAGAAATTATATACCAAAGATAATGCAACTTTAGCTGTTATCATGATCTTTTATACTGAGCATACCTTTTGATACAGAAACAACACTACTAGGTTTGATCCATACCACAAAGAAATCAAGGAAAAGGGGAAAAAAAAAAAAAAAAAATATATATATATATATATATATATATATATATATATATATATATATATATATGTAGTAGTGAAGAATTGGAAATTGAGGGGATACTCATCAGTTGGAGAACTGCTGGACAAATTATGGCACACAGTTATGATGAAATATTGTTATGGGATAAGAAATGAGCGGGGGGGGGGTTTCAGAAAATAAAAGCATAGTAAAAACTATATGAACTGATACAAAATTAAGTAAGAAGAATCAGGAAATCACAGTAACAGCATTGTTAATGATGATTAATTTTGTATTAGTTGGCTACTTTGAGCAATATGATGACACAAAACAGTTCCAAAAGACACATGAAAAAGGCTATAGACCTCCAGAGAGAACAAATTCACTCTGTGTGCAAATTAAAGTGTTACCTCCTTCTCTCCCTCTTTTCTTCTCTCCTTTCCTCCCTCTTCTCTCCCTCTCTCCCTTCCTTTTATCCTCTCTCCTTCCTTTTCTTTCTCCTTGCTTCTCTTTCTTTCTCCCTCCCTCCCTCCTTTCTTCCTTCCCTCCTTCCTTTTGTGAGGGATATAGAAGACCTTTACCCAAAATGACAACTCAAAGATCATTCAGTAAAAAGCAGAAAAGTTGTTTATTGAAAACCTCCAGAGATGAGCCATCCTATCACAAGATAAGAAAGAGAAAGCTTGTGGTAGGAGGGCTAAAGAAGTAGTAAAGATACATAGCTTTTATGCAAGAGATTACATCACCAGTAAGAGAGCTTTGAGAAGGGGAGGAGGAGGCATCTAAATGGTTGTTGATGTTCAGAGAGATTAGAATGGAAGGTTTCTGTTACAAAGGATTACATCATAAGTTGGGGAGCATTGAAAAATAGGTGCCCTCTTCCCTAATTGAATGTTAAACATTGGTGCCAAAGGCAGATTAGAACTGAATGCTTTGTTTCCCTGGTTCTGAGAGGAATCACCAATCAGATCTTCAAACTTCAGATTACTGAGCTGACATCATTTAAACTAATAGTCTAAATATTGATAACATTGAACAAAGATGAATGTTATGATTTCTGGTTAAGTAAATATATCTAAAGTTTTAAGTAAATATTGGCTTGCACACACCATACTTATATAGGTCACAGGGACATAGAAATAATAAAAAATAAAATACAGAAAAAGAATTTAAACATTCCTGTAAGTTCTTCACCTTATCTCTCTATTCCACAGCCTTCCTTCTTTCCTTCCTTCCTTTCTTCTTTCCTTGCTTCCTTCCTTTTTCCTTCCTTCCTTTGATTTTTCTTTTCTTCTTTCCTTTTTATTTTGCTTTGTGATATGGCTAATATGTAAATATATTTTGTCTGATATCACATGTATAATTTATCAATCAAATATCAAATGGTTTGCCTTCTCATTGGATGGAAGAAAGTAGGTAGGAAGGAGAGAATCTGGAACTCAAAAGTTAGTAGAAAAAAAGTTAAAAATAAAAAATAAATACATACTTTTAAAAGGAAAATATGAAGTAAAATAAGGTACATAGTCCTGCACTTATAATAGAAAAAGGAAAATTGTAATTTAAAATAATATTAGAGACATATGAGGAAAATTATAAATAGGTCAAAGAATAAATTATAGAAAAAAATAATAGTGAAGTCTGAGCTAGCTTCTTGGAGGCCTCAGGATCAGCCAGAGTCTGGAGAAGCAAAAGTTCTTGGTCTTTAGGGGGAGAAGTGCAGGAGATGGACAAAACTGCCACAAGCTCGCCATCAACCTCCTTTCTCCTGGTCCTGCTGCAAAGTGAGTTTGGCTTGTCTCACGCCACCCTCTAATCCCTCCTATGATTATCTGTATATACTAAAACATCGAGCCAGCATGGAATAGTGAAAAGGGCCATTTTTCCAAACATATGCTAAATGTTCAGTTGTCTGATTCAAGCACACCTATTAAGAGTTTCAGCCCTTTACAAATAATAATTATATAAAAGGAAATCATAATGATGAAACTTTATAATAAAATGTCTGTGCTTTAGCTAAAGAGGTCTTCAGGAGAAAAATCTTATCCTTATAAACATATATTACTGAGGATTACTGAAAATGTGTTTAAAATATTACATAGCCAACAAATGAATCTAAAATAAGGACAAAAGAGTAGGTTCTGAAATTTTAAATGGTTATAGATAAACCAGAAAGGAAAAAAAAAAGACTATAATTTTTTTAAAATGTGATTAATGTAATGTGATCAACAAAATGATAGCATGACTACATATAGAAAAACAAAACATGGAAATAGAACAGTTTCACTCTGCCCTGCTTAGATCATGTCATGGTTTACCTGGAAGACAACTAGGAAAGTAAAGACCCTTCAAACCATGCTATGTTTTGACTGGTTGGTTTAACTGGCTTCAAGGGTAGATATGGGCAGTTCTTTTGTGGTAGCAAAAAAATTGGAAATTGAGTTGGTATCCATCAATTGGGGTATGGCTGAATTAGTTATGATATATGAATATAATGGAATATGATTGTTCTATAGGAAATGATGAGCAGCCTGATTTCAAAAAAATTCTGGAAATAGATATATATGAACTGAGGCTGAGCAAAGTGACCAGAATCAGGAGAACATTGTACATAGTAACAGTAAGATTGTGTGATAATCAACCTTATAGGCTTAGTTCTTTTCAGCAGAAGGGTGATCTAAGACAATTCCAAAAGACTTAAAATGGAATATGCTATCTGTATCCAGAGAAAGAACTATGGGAATGAATGCAGTTTGAAACATACTATTTTCATCTTTTTCTCTTTGTATGTTTGTTTGTTTGTTTTTTTCTTTCTCGTGATTTCTCCCTTTTGTTCTGATTTTTCTTTACCAACATAACTAAAATATGAAAATATGTTTAAAATCATTGTCCATGAATAATCTATTATAAGATTGCTTGTTGTCTTGAGGGTGAGGGGAGACAAAGAAAGGAACTCAAAAAAATTGGAATTCAAAAAAAATTGGAATTTTGAAAATTTATCTTTACATGTAATTAGAAAAATAAAATATTATTGATTTTTAAAAGGGTAGCTGTTTTGCATAGTGGATAGATAACAAGACTTGAGTTAATTGTGTGACTGTGCAAATCACCTAACTTCTATTAGCCCCAATTTCTTTGTTTGTAAAATGGGAATAATAACACCTACCTCCCATTGTCATTGTGAGGATCAATTTGGGGTAATAATGATAAAATACTTAACTTAATATTTGGCATATAAATGCCAAAAGTTCTATGTAAATGTTTATTATTATGTTTATTATGTTCTATGTAAATGTTTATTATTATTATTAGAAAGAATCTAGCTTTGTTCATATTAGACTTAAAGTGCAGAAATAAGAGTAATGGATTGAAAAGTTAAATTTCAATATGGTGTATGAAATTCTTCTTAATAACTAGCACTATACTAAATAATATGTCTTGGAAAAGTAGTAAGTAAGAAAAAAGAGCCTATAGAAAGAACTTTTTCTTTCAAAGGTCAAATGATTATTTCTTGTGCATGTTGTTCTATGGACTCTTTTTCAGGTATGGGTTGAACTTCAGGCTGACAAAAATCTCTTTTCACTCTGAAATTCTGTGATTCTGTCATCATTACATGGTATCAAACTTCAGCTTTGTTTTAATTTTCTTTTTTCCCTTCTTTATATAATTATAGCAAATGTTTATTTTCCCCTCCTAATTCTGCTTCTTTTGCTTTGTTTTAGTTCATACAAGACTTCCTGAATTCCTTATATTTGTTAAATCCTATTGCAGAAACCAATTCCATTGCAATCCATGCAAACCAATTCCATATTTTTTTGTAGTCATTCCCCAGGTGATAAAAATGCACTTTGATTCCAGGTTTTTGCTACCACAAAAATGCTACTATAAATAGAAAACCCATATATAAGGGGCTAATATTTCATGTTTGACCTCCTTGGGGTTATGCCTAGAGGTAATATGTTTAGGTGAAAGGTATGAATATTTTAACCATTTTTTTCCTTGAATAATTCCATATTGTTTTACAAAATGGTTGTACAAATCTAAGATCTACCTACAATGCAGCAGTGCATCTAAGTTTGTACAATCTTTTCATCATTGGCTATTTCCTGCTTTATCATCTTTTCCAGTTTGCTGGATATGGTATAAAATCTCAGTTATTTTAATTTGCATCTGTGTAATGGATGCAAATAAGTGATATGCAACATTTTTCATTTTTCCCCAAAAAATACTTTGGTTCACTTAATAAAATTTTATTTTTCTCTCCCTCTCATCTCTTAATCTTCCTCTGAAGATTTAAAAGGGAAAACAATGCTTTGTAACAAATATGCATTGTAAAAACAATAGATTCCTGAATTGTCCATGTCCATAAAATATATTTCTTAGTGTATAATCTAAATCTATTACATCTCAACATTTCTTTTTTCTTTTTTTTTTTCAATTGCCTGTCTGTGGGTTTAATTTGCATTTTTCTAATAATTGATAATTATTATTTTTTATTTGACATGACTATTGATAGAATGAATTTTGTCAGAAAATAGCCTATTTATATCCTCTATTATTTGATGAAAGATTGTAATTCTTAAAAATTTGAATTTAATTCCTTATCTATCTTCAAAATTAGGCTGTATTGGGAAAAGAAAAAAAAAAGAACAAAACAAAACTTATGTCAAAGTTTTAATTCCCTCCCAATTATCTGTTTTCCTTTTAAATTTAGATGTATTTGTTTTGTTAGTGCCATCCTCCACACACTTTTTTATTTTAATGACATTAAAATTCTACATTTCATCTTCTGTATTCTATATATCTTGTTTGGTCATAAATTCTTCCCTTATTCATAGTCTAAAAGAAAAATTCGTCAAGGTCCTCTAATTTGTTAATGATAACTATTTTTTCTATATAAATAATATGTCCATTTAGAGCTTACTTTGATATACTGAGCAAAATGTTGGTCTGTATCTAGTTTCTGCCAGACTACTTTCTAGTTTTCCCAGAATATTTTATTGAATGGTAAATTCTTAACTTTGAATCTAGGATCTTTGGGTTTATCAAACATTAGATTATGGTAACCATTTATTTTTGTATGTTTTATGGCTAATCTAATCAAGATACTGAGCTTGGTATTTCTTAATAAGTACTAAACTATTTTAAATATTAATTTATAATATAGTATAGATATGGTTATTGATAATACCTTGTTTTTTTATGGATTTTATTGTTATCTTTCATTTTTACATTGCCCAGATTTCACCCATATACTTTTTCATCTCCCTTTTACAACAATTTTTAAACAAAGAAAAAAATACAATCTGATTAATACATTGAAATAATTCAATGTCTTATGAAATATTCCAAACTTGCAGATTTGAACTTCTTCAGAGGATAGGGGTCCTTACTCTTCAAAATTTTGTAACATTATGCTTTATTTTAAACTCTGAGTTATTTTCACTTACACTATTGTAGTCATTATATGTCATTTTCCTGTCTTTGCTTATTTCACCTTCTAAACATTTCCATGGTCCTCTAGTTTCCTGTTCATAATTTTTCATTTTCATGTTCATGTTCATTGACATAGTAGTTTCTCTATGTGTACATAAGACTACAAATTGTTCACTCATTCCTTAATTGATGGCAATCTACTTTGTTCCCTGTTTGTTTTACCAAGAGGAGTGCTATTATAAATATATTGTTGTATACATAGTTAATAACCTCTTTGGGAGTATTTGTCTCATATTGGGAACTCTAAGTTAATTGGCACTGAACATTTAATGTGGTTAAAAAGTCTTGAATTAAAGCACTAAGAATTATATGTAGTAGTAATACACTAGAAATTTTCTTGATAAATATAGGAGTAAAGGCAAGAAAATCTTTTCTTTTTTTATTATTTGATATGGACTAAAATGCTAGCAATATCAATAATATAAGTGAAAGAAATTAAAGGGAATAGAGAAAGAAGAAACACAGCTATGTCTTGGCACAATGAAAATGATTCTTTACTGAGAAATACTAGAGAATCAGCAAAGAAAAAGTCAATAACTTCAACAAAGTTTTAGGCCACAAATAAAGTCACAAAAATCATCAATATTTTTAATGTAATAATAAACTCTAGGAGACAGTAATATTAAAGGAAGTTCCCTACAAAATAACTGTCAATTGGAGTCAATCTACCAAAGCATGTTTAATATTTATGTTGATTTAATAACATCTTATTTTAAGAATTAATGACCATTTTGTATAATCATAATAGTTGATCCATGCCAATTTGATGAAAGTGAAAATCAATTTATGAATTTAACACTATACCAAAAAAATACAAAAACAATACTTTCTAGAATTAGGTTAAATAATAAAACTATTTTAGATGGAAAAAAAGGGCCGAGAATATCCAGGAGAAATAATGGAAAAATATTAGTAATTAAAATAGACTTAGGACTTTAAGATCTCAAGATATAGCATAAGGCAGCTATCATTAAAAACTACTTGCTATTAGATAAAACAATTAAAAAGTAGGTTGATGAAAAAAAATTAGACAAACAAGAATCAGAATCATTAAATTCAACAACCTAAACCAGAAAAAAAAACTACTTAGGAAAAAAAAATTATGAATTTCTAGGAAAATTAAATTGGTCTAGTAAAAATTAGCATAGACCAACTTTTTATACCATAGCCCATAATAGATTTAATATCAGTATATAGCCTGTATATGTTTTCTTAAATCATAGATAAAAAAAATAATATATTTTCCACATATGATAGTAGAAAACTTCTTTAAGATAAGAAACAGAGGAAATTACAAAAGAAAATTTAAAAGATTTTGCACAAACAAAAATGGCAATCTAGGATAATAAAGGAAGAAATTAACCAGGGGAAAATATTTTTAGCTAAATATCTCTGATAAACTTTTGATGTCTTAGATAGCTAAATGGTTAACAGAAATAAATAAGACTGAAAGTCATTCCTTAATAGACAAGCTGTCAAAAGATAGTCTTCTCAAGAGAAAAATTATAATCTGTTAATTACTTCATGAAATAGTATCCTAAATCCCTAATAATAAAAGAAATATAAATCAAAATAATGCTAAACTTCCACTTCACAAACAGAAAAATGGCAAAGTTGACAAAAGAGAGGAGTAAACCATGTTGGCATTGGTTATGGAAAGACAGACACAGTAATAATTATAAGTAGATTTGTCAATTGATGTAATACTGGGCGGGATGGGACTTGGAGAATATATTGTTTTTTGATAAACTTTCAAGTATAATTCTGGATCCTAGTTTCTTTTTATGAAAATGATGAAGTTGGTTACCTTTTATTAATCTAGTGATTTAAGATTTATAAAGAATTATGTATATATATGCATATATATACACACCTGTATTCACACATACATATATGCACACTCATATATACATATATATATATATATGTATGTATAGGCATGTATATATATATATATATATATATATATATACACACATATACAGACACAGATATATACATATATCAATAGATACACTCACTGACAACTCTTCATGGAGAGACTATCTATCAATGCAGAACAACAGTATATATTATTCAATTTATAATGTTGGAGAGTCATCTAAGGTATTGAGATGCTGAATAACATATTAGTTTCGCAAACTCAGGCTTGAGTAGAGGTATGATTTATATCCAGGTCTTTTTGATTTCAAAGCCAGCTTTATATCCACTATAATCTTTTGGATTCTCACATCTATGATGTTTTTATAATGTTCCCTATGTAACAGAGGAAGAAACTTTGGAAAGACAAAGAAACTTGATTAAAACCAAATAGCCAAAAAATGATGAAGAAATAATTAAGAATTAGGTATTTTATTTCCTAGGCAGTGCTCTTTCCATTATATTAACCTCTTAGTTAGCTTTTGTTTTTCTTCCCTATTTCTATTTCTAAAAAGAATATTAACATTCAAAAATGATAAACCTGTATTTTTCAGTGTTGGAGTATTTGCTATTACAAATGTTAAAGGAATTCCTTATAAATAAAAAAGTAAATCTCATCTAAGAAAGGTTACCATTAAGAAACATTGTTAGAACTGTTGACAGTGGCTAATGTGGAAATGTTTTGCATGACTGCATGTATATGATTCATATTAAATTGCTAACCATCTTTAAAAAGATGAAGGCACAAAATATGGAACTCAAAATGTTTTAAAAAGTTGAAATTTTTTGTTTTCATGTAATTGAAAAAAAATAAAATTAAGGATAAAAAAGAACCTTTGAAAGATAATATTTTAATAACACCCTTATGAGAAATTTAAGTTCTTGAATAATCAGATCCTTTATTTACAAAGGTCCTTGACTACTCCCTAACATATATTTATCTCAGGCAAACAAATATCACTCAAGTCCTGCTCATTCCCACTTCTTTGCCTTGTTCAAATTTTTTTTAATCACCAGAAAAAGCCCTCCTTTCCCCATTTCCATTGTCTTTTCAAATCTCACTGATTCTTTAAGACTTACCCCACAGATCTCTTCCTCCTCCATTAAGCCTTGCCTTAGTTCATAATAATCTATATTTTCCCCAAAAGTTATATAAGTTTAGACTTGATTAGGATCAAAGAGCCTTAGAAATTATAAAGTTCATGATGCTGAGTAAAATGAGCAGGACCAGGAGATCATTATATACTTCAACAACAATGCTATATGATGATCAATTCTGATGGCCGTGGCCCTCTTCAGCAATGAGATGAATCAAATCAATTCCAATGGAGCAGTAATGAATTCAACCAGCTACATCCAGTGAATGAATTCTGGGAGATGACTATGAACCACTACATAGAATTCCCAATCCTTCTATTTTTGTCTGTCTGCATTTTAAATTTCTTTCACAGGCTAATTGTACACTATTTCAAAGTCCACTTCTTTTTGTACAGCAAAATGACTGTATGGACATGTATACATATATTGTATTTAATTTATACCCTAACATATTTAACATATATTGATCAACCTGCCATATGGGCAAAGGGGTGGAGGGAAGGAGGGGAAAAGTTGGAACAAAAGGTTTTGCAATTGTCAATGCTGAAAAATTACCCATGCATATATCTTGTAAATAAAAAGCTATAATAAAAAAAATTATAAAGTTCAAACTCCTCATTTTATAGATGAGGAAACCAAATATCAAAGAAGGGAGAGAACTTGTCTAAGACCAGAAAATAAGAAAAACCGCCATCAATTTTTAAACCCAGATCGTCTGACTCCAAATGCAATGTCATTCTCAGCATCTCAGTATCTTTGATTGCATACCATTTGTGTTGTTTATTTATACTATTTCATATTTCCTCAAATGATTATAAGATTTTAAGGGCTTTTGCTGTTTTTCCCATTATGCCCCTTACAAATCTTAGCACAAAATGGAGCCTACTAATTGTCACTCAAAAATATTCCTTGACTTATCTTAATCTTCTTGGAATCTCTGGGCCATAGAAAATATTCCTTGACTTATCTTAATCATCTTGGAATCTCTGTGCCGTAGAAAGGACGATATACATTTCTACTAAAGAAAGACAAATCCAGATGTATTCAGGATTTGGGAGAAAGCAAGCTACATAGGCAGAAAGATTCCAGTACCATAAGTAGTAGGCACAGTGGTGAAATCTTGGCAGGCTGGATAGGGGATGTCTGTCAACTATTGGCTAACTTTTGGCATGGAAAATAACCTGGGAGTCCTCTCAAAAACACTCACCGAATACATTAGGTCTTGTTTCAAATATTAGTTAAAATAAACACACTGGTAGTTGGTTTTCTGATGCTTTTACTTTTTTGCGCTCCAAATAAATCAAAATATGGCTCTCTTATTTTTAAATTTGGCAAGAAATGCACCTCCTGCCTTTAGATAATAATGATGCAATGACGGTGATTAATACCATAATTATAGCCTACATTTATACAGCTCCAGCTCCCCCAAAGGATTCCAAACTGAGCTTAGTATCGCATGCAGACATTCTGCCTACCACGGACTTGGAGGTACCTCAGGGGTAGAACCCAGCTGCTGAGCAGCCACAGTTTGCCTGGGACAGGAAACAAAAGAGGATACTCTATCCAAATGAAACTCCAGACTGAAATTAGGGAGGCCATATCTAATTACCCCTGGCCCTGGCCAAGTTTAAGCCAGGGTAACACCCTGTGCTTGAAAATCAGCCCTGAGATAGCTAATAACCACAAAAGGAGCTGACATCTGGTTTCTATGCCTCAAAAAAAAAAAAAAAAAAAAAAAAAAAAAAAAAAAAAAAGGTGCCTGGTGCCTGGGAGTAAGTTATGGAGCCCCTTCCCATCAGTCTGGTCTCTGATTTCAGGCAGGGTTTGATTTAGGTGGGAACTCAGATCTAAGAGCCAGTTCATTCTACTCCCCCAACCCTTTTAGAGGATAAAAATCACATGTCTGCAATTCTAGTGGTAAGAGAGAGAGAGAACTCTCCCTATGATTTTATCTTCTCCAATTTTGAGGGCTTAAAAGAACTTTGGACATCATTAATCCAATTTTTGTAGATGACAAAACAAGGTCAGGGATAGAGAAGTGATTTGCCAATAGTTGTCTAGGAATTAAGTCACAGAGCTGGGATGTAAACATTTTATTGAGAATGTTTATTGAGGACCAGATAAGAGAATAAAATAACTTTCCCAAAGTGACAATAAGTGACATATTCAGGATTAAAACCCAAGCCTCTTGACTTGTAGATCAGGGGAGCTATCCATTATACTACACTGTCTCCTAGCTATAAGGTTCAAAGCTTTTTGTCTATGTAGTCGATCACTAGCTAACTTATTAACTTTGAATTTCCATGTGCTTAATTTTAATAGCATAAAGATGATCACATGTATAAATGTATGTAATTCCTAGTTACAGTATAGATAGAACTTACATAAATGGCATAATGGATTTGATTAGCCCAAATCCTCACTTCAGAATGAATAGAGAATTACTATCTCAATTTATATAGTAGTTTAATGTTTCCTTGTGATAAAAGTAGCAAAAATATAGTGAGATTTTTATAGATTGGGAAATATAGGCATAAAGTATTTCATTGACTTGTCTAAGCCACAAGGCTAGAAAATGTGATTTGGAATGAGGATTATCCTTTCACAGTTTTCTACTATATTGCCATGCTGAAAAACCTTTCCTCTATGGAGACTTTTTGGGGGATAGAAATGCCTTATTAAACTATTCACAAGATCTAATTATTTTCTCCATTAAGCCATTTGTTAATTAAATTTGTGAGAAAGTTAGAAAGTTGACTCTGTGTTACACAAAACAAAGATTCATAACTGATCTATAACATATATATATATATGTTATAACATCTATAAATTATTGGAGTGTGTGTGTGTGTGTGTAGAAGAAGAAGCAGAAAAAAAAAGAAAGAGTGTATGTGTGAGAGATAGAGAAGAACAGAAGAAAGAAGTAGAGAGGTGAGGGGAAGAGAAGAGAAAAGAAAAGGAGAGGAAAAAAGAGGTAAGAAGGAAAGAGAAGAGAGGAGAAAAAGAAAAAGAGGAGAGAAAGAGAAAACAGAGAAGGAGAAAGAAAAGAGAAAGTAGAGAGGAGAGAGAGAAGAGGAGGAGAGTAAAGAGAGAATAAAGAGAGCAGAAGGGAAAGAAAGAGGCAGCACACAGAAAAATAAGAGGGGAGAGAAAGAAGAGACAGAGATAGACAAGCACAGAGAGTAGAGATAGAGACACAGAGAGAGACAGATACAGAGAGAGCACACTACTATGTTGATAATCATAAGATTACAGAATCATGGATTTAGAACTGGAAGGGAATTTAGGGGTCATCTATTCTAAAACACTCTATATACGGATGAGGAAATTAAGATTTGAAAAAAGATTAATTGACTAGCCATAGGTAGTCAGGGTTAAAGGCAAGATTTGAACTCTGTGATTCTTGTTACAGCTCATTTTTTCATCATTTTACACTGTCTCTGCCAGTACAGTGCAGTTCTAGAACCCTAGGCTAGCCAAATATTGGGTACCTTTCTGCTACTTTAAAAATAATGAAAATAAGATTCAGAAATGTTTGGTCAACTGAAATTCCAAATTCTTAAAATGTCTGCCTATGTCTCCTCCTTTAAAGATTCACTTACCCTTCAAGATGAATTCCAACCTGATCTAAAATTGTTGGCAGCATTATGGATGGAAGGCTCTAGTAAGAGACTATCACCGATGAACTAGAGATTCTATTCATTTCTCTCTCCCTTCTTTTGTTCCAAATCTTCCACTTCACACATCAGTCATTAGGGGAAGTTATTTAAGAATATAACATTCAGAGTAATAAGGAGGTAGTAAAATAAAATCCTTTCATTTCATTTTACAGATAAGAAAATGGATAGGATTTAAATGACATTAAAATGACAAAAATATTTGTTAACCAGCATAATCAATAATGAAACCCTAATTGTCTAGCTTTATTTTCAGAACTTCCTTCTTCCACTACATCATGCTATCACTGATAATTTAGTTGATCAAGTTTCATTAACCAACATTCTTGTTTAAAGTCAAGGTTTGTATATATAGACAGAGAATTCCTATTATTCCTAAGAATGACAGAAAGCACCCTCCATATGTTTTTCTCTTTATTTAATTTTTGACACCCTGGGGTGTCTCTGATAATCTCAAAATGTTGCAAAATTCACAAAACCAAATTCATTGTCATTCAAACTAATTAATAGGTAATTCATATTTCAAAATATATCCCATGTAACATTTAAGGACAGGAAAAGGTGAGGGCAGGAGTCGGTCATAAAATCAAATAAATGAAAATGCACTGAAGGTCTAAGAAAGGTATGAATCAATACTGTGCATGATGAAAATGAAGCTAAGGAAAAAAGAAAAGACAACTTTTTTTGTAAAAGCCATAGTATTTTCCCCTTGGGTAGATATGACCTATGTTTTTCTTTTTTAGCAGCTGCACTACCCAGACACAAAGGAATGGGCTTAGGTAAAAAATGTCATGGCAGCCTTGATTCAAATTGTCCTTATCCCTGGCCCAGAGCCAGACCCCCTGCATTTGAGTACTCATGTCATTTTTCTCCTAGGTATGCACATAATTAAAATCAAAGCAGAGGTTACTTGGTGTCACATCTGTTCATACTTTCTGTGGCCATTGGAAAAATTGTTGACTTTATTTTCCAAACGGGACCCTTTTCGAGAAATTCCAAATATAGGATGGCCAAGAGCAAAGCCTGGTATCCCTATTCAACAGAAAACATTTCAGTTTCAGCTTTTTGAAAATGTCTTTTGGCCTTTTTACTCAGTCTGTAATGATTCCCTTGACCCTTTCCAGGTGTAGGGTTTCAGAAACTTTAGGATGCTGCATCTGCTATTCTGAACAGGAACTGAAAATATATATGCGTATATTCATATGTTTGTGAATTCATATGTGGAAATCAACATTATATATATATATATGGGTATCTGTTCTCACCAATGTTTATATAATGTGTATGGGAACATGCATATGAGTAAATAACCATGTACATAAATATATGTTAATATACACATCAATATTGGCATCTCTTTACATGCATCCATTTATTGGTTTTATATGTTTCATTGGGTCCATGAACTTGTCAATGAAGGCAGTCCATCTACTGTTGCAAATGACTAGCACAGAATCCATTAGTATTTTCAAATGTCTTTCTTTCCATGACACTGTAATTATGTGTAAGCATCCAAGCATGTTTACATGGATAGGCATGTGTATACATGTATATATTTGTAAAAATTATGTCCACATTAATGTAGACATCACTCTAAATCAACCTGGAATTTAAAAAAAAATAAAGTTTTTTATTGCTTTAATTTATTTTTATATCAGTCACTTTCCACCTACTTTCCTGGTTGAAAATAAATAAACACAAATAAACAATACTAAAAATGCTTCTGACTATAAATAGCACATTCTGTCTTTTGATGCCTCTCTTGTCTTCTATGAAAAAAAATCTATATACATTATAGCATATTCTTTTTTATTTTTAATAATAGCTTTTAATTTTCAAAATACATGCAAAGCTAGTTTTCAACATTGACCCTTGCAAAACCCTGTGTTCTAAGCTTTTTTCTCTTCCCCTAGACATCAAGTAATCCAATGTATATCAAACATGTGCAATTCTTCTATACATACAACATTTATCATGCTGCACAAGAAAAATCAGATCAAAAAGAGAAAAAAAATGAGGGAAAAAAGCAAGCAAAAAACAATAAAAAGGGTGAAAATACTATGTTGTAATCCACATTCAGTCTCCACAGTCCTCTTTCTGGATGCAGATGACATTCTCCATCACAAGTCCATTGGAACTGGCCTGAATCACCTCATTGTTGAAAAGAGTCACATTCATCAGAATTGATCATCATATAATCTTGTTATTGTTGTGTATAACGATCTCCTGGTTCTGCTCATTTCACTTAGCCTCAGTTCATTTAAGTCTCTCCAGGCCTCTCTGAAATCATTCTGCTAATCATTTATTATAGAACAATAATATTCCATAACATATATATATACCATAACTTATTCAGCCATTTCCCAACTGATCAGTATGGACTCAGTTTCCAGTTCCTTGATACTCAAAAAGGACTGTCTAGCATCTTTTATTTTATTTTCCATTGTAGAAATCTATTATATTGTTATGGACATTTATAATATTTATGTAATTTTTATTTTATTTCACTTCCTTTCAATTAATAAACATCACTTTTCTCTCCCTCGCAGTTTTTCCACAAAAATGAAAACAAAAACAAAACACTGCACAAATAAGCACAGTCAAGAACAACTAATCCTCACATTGGTCATGTCCAAAAATATATGTCTTATGCTACATTTTGAGTTCTAACAGAGAAGTAATGGACTCAAGATGTAAAACATAGTTTGAGGCACAACCAATGTGAGGATTAGTTATTCTTAACTATTCTTATTACAGTGTTTGTTTTTGTTTTCAATGTTGTGGGAGAACTGTGGGAGAAAATTGATGTTTTGATCATCTGGGATAGGGATTGCTCATTGTACTGATCAGATTCCTTAAACTTTTTCAAGTTGTTTGTTTTTATACAACATTGTTATTTTATATAGATTTATATAGATTCTCCTCCTGAATCAGTTCACTTCATGCTACATCGATTTATGCAAGTCTTCTCAGGTTTTTCTGAAACCATTCTTCTCTATTTCTTATGGCACAAGTATTTATCATATTCCTATATCACAATCTGTTCAGTTATTCATTAATTTTTTGCCAATTTAAAAAAAGTTGCTATAGACATTTTTGCACATATGTGGTCCTTACTCAATTTGAAATTTCCCATTCTTCTAGTAATATAATTAGAAAATTTTCTAGTATCAAAGGTTTTCTTTTAGAAATTAAAAGTGTTTTTGAAGGCTTGCTATTCTGACTTTCTTCTATCATTTAATGGACTTTTTTTTTAAGAGGCTTGTTATTCAGGGATAGAATTAATTAATATAATATAATTAATCTCAATAAAATACAATATGATGATGTGTTATGACTATAAAAACTGAAAATTTCATGCAATATAAGAGAGAATATATGAGTGAATACAGTGATACCTACATATGAATGCTTGATATGATATATTAGAAAGAGAATCAGAGTTAGAAGAATTATGTTTGAACCCAGTCTCTACTACTGAGTAGACTCATTTGCCTCATTTGTAAAAGATAAGAGGTTTGATTTATTGATATCTTGATACATTGCAGATTTTAATCCTATAAATTTTATATTGTTTTCTTATTTCCTGTGTGTCTATGTAACCCCAGGCATGCATGTATATATATTATATATACATATATATAATGCATAATTATATATATGTACATATATATAATATATACACATACATTTTATGTATAGTTTTCTAAAGACTCTACTCCTGAATCGACTCACCTCACTTTATATTGATTTATGCAAGTCTTGCTCTCTCTATATATACATACATATATATAAATGTATAGCATAAGCAACTGGAGTATCTATGAATATACATGGTATTATGAAAGTCAGTACAGTTTTAAGCTTTAATAGCTTAAAATAGCTAAGCACAGTCCTATATACTAAGACTACAAACCCAAACACAAAACAAGCTCTACCTTCAAGAAGCTTATCTTTTTATATGAGCAAACAATACATATGTAGGAATTAAATTTAAAAATATATATAAGTGGTAATTTCTGGGAACTGGCAAGTTGGACAATCCAGTGGAGGTGGTACTTGAAATGGGTTTTGGGGAAAGAAAGAATTTTGGGGAAGCAGAAATGAGTAGAACATCTCTCACGCATGTGCAAACACTAGAGCATAGAAAGTGGAGGGAGAATGAATGCTTTGAATCACAATCCACTTTGGCTCAAACATAGAATGTGTGAAACAGGATAATGTGCACCAAGTCTAGAAAAACAAGCTAAGGCCAAATTGGAAAGAACTTTCCAAAATAGCAGAGTTTCTTGAGCATAGCTATATGAATTGAAGATGAGAATAACTTGAAGAAGGAAGACCAATTAAATGTCTATTTGCATAGTCTAGGCAAAAGTTAATAATAGTTGAATTTCACTATGGAAATAGAAATGGAGAAAAGTCAGATGTCAATTTCCCCACATCCCCTCCAACATTTATCATTATTTGTTCCTGTCATCTTAGCCAATCTGACAGGTGTGTAGTGGTATCTCAGAGTGGTCTTAATTTGCATTTCTCTGATCAGTAGTGATTTGGAACACTCTTTCATGTGAGTGGATATAGTTTCAATTTCTTCCTCTGAGAATTGTCTGTTCATATCCTTTGACCATTTATCAATTGGAGAATGGTTCGGTTTCTTATAAATTAGGGTCAGTTCTCTATATATTTTGGAAATGAGACCTTTGTCAGAACCTTTGTTTTTAAAAATATTTTCCCAATTTGTTACTTCCCTTCTAATCTTGTTTGCATTAGTATTATTTGTACAGAAACTTTTTAGTTTGATGTAATCAAAATCTTCTATTTTGTGATCAATAATGATCTCTAGTTCTCCTCTGGTCATAAATTCCTTCCTCCTCCACAGGTTTGAGAGGTAGACTATTTTCTGTTCCTCTAATCTATTTATTATCTCCCTCTTTATGCCTAAATCATGGACCCATTTTGATCTTATCTTGGTATATGGTGTTAAGTGTGGATCCATATCTAATTTCTGCCATACTAATTTCCAGTTTTCCCAACAGTTTTTTCCGAATAATGAATTTTTATCCCTAATGTTGGAATCTTTGGGTTTGTCAAAGATTAGATTGTTATAGATGTACCCTTTTTTGTCCTTTGTATCTAATCTGTTCCACTGATCTACCGGTCTATTTCGTAGCCAATACCAAATGGTTTTGGTGACTGCTGCTATATAATATAGCTTTAGATCAGGTACACTTAGACCACCTTCCTCTGAGTTTTTTTTCATTAGTTCCCTTGCAATTCTTGACCTTTTATTCTTCCATATGAATTTTGTTGTTATTTTTTCTAGGTCATTAAAATAGTTTCTTGGGAGTCTGATTGGTATAGCACTAAATAAATAGATTAGTTTGGGGAGTATTGTCATCTTTATTATATTCGCTCGGCCTATCCAAGAGCACTGAATGTCTTTCCAATTATTTAAATCTGATTTTATTTTTGTGGCAAGTGTTTTGTAATTTTTCTCATATAATTCCTGACTTTTCTTTGGTAGATGGATTCCCAAATATTTTATACTCTCAACATTTGTTTGGAATGGAATTTCTCTTTGTATCTCTTGCTGTTGCATTTTGTTAGTGATATATAAAAATGCCGAGGATTTATGTGGATTTATTTTGTATCCTGCCACTTTGCTGAAATTTTGAATTATTTCTAGTAGCTTTTTAGCAGAGTCTTTGGGGTTCTCTAAGTATACCATCATGTCATCTGCAAAAAGTGATAGTTTAATTTCCTCATTTCCTACTCTAATTCCTTGAATCTCTTTCTCGGCTCTTATTGCCGAGGCTAGCGTTTCTAGTACTATATTGAATAGTAATGGTGATAGTGGGCAACCTTGTTTCACTCCTGATCTTACAGGGAAAGGTTGCAGTTTATTTCTATTGCATATTATGCTTACTGACGGTCTTAAATATATACTCCTGATTATTCTAAGGAATAATCCATTTATTCCTATACTCTCAAGAGTTTTTAGTAGGAATGGATGTTGGATTTTGTCAAATGCTTTTTCTGCATCTATTGAGATGATCATATGGTTCTTATTAATTTGATTATTAATATGGTCAATTATATTAATAGTTTTCCTAATATTAAACCAGCCCTGCATTCCTGGAATAAATCCTACTTGATCATAGTGTATTATCTTGGAGATGATTTTCTGAAGTCTTTTTGCTAATATCTTATTTAAGATTTTAGCATCAATATTCATTAAGGAGATTGGTCTATAATTTTCTTTCTCAGTTTTCGATCTACCAGGTTTAGGTATCAGTACCATGTCTGTGTCATAAAAGGAATTTGGTAGGACTCCTTCATCCCCTATTTTTTCAAATAATTTATATAACATTGGGGCTAATTGTTCTTTAAATGTTTGGTAGAATTCACATGTGAATCCATCTGGCCCTGGGGATTTTTTCCTGGGGAGTTGATTAATAGCTTGTTCTATTTCTTTTTCTGAAATGGGACTATTTAAGCAATTTATCTCCTCCTCTGTTAATCTAGGGAGCCTATATTTTTGGAGGAAGTCATCCATTTCACTTAAGTTATCAAATTTATTGGCATAAAGTTGGGCAAAGTAACTCCTTATTATTTCTCTAATTTCCTCTTCATTGGTGGAAAGATCCCCCTTTTCATTTGTAAGACTATCAATTTGATTTTCCTCTTTCTTTTTTTTGATCAAATTTACCAAAGGTTTATCTATTTTATTGGCTTTTTCATAAAACCAACTCTTGGTTTTATTTATTAATTCAATAGTTTTTTTACTTTCAATTTTATTGATTTCTCCTTTTAATTTTTGTATTTCGAGTTTAATTTTTGGTTGGGGGTTTATAATTTGGTCTTTTTCTAGCCTTTTAAGTTGTAAGCCCAATTCGTTAATCTTCTCTTTCTCAATTTTCTTCAAATAAGCCTCTAAAGATATAAAATTTCCCCTTATTACTGCTTTAGCTGCATCCCAAAGATTTTGATATGATGTCTCATCATTATCATTATCTTGGGTGAAATTATTAATTGTTTCTATAATTTGCTCTTTCACCCAGTCATTCTTTAAGATGAGATTATTCAGTTTCCAATTACTTTTTGGTCTATTTACCCCTAACTTTTTACTGAATGTAGCTTTTATTGCATTGTGATCTGAGAAGAAGGCATTTATTATTTCTGCCTTCCTACATTTAATTTTGAGATCTTTATGTCCTAGTATATGGTCAATTTTTGTATAGGATCCATGAACTGCTGAGAAGAAAGTATATTCCTTCCTATTGCCATTCAGTTTTCTCCAAAGGTCTATCATACCTAGTTTTTCTAATGTTCTATTTACTTTTTTAATTTCTTTCTTGTTTGTTTTGTGGTTTGATTTGTCTAAATCTGAGAGTGCAAGGTTGAGATCTCCCACTATTATAGTTTTACTGTCTATTTCTTCTTGCAGTTCTCCTAACTTTTCCTTTAGAAAGTTAGATGCTATACCACTTGGTGCATATATGTTTAGTATTGATATGGCTTCATTATTTATGCTACCTTTCAGCAGGATATAGTTTCCTTCCTTATCTTTTTTAACAAGATCTACTTCTGCTTTTGCTTGATCTGAGATAAGGATAGCTACCCCTGCTTTTTTGGCTTTACCTGAAGCATAATAGGCTCTGTTCCAACCTTTTACCTTTACTCTGTATGTATCTCCCTGCTTTAAGTGTGTTTCCTGTAGGCAACATATTGTAGGGTTCTGCTTTTTGATCCAATCTACTATCCGTCTCCGTTTGATGGGATCGTTCATCCCATTTACATTTACAGTTAAAATTACTAATTCTGTATTTCCTGCCATCGTATTATCCCCAGCTTATGCTTTTTTCCCTTGACCCCCCTGATCCCCCTCCCCGATATTTAATTTACAGACCCCCCTTGTGCCGCACAACCCTCCCTCTTTTTTTTTGGATCCCTCCCCCCTCCCTCCAAGTCCCTTCACTTATTCCCCTTTTCCTTTTCCCTTTTCCTCTCCCCCCTTTTAATGAGGTGAGAGAAAATTCTCTGAAAAACAAATATGTTAATTATTTACTCTTTGAGCCTCTTCTGATGAGAGTAAGATTCACACAATGATTCTCCCCCTCACTAAGTTCCCTCAGATATGGTGTATTTTCTATGTCTCTTCCTGGGATGTAGTTTCCCTCTTTTTATCACTCCTTCCCCTTTTTCTGAACCGACCTCCTTCCCTTTACTACACCCCCCTTTTTTTCTTTTATATCAGTAAAATCAAATTATCCTTGAGTATTTTTTATATACCCACAACAGAGTTACAGTTCTCAAGGGTTCTGTGTACCTTTTTCTGTTTCTCTTCAGTCTTGTGGATGTAGATCAAATTTTTTGTTTAAGTCTGCTTTTTTTCTTAGAAACATATAGAATTCCTCTGTTTCATTGAATGACCATCTTCTTCCATGGAAAAAGATGCTAAACTTAGCTGGGTAGTTCATTCTTGGTTGCAGTCCTTGATCTTTTGCCTTTCGGAATATCAGGTTCCAGGCCCTTCTATCTTTTAATGTGGAGGCAGCCAGATCTTGGGTGACCCTTATTGTGGCACCTTGGTATTTAAATTGTTTTTTTCTAGCTGCTTGCAGGATTTTCTCCTTTGTGTGGTAATTCTGCAGCTTAGCCACAATATTCCGTGGTGTTCTTTTTTTAGGGTCTATTTCAGAAGGAGTTCGATGAATTCTTTCCACATCTACTTTCCCTTCTGTTTCTATTATCTCTGGACAGTTCTCTTTGATAATTTCCTGTAAAATAGAATCTAGGCTCTTTTTTTGGTCATAGTTTTCGGGAAGTCCAATAATCCGCAGATTATCTCTCCTAGATCTATTTTCCAGGTCTATAGATTTTCCCAGTAAGTATTTGACGTTGTTCTCCAGCTTCTCATTTTTTTTGTTTTGTTTGACTGATTCTTGGGTTCTCTGTGAATCATTCATTTCTATTTGTTCCATCCTGACTTTTAAGGAGTTATTTTCTTCTTTCACAGTTTTTAGTTCTTTTTGTAAATGCCCAATTTCGTTTTTAAATGAATTATTTTGCTCTATTGAATTTTTTTCCATTTCCCTAATTTTTTTTTTGAGAATTATTTTCTTTTTCCAATTCAGAAATTCTATTTTCTTGAGACTTTTTTATCTTTTCCAATTCAGAAATCCTACTTTCCTGTGTTTTTTTAACCTTTTCTAATTCACTAATTTTGTTTCCCTGCATCTCCTGTGAATTCTTTATTTTTTCCAACTCCAATTTCAGGACATTGTTATTCTCTATCATAACTTCTCTTTCCTTTCCCCATTTTTCTTCGATCTCCCTCAATTTTTTAAGAGCTTCTTCTAGGAGAGAGTTATGTGATGGGGGGCAGGAATCGTTCCCCTTTAGGTTGTTATCTTCTGAATCTTTGCTGTTAACTTCCTCGGGGTTGGATACCCGCTCTTTCTCTGTATAGAAGGAATCTATAGTTTTTCTAGCTTTTTTGCTCATACTTAAAAAAAATCTTTTGGGGTCTGTCCCTGGGGTAGGAAATTATTTACTTCTTTACCAGCTTCCTCCCAGACCGGATGGATGCAGCGGCCCCTGTGCCCGAGCTAAGATAGAGCTCTGGGAGAGAGTTCCCCACCCCCTCCCTGGAAGTGCCTCAGAGGTGATTAGCACTACTGTGCTTCCAGGGCGTAGAATAGTGAAGACAGCAGGAAGCCCAGTCTATGTGTCCGGGTGGGGAGTGGATGTCTGCAGCAGGTGACGTGAGAAGCCCCTGCGCTCAAACTGGAAGTGTCTGCCAGAAACCGCGGTCCCTAGTTCAAAGGTTCCGCTTCTCTGGGACTTCCTGGAGCTGAGTTCCACTCCCTCCAGCTAAGCTAGGCAGTGTGTGTTGCCTTGGGCCGTATCCACCCACTTGTCAGTCTCTTAACTATTCTCAGGAGGGAGCTGAGGCCACACCCCCTGGTGCCGATTCTCTGCTGAGTCACCCCCAGGGTGGGGGGGGGGGAAATCTAATCTGAGTTTTAAAATATTTTGGCTTTCTCTTCTGAACTGCTAAATAATTAGCAGAGAAGAGCTAACAGCCTGTGCCAGATTCCTTTACCTCAGTGGCTTCTCTGATCCCAGAGCCCCTCCCAGCGCAATGGGCGCAGTGTGCCCCTACCCCACCGTCTGTGCTGGTCTTTCTTATTCCTCCCCTGAGAACTGACCTTTCCTGTTGAAACTCCAGATTCTCTTCAGCTGGTAAGTCGTGCTTCCAGTCCTTGTGGTATCTATCAGTTCTGAGCTAATTCTGAGACTTAATTTATCTAATTGGTTGTGAGGGAGTGAGGACGTTCACTGAGTAGTGTGTTTCTTCTCCGCCATCTTGGCTCCGCCTCACTTACTAGCTTCTTAATAGATCTTGGGCAAGTCACTTACCCCTGGGTATCTCAATTTCTTATCTGTAAATGAACTGGAAAAGGAAATAGAAAGCCATTCCAGTATCTTTGCCAAGAAAACCCCAATTGAGTTCATGAGGTGGAAGTAAATTAAATGACCAAACAACAAATTAGGCACTATGCTTGTATATATGTATTTTACCCCCCATTTGAATATAAGTTTCTTGGGAGCAGAAGCCCCATTTATATTTATACAATGTTTGACACACAATATTCATTTAAGAAATGATATTACTTCATTAACTCATCAATTCATTTATATGTTGTGAAGGCATAATTGACATAACTTTTCCACTGATTGGATGTAAAGGGTTAGGTAGAGAGAAGAATCAAGGATTACTTTGAGGTTGTGAACATAGGTGACTTAGAATGCTGGGGCTTTCAACCAAAAAAAAAAGAAAGGTTAGGAAGAGAAGGTTTGGTTTAAAACAAAAGTAAATGATATTTGTTTGTAGCAGGTTTAGTTTGAAATGCCTATAGGACATACAAGAGGAAATTCCCTTGTGATACAAACCTTCAAGTTAAAAAAAAATGGGTCTGTCTTAGAAAAAAAAATAGAACAACCTATTAACCAATTCTCTAAGAAAAAATCCCCAGGACTAGATGGATTTACATTCTACCAAACATTTAAAGAACAATTAATTTCCAATGTCATATAAACTAATTGAAAAAAATTGGGATTGAAGGAGTCCTACTCTTTTATGACACAGACATGGTACTGATACCTAAACCAGGAAGGTTGAAAACAGAGAAAGAAAATTATAGACCAATCTCCCTAATGAATATTGATGCTAAAATCTTAAATTAAATATTAGCAAAAAGATTACAGAAAATCATTCCCAGGATAATACAGGATGACCAAGTAGGATTTATACTAGGAATGCAGGGCTGGTTCAATATTAGGAAAACTATTAGCATAATTAACTATATCAATAACCAAATTAACAAAAAACATATGATCATCTCAATAGATCCTAACTTTTGGGATAAGAATTCATTAGTTGACAAAAACTGCTGGGAAAACTGGAAATTAGTATGGCAGAAATTAGGCATGGACCCACACTTAACAGCACATACCAAAATAAGATCAAAATGGGTCTATGATTTAGGCATAAAGAACAAGATCATAAATAAATTAGAGAAACATAGGATAATTTATCTCTCATATTTGTGGAGGAGGAAGGAATTTGTAACCAAAGAACTAGAGATCATTATTGATCACAAAATAGAAAATTTTGATTACATCAAATTAAAAAGCCTTTATACAAACAAAACTAATGCAAACAAGATTAGAAGGGAAGCAATAAACTGGGAAAACATTTTTTATAGTTAAAGGTTCTGATAAAAGCCTCACTTCCAAAATATATAGAGAACTGATTCTAATTTAAAAGAAATCAAGAAGCCATTCTCCAATTGATAAATGGTCAAAGGATATGAACAGACAATTTTCAGATGCCGAAATTGAAACTCTTTCCACTCATATGAAAGTGGTCCAAACAACTATTGATCAGAGAAATGCAAATTAAGACAGCTCTGAGATACCACTACACACCTGTCAGATTGGCTAAGATAACAGGAAAAAATAATGATGAATGTTGGAAGAGATGTGGGAAAACTGGGAAACTGATGTCCCAGTTTTGTGGAATTGTGAATGAATCCAATCATTCTGGAGAGCAATCTGGAATTATGTCCAAAAAGTTATCAAACTGTGCATACCCTTTGATCCAGCAGTGCTACTACTGGCCTTATATCCCAAAGAAATACTAAAGAAGGGAAAAAGACCTGTATGTGCCAAAATGTTTGTGGCAGCTCTTTTTGTCGTGGCTAGAAACTGGAACATGAATGGATACCCATCAATTGGAGAATGGTTGGGTAAATTGTTGTATATGAATGTTATGGAATATTATTGTTCTGAAAGAAATTACCAACAGAATAAATACAGAGAGGCTTGGAGAGACTTACATGAAATGATGCTGAGTGAAATAGGCAAAACCAGGAGATCATTGTACACTTTAATACTGTATGAGGATGTATTTGGATAGAAGTGGATATCTTTGACAAAGAGGAGATCTAATTCAGTTCCAATTGATCAATGATGGATAGAAACAACTACACCCAGAGAAGAAACACTGGGAAATGTGTGTAAAGTATTTGCATTTTTGTTTTTCTTCCCAGGTTATTTTTACATTCTGAATCCAATTCTTCCTGTGCAACAAGAAATTCGGTTTTACACACATGTATTGTGTCTAGGATGTACTATAGCATATTTAACCTGTATAAGACTGCCTGCCATCTTGGGGAGCGGAGGGAGAGAGGGAGAGGAAATATCAGAACGGAAGTGAGTGCAAGAGATAGTGTTGTAAAAAATTACCCATGCATATGTGCTGTCAAAAAAAAAAAGTTATAATTATAAACTAAAATTAAAAAAATAAATATAAAAAAATGGGGCTGGAGAGCCAACCCTAAGTGCTCTTTGCATAGAAAGTGATCGCTGAATACATATGAATCAAATAGAGATTGTCTTATGAAAACAGACAGTGTAGGGAGAAAACATCCAAATTTTGGTGGATACCCTCTCTCAGCATTCATGCTGCTCTTCTCATTTACAATATAATGTAGTAGGAAAGAGCATTGAATATGAAATCAATGAGAGGACCTACTTTCTAATCAGGGGGATTATGCTTTATTCACAACTTTGAATATACTTACAACCTCTTTGATCATGAGGAAGTCACTTGAAGTCTGATCTCAGTTTACTCATTTGTAAAGCAGGCTATTGGACTAGGTAAATTACCTCTAAGCTGCCTTTTACATCCAAATCTGATTGCCATGGTTTGAGTTTCACTTTATCCCTTTCAGCTCTTAATCCATCAAATTCTTAACCTACATAAAACTTTTACTTACAAACTAACTTTTCTTATGTATATATGTTCTGTCTTCTCAGCCAGATTTTAAAATTTAACAAGGGATAATCATGTTTTCTATTTTTTTTATGTATTTCCTCCCGGGCTAATTTTGATGTTGTATTCTTGATTAAAGGATGATAAAGTCTTTAGAAGGACTTAAATTGTCCAGCTACTCTAATTGAACTTACTGAATAACCATTTGTGAAACCATGATATTAAGAGTGGAAAGACCAGAAACAAGATTATATGAAGATCAATTCTGATGGACGTGGCTCTTTATAATAATGAGATGATTGACGACAATTCCAATGATCTTGTGATGAAGAGAGCCAGCACTGTGGAAACTGAATGTGGATCACAACTTCTTCTGTTGTTTGCTTGCATTTTTTTTTCTTTCTCTTTTTTTTTTCCTTTTTGATCTGATTTTTCTTGTGCAGCACAATAATTGTGGAAATATGTATAGAAGAATTGCACATGTTTAACATATATTATTTTACTTGTCATGTGGGAGAGGGAATGCGGAAGAGGAGTAGTAAATTTGGAATGTAAGTTTTTGCAAGAGTCAGTGTTGAAAAATTATCCATGAATATGTTTTGAAAATAAAAGTCTTTAATAAAAAAAAGAGGGGAAAGGCCTTAGAAATCACCTTGTCCTATCAGCCTTAGACAGAAATATGTTCTTATATTAGAAACTACAAGTGAACATTGTCTATTGTAATGTCCAGACTAGCTTTCTGGAGGATCTCTGGATGGGCCTTGGTCTTTAGGTGGAGAAGTGATGAAGGCAGGAGAGCCACCATGAGATTGGCCAAAGATGGCATCTGGAGTCTTTAGTCTGGAGTCTGGAATCTTCTCTTGTGTCTATGTCTGTGACTCTGAGTCTGAGATCGAGCTCGAGCACACACAATTCCTCTCAGCCCTTATATGCCTTAGTACAATTACATTACTACAGCACACTGAGCATGTGTCTACTGTATAACCATCACATCACCATACTAAGTACCAGGAATATGTGAACTAGAGAACCATTATCTCATCAATCACACTGAGTGAACACCTTGTTGTATCTTTGCTTCAAGTATACTTTTCTCAGAGTTCCCCAATATCTGTGGTCCTCAACATCTCCCACTTTCTTTTGTTTTAGAACACAGCTAGTCATGCCCTCCCTGACTTCTCAGGAAGGGAGATGGGCAACAAAGGGAAATGGGGAGTCAAACCAGATATTATAAGCAAGTTTCCTCTAGGCTGAAGGGTCTTATTTGAAACAGATATACATAAATCCATCAGCATGGGAGGAAATACTATACAAGCTACATATGCTTGTATAGTATAGGTTAGTAGTAATGTAACAAACAATATGAATCAACATGAGAAATTATACATGTCTATAAGTACTAGAATAACAATCACACATGAACCTCCTTCAGTAGCCAAGAGGTAGTTCCAAAACCAATTGTCCATTACTTCGTGTGTCAGGGAATTCAATGATTCCTGCAGGTTTTGAAGTACTGCAGCAGTCTCATTGACATTTTTTGATGTTCATTATTCAATTTTCATACACATTGAGTTAACTGCCATACTCTTTCAGTGGTGGGCACAATCAGTGATGGAACCGAGCTGGAACTCTGTCTTCCCAGAAATCAGCCGGAGTCAGGATCACTAGATGTCTTTATTCTTGATCTTTTATGATCAAGGTCAGGGGATTAGATCTAGCAATATCACACACACCTTCCTCCCTCAAACACCAAGAGACAGAGAGTGGGCATCTCAATTTCCTCTTCCTCCTCCTACTCCTCCCACACATGTCACTTCCCCCTCTTTGTCCCACCAATCAAGTCAGCACAGAATAGCTGGGGAGGGTGAACCTTCAAACAAGTTAATAGGGAACCTTCCAATTGGCAATTAGTCTCATGTGCTTCATTATCCAAGTGCATTTGCTCAATTCTAGCCCTTTACAGAACCACCCAATGTTTCCTGGGTCTTCTCTTTCATTTCAAGGGTCTTCTCCATCTCTCTCCAATAGAAAAGGTGAATACAGTTTGTTGGCACCCATCTGATTCCTTCTCCATCTGTAGAGTTATAAGCAAACCCTCTCCCCCAAGCAGTTAACCTTTCTGGTCCCTTCCATTCATCACTGTTTGGACCTCTCCACATCACATGGCTATCATCTAAAGATAGTGGAGCTGCATGCACTGGACACTGCCCTTCTAGTGGGTTATAAAATGAATGGTTATTCAAAAATCAAAAAGTTAATAGCATAAAGAGCTAAATTTAAAAGTTCTCTGGGGTTACCTGTGGCTCCACCTCTCTTTCTTTCTTTCTTTCTTTTATTTTTTTTTGGAGGAGCATCTTGATATCTCTGTTTCTCCTCTCTACTGTTGCCTGTCCTTGAGGATTAAAATGTATGCCAGTGATGTGTAAAATCTGATATTTGCAAAAAACTGTGAAAAATGTTTAGAAGTGTATGCAGATCCATAGTCTATTTTTATTGCTTGTGTCACACCCATATTTGCAAAAGCTTATATAAGGAATTCAGTGACCACTTGGGCTGTCTCTTTTGCTGCTGGTATTGCATCCTGAAAAGGTATCTACTACAACATGGATAAAAGAGAGACAACTAAAAGATTTATAATGGGTCACATCCATTTGCCAAATTTCACTGGGTCTCAAACTACAAAGGTTCTTCCCTGGAGGGAGCATAGAAGAGTGGAAAGAAAGGCAAGCTGTAAGGGTTTTTACTATGCTCCTAGCTTCCTCTTTTGTTATTCCAAATTGCAAATATAAAGTTTGAGTAGCCTGATGATATTTAGAATGAGATTCTTTGGCTGTCTGAAATAAAGGAGTATTGGCCAACATGGTTAGAAAGCAATTTGCCTTTGAATTTCCATAAAATGTAAGACCTGGAAGTCCACTATAAGAGTGGATGTGTACAATATAAATCTTAACTGAAAACTTTCTCACTTGCTCTTGAAGGTCCTTAAAGAGTTAACATGTGTGTGTGTGTGTGTGTGTGTGTGTGTGTGTGTGTGTGTGTGTGTGTATTAGAAGCTACAAATTTTATTTGGGCTGTGGAAATTTTTTGTACCACACCTACTGAATAAGCTGAATCATATATTATATTTACATATCCTGGATAATAAGTAAGAGCTAGAATGATTGTATATAGTTCATTCTGCTGAGTGGACTGAAAAGGAGTTCTGACTACTCTCTTTATAGTTATGTTATGTCATAGTTGTTAAGTCATGAGAGTATACAGCACAAATGTTATGTTTGGATGCATCTGTAAAGATAGTTGGTCCTTTAAAAGGAACATTAGAAACCTTTTCTTCAAGAATCCATTGCCCTAATAGTCGGGTTATCTTTAATGGAGACTCGTATGTAAAATTTAGAGCTGTGGCCAATAAAATTTGCCACTCTGGGATGGTTTCACAACATACATTAATTTGTGCATTGGTCTAAAAGATCTTGTCAGGTCTTATTCCAGATAATTGTACTACTTGCTTAATGGCCTCTTAAAAATATCTTATCACAAGCACTGGTTAAGGAGTAAGGCTTTGTTCTGATTGTGCTGGGAGGTTCACCTACTCTATCACACTGTCTCCTTGATGAAGGACTTCTGTGGGTGCCTCTTTTGTAGCAAAAACTGATATTTCCAAGGGTTTTTGAATAACTCTTTCAACCACATTGGATAAAGTTCAACCTCTCTCAAAGCCTCTTGAGCTTCTTTTGTAAGCTGGTGTAGTGATTTTAAAGCATTAAAATGTCATACGATGGTTGCAATTGATAGGTAGTCAAACCTAACACTGGAAGCATCCATTGGATACCTCCTATCAATTTCTGAAAGTTATTTAAGTTGCTAACTTCTCTGTTCTTAAAAAAAAGTTTTTGTATTATAAACAACTTAGGATATACTTCATATTCTAAATAGTGAAAAGGAGTATGCCTTTGAATTTTTTTCTGGAGTTATATGCAATTTGTAGTTCCTTAGTGTTTCTAATGCTCCTCAGGTGCAAGCCCCATGATACCATCCATGTAATATTGTAATGGGCCAGAACTCTGTCCTTGAAATAAGGATTCTTGCAAGGTGTTAACTCAGTGGAATTGATAATATAATGGTTATCCAGTTTACCATGGTGATTAATAGTTTTCTAGTTCAGTATGATTGAATTAATCTTACAACAAATAATAAAAAAGGAGTATAGATTCTCTAGTGATATAATGATAAGAGTCAGACCTAGGAGGGACTAGAACAGACACAGGGAAGACAGAAGACTGGAGGCTGGAGCATAAGCTCCCGGACTCAGGGAGACTTCAAGATAGAGACTGACATGGTGGTCCTCCTGCCTCCCCCACACAAACTAAGACACATTCCAGAGGACCTCCAAAAATTGGCCTGGACCCCAGGCAAGGAAACAGATTATGCAATCTAGTGTTTGACAAACCCAAAAATACCAACATTTGGGATAAAAATTCATTATTTGAAAAAAAACTGTTGGGAAAACTGGAAATTAGTATGGTAGAAATTAGATATGGATCTACACTTAACACCATATACCAAGATTAGATCAAAATAGGTCCATGATTTAGGCATAAAGAATGAGATCATAAAGAGATTAGAGGAACAGAGGATAGTCTACCTCTCAAACCTGTGGAGGAGGAAGGAATTTATGACCAGAGGAGAACTAGAGATCATTATCAATCACAAAATAGAAGATTTTGATTACATCAAACTAAAAAGTTTCTGTACAAACAATACTAATACAAACACGACTAGAAGGGAAGTAACAAATTGGGAAAATATTTTTACAGTTAAAGGTTCTGATAAAGGTCTCATTTCCAAAATATACAGAGAATTGACTCTAATTTATAAGAAATCAAACCATTCTCCAGTTGATAAATGGTCAAAGGATATGAACAGACAATTCTCAGATGATGAAATTGAAATTATATTCAACCATATGAAAGAGTGTTCCAAATCACTACTGATCAGAGAAATGCAAATTAAGACAACTCTGAGATACCACTACACACCTGTCAGATTGGCTAAGATGACATGAACAAATAATGATGAATGTTGGAGGGTATGTGGGAAACTGGGACACTAATATATTGTTGGTGGAGCTGTGAAAGAATCTGGCCATTCTGGAGAGCAATTTGGAACTATGCCTAAAAAGTTATCAAACTGTGCATACCCTTTGATCCAGCAATGTTGCTATTGGGCTTATATCCCAAAGAAATACTAAAGAGAGGAAAGGGACCTGTATGTGCCAAAATGTTTGTGGCAGCCATTTTTATAGTGGCTGGAAATTGGAAGATGAATGGATGTCCATCAATTGGAGAATGGTTGGGTAAATTATGGTATATGAAGGTTATGGAATATTATTGCTCTATAAGAAATGACCAGCAGGACGAATACAGAGAGGCCTGGAGAGACTTACATCAACTGATGCTGAGTGAAATGAGCAGAACCAGAAGATTGCTGTACACTTCAACAACAATGCTGTATGAAGATGTATTCTAATGGAAGTGGATATCTTTAACATAAAGAAGATTCAACTCACTTCCAGTTGATCAATGATGGACAGAAACAACTACACCCAGAGAAGTAACACTTGGAAGTGAATGTAAATTGTTAGCACTACTGTCTATCTACCCAGGTTACTTATATCTTCGGAATCTAATACTTAACGTGCAATAAGAAAATTGGATTTACACACATATATTGTATCTAGGTTATACTGTAACACATGTAAAATGTATGGGATTGCCTGTCATCTAGGGGAGGGAGTAGAGGGAGGGAGGGGAAAACTTGGAAAAATGAATACAAGGGATAATGCTATAAAAAATTACTCAGGCATATATACTGTCAAAAATTTATAAGTATAAAATTTTTAAAAAATTAAAAAAAAAAGGAAACAGACTATGAAAGAGACAAGAAAAACTCTTGGACTTTAACACCTAGCTATTCTCGTGGTGATGACTCTGCTAAAAGAAAGGCTCATCCAAGGACCTCCAGAAAACTAACCAGAACACTACATAATGTAAAAACATAAGTTTTGGAAATGCTTTTCTTACTGGAGTAAGATCAGCAGTAACATACATTTGACACATAGTAGGACTATTTTTCATAACCCATGGCAAAACTGTCCATTCATATCTTTTATAAGGCTCAACTAAATTAATGCTGGGTACTGAAAAGGCATCCCCCTTATCCAGAGGGATAGAATAGAAACAGTCCTTAATGTCTATAACCTAACGAGACCATTCTCTAGGCAATTGAGTAGGAGATGGACGTTCAGGCTGAAGAGTTCCCATAGTTTCCATCTGTTCATTTACTTTTCTTGAATCAGTCAACATCCTCTATTTTCCAGATTTCTTTCTTATAACAAATACAGGAGAATTCCAAGGACTTAGAGAAGGTTGCTAAGTGTCCTTGGTCAAGTTGCTCCTGTACTATATCTAATAAGGCCTGAATTTTATCTTTGGCTAAGGGGTCACTGTTCTATCCACACTGATGTATCAGTTTTCCACTGAACAGGAACAGGTGAGAGTGCAGGCAGGCCTTCAACAGCAGCCCTGCCTAAAAACTGAATTACTCATTTGTAATACTAAGTGTTGTAAGATGTCTCTTACCCACAGATTGATGGGGTTTTTTTTCATCTATAAAAGGAGTCAAAACTCCTGTTTCACCTTCAAATGTCCATCTCAAAGGGGTAGCACTAACTTCAGCTGCTATTGATCCTCCTAAGTCAGACATATATGTATCTGCTTTAATCTTTCAACAGTGACTGGGCCAATTGGCACCTCTAGTGACTGCACAATTTGTACCTGTATCTACCAACCCTTTTAATGGTATGCCACTTATATAGATAGTGAGCATAAGTCAGTCAGCTGTAATAGCTAGAGTCCAGAATATTCCCACACTCTGCTGCTGGGAGTTAGAATCTGGGCAACTATCACCAGATTGCCTATTAGGAGTCTGTATCAGTAAACCTGATCAACCACTTCTCTTGGTTGATAAGTCACACATTATCTACCAGTATTTGTGACTGGGATAGTATATACATATTCTCCAGTTTCCCATATCAGTTTATGTATGGACACTGTTTTGTAAGCACTCTCAAGAGGTGAAAAAGTCAAGCTTACTGTGCCTGGAGGCAAGGGATCCATAGACTGGAAGAAACAGATTTCACCTCTCCAGGGGATATCTCAGTCCTAGCTGCAAACAACTCTATTTTCCCCAATTGTTGATTGGTCATGTCTGAGTACTGAACTTCTAAAGACTCTCTGGGTGTAGCATAGACTGCCATCATGAAGCCTCTATTGCATTTTGGACATGGGACTTTGGGTCTTGTTCTCCCACCCTGTTTTCTCCCTCTGTCTTTATGCCAACATTGAGCTTTCACGTGCCCTACTGGCACGTCTCTCTGGAAGTCCCTTGAAAAGAGGGACCCTGTCTTCCCATGTTCAGATCTTGGGATGTCTGCATCATAGCCTGGGTATGAAAGGTATTTGTGCCCTCTGTGGCACAGCATCTTATGATCTCCTCTAAAAGAGCATCCTTGTGTAGTCCTAGTATAATTCTTCTACAAACCTCATTAGCATTTTCTCTTGCAAGTTGTTTTATCATTATTCCTGTTGCTACATTTTCACCAATAATTTGTATGAAAACTATCTGCAGACGTCCCATGAAATCAGCAAAGGATTCATTTAGATCTTGTGCTATTTTTGTGAACGCTTCCCCTTTATCTTGTCTTCTGAGGAGAATGCCCCATGCTTTGAGAGCAGCAGAAGTAATTTTCTCATATCCTGTCATGGGGTAATTAATCTGTGCTGAAATGTCTGCAAAAGGACCTACACCTGGTAGTTGGTCACAGGTGATTGCTATATTAACTCCAAGTTGCCTATTTCATTGAGCTTGTATCCTACAGAGTTCATTATACTCAGAAAGCCACAACAAGTTTTGTCCAGGTTCTAAGCACGTCCTTGCATAGATTTCCAGTCACTAGGGGTCAAAATTTCATAAGCCAAATTCTCTAATACCATCTTAACATAAGATGATGTATACCTGTAAAAGTGCAAGGCTTTTTCAGATCTCTGATAATTTCTAGATTAAAAGGAGTATATTTTCTTTTTTTTTCTTGACCTGAAGATTTAAGCTTTTCAGTCACAGGATAAGTTTCTATTCTTAAATCAGATGTATTCTGTCCTTCCTCTTTGGTTTTAAGTAGTGCCTTTTTCAATCAAATCATAGTGAGGGGGGAGGGTGTTTGCTGGGGAGGAGGTGCTGGTGGTATTACAACCTCCTTAAAACTTTTCTTTTTCTTAGAACTTGTGGGATTTTTTAAGGCCAATTATGTTGTATATATAGAATGTTTCCTTAGAAATTCAATCAATGTTAAATTATCATTGTAATATTCACTTAGTTGCTCTCCTACTAGTTTCCAATTATCTACTTCTATTTCTTCTTTCTTGGAGAACCAAGGAGATGTGCATTCTAATGTTTCTAAGAGTCCACCAATCTGCTCCCAAGTTACAATCTTGCCTCTTTATTATTCTAAGTATGCTTTCTATAGAGCTCCCTTGGGGTGGGGGTGGGGGTGGGGTGGGGGAGACTCTTTCCCTAGTATCTGCCCCATTTTAGCCCTTAATAAAGTTTCCTGCTTGTCTATTTTAATAGTCACCCTATTTCCTGGTCACAGGGACTTCTTCATTGAAATTATGGTCTTTAGTCCACCTTGGCACCAATATATAATGTCCAGGCTAGTTCTCTGGAGGGCCTCAGGATCAGTCAGAGAAATGAAAATGGCTTTATTAGATATCAAGAAACAATAAAACAAAGACATAAGAATGAAATAAATAAAAGAAAATGTGAAAAACAACTCACCTAAAAAATGGATTGAGGAGATAATATAAGAATTTGTGGACTACCTGAAAGTCACCAGCAAGGAAAGAACTTATCATCATATTTCAAGAAATTATCAAGGAAGACTGCCTTTAATATCTTAGCTTCATGGGATAAAATAGAAATTGAAAGAATCCACCAATCAACTCCTGAAAGACATACCAAAATGAAAACTCCCAGGAATACTTCAGTCAGATTCCAGAGTTCTTGATAAGAGTAACATTCATGCACTGTCTGCCACTCCCCATTTTTCCTTCAGTATAACAGTTCTTCCTTCCATACTTCTTTTATGACAGAAACATTTCCCTAATCTGCCTTTGTTTCCCTTTCTCTCCACCATGTGTATTCTAACATAATGGACTTGCACCCCTTATCCTGGAGAATCATACTCAGTTTTTTTAGAGAGATGATTCTTCTTTACAATCATAGCCCTTTTGCCGTCTGGAATATCATTATCAGGGCAATTAAAACCCAATATTCAAAGACAGGATTCCTAAGAAGCAAAAAGATAATCTTGAAAGAGTAAACATTTGAAACTTAATAAAGTTAAACTATGTATGTTTCAATATGGGAAGAAGATAAATGTAACTTCTTGAACTTTATCATTTTCAGGGCAGGAGACATATACATACAATCAGACCATCCCATTATATTCTCACGTAACCCTCTCATTATATGTACATGTGTATCTCTGCATATGTATTATGTATGCATACGTTTCTGTCTGAATGCTGTGTGTATATGTATGTGTTTTTTTCCTACCAAAACAAAGCTGAAATTGTTGGTCCTTTTATCCTTATCTCTCAGAGGGTGTTCTTCAGACTTTTGTTTCCCCATTTAAGTTCATCTTTGTTGTTGGTTTTTACCTAACTTCACATCTATAAAATTATTTGGCAGGCTAAAAAGAATGAGCACACCAGATACTTTAAAATTATGGCATTTAAATAATTTTGATACCTTTTATCTTTACATCAATTGTTTTCTATTATAGACTACTCTCATTGAAGCTTCTCTTGAGACTTGAATGAAAATACAAGATTAGAAAAATCCATCGTCAAGCCACTTTATCTGACAATGTGTGCACTATTCTGAACTTGTTATCTTCCACCTTTTTATGATGAGAGAAATGTTTCATCATCTGTTTGCTAGGATAAGTATTAGTCATTAATATTCATATGGAGGGGCGGAGCCAAGATGGCGGAGAAGATACACAGGATCCTGTGAGCTCCCTTCTTCCCTCACTACCAATTAGTTAAATCAGCCTCAAAAATAGCGCTGGACTGATAGAAACCTCAAGGACTGGAAGCATGACTTACCAGCTGAAGAGAATCTGGAGTTTCAACAGAAAAGGTTAGTTTCCAGGGGAGGAAAAAAAAAGAGGCCAGCACAGACAATTGGGTGCTGGCACGCTGCGCCGATCGGGCTGGGGAGGGCTCTGGGATCAGAGAAGCCATTGAGATAGAAGAATCTGGCACAGGCTGTTAGCTCTTCTCTGCTTATAAAACAGCAGCAGAAGAGAAATCAAGCCACTTTAAAATATAAAGCCAGATACTAGATCCACCCCAATCCTGAGGTGACTCAACAGATCTTGGCACTGTGGGTGTGGCCGACTTAGGCTGTCTGGGCTTTCACCTGGGAGTAGTTAAGAGATTGAAAAGCTGGTGGACACGGCCCAAGGTAACACACAGTGTCTTGCTTGGCTGGAGGCTGTGGAACTCATCCCCAGAAGTCCCAGAGAAGCAGAACCTTTGAAATAGGGACCACGGTTTCAGGGCAGACACCTCCAGTTTGAGCACAGGGGCTTTTCACGTCATCTGCTGCTGACATCCATGCCCACCGGGACGCATAGGCTGGGCTTTGTGTTGCTTTTACTGTTCAGTCTTAAACCTCAGGAAAGTCACTAGGACACACAGCGCCCTCAAAGCACTGCACTGCTAATCACCTCTGAGGCACTTCCAGGAAGGAGGTGGGGAACTCTCTCCCAGAGCTCTCTCTTAGCTCAGGCGCAGGAGCCACTGCATCCATCTGATCTGGGAGGAAGCTGGTAAAGAAATAAATAAATAATTTCCTACCCCAGGGACAGACCCCAAAAGATTTTTAAAATATGAGCAAAAAGCAAAGAAAAACGATCAATTCTTTCTACACAGAGAAAGAGCGGGTATCCAACCCCGAGGAAGTTAACAGCAGAGAGTTAGCAGATAACAGCCTAAAGGGGAATGATTCCTGCCCCCCATCACATAACTCTCTCCTAGAAGAAACTATTAAAAAATAAAGAGAGTTTGAAGAAAAATGGGGAAAGGAAAGAGAAACTAGGATAGAGAATAACAACGTTCTGAAATTGGAGTTGGAAAAAATAAAGAATTCACAGGAGATGCAGGGAAACAAAATTTGTGAATTAGAAAAGGTTAAAAAATCACAGTAAAGTAGGATTTCTGAATTGGAAAAGATAAAAAAAGTCTCAAGAAAATTGGATTTCTGAATTGGAAAAAGAAAATAATTCTCTAAAAAAAATAAATGGAAAAAAATTCAATAGAGCAAAATAATTCATTTAAAAACGAAATTGGACATTTACAAAAAGAACTAAAAACTGTGAATGAAGAAAATAACTCCTTAAAATTCAGGATGGAACAAATAGAAATGAATGATTCATTGAGAACCCAAGAATCACTCAAACAAAACAAAAAAAAAAAAAAATGAAAAGCTGGAGAATAACGTAAATACTTACTGGGAAAATCTATAGACCTGGAAAATAGATCTAGGAGAGATAATCTGCAGATCACTGGACTTCCCGAAAACTATGACCAAAAAAAAGGGCCTACATTCTATTTTACAGGAAATTATCAAAGAGAACTGTCCAGAGATAATAGAAACAAAAGGGAAAGTAGATGTGGAAAGAATTCATCGAACTCCTTCTGATATAGACCCTAAAAAAAGAACACCATGCAATATCGTGGCTAAGCTGCAGAATTACCACACAAAGGAGAAAATCTTGCAAGCAGCTAGAAAAAAACAATTTAAATACCAAGGTGCCACAATAAGGGTCACACAAGATCTGGCTGCCTCCACATTAAAAGATAGAAGGGCCTGGAACCTGATATTCCGAAAGGCAAAAGATCAAGGATTGCAACCAAGAATAAACTACCCAGCTAAGTTCAGCATCTTTTTCCATGGAAGAAGATGGTCATTCAATGAAATAGAGGAATTCCAGTTTCTAAGAAAAAAAAAACAGACTTAAACAAAAAAATTGATCTACATCCACAAGACTGAAGAGAAACAGAAAACGGCACACAGAACCCTTGAGAACTATATCTCTGTTGTGGGTATATAGAAAGTACGTATGGATAATTTGATTTTACTAATATAAAAGAAAAAAAGGGGGGTGTAGTAAAGGGAAGGGGGTAGTATCAGAAAAAGGGGAAGGAGTGATAAAAAGAGGGAAACTACATCCCAGGAAGAGGCATAGAAAATACACCATATCTGAGGGAATTTAGAGAGGGGGAGAAACATTGTGTGAATCTTACTCTCATCAGAAAATGCTCAAAGAGTAAATAATTGACATATTTGTTTTTCAGAGAATTCTCTCTCACCTCATTAAAAGGGGGGAGAGGAAAAGGGAAAAGGAAAAGGAGAATAAGGGAAGGGATTTGGAGGGAGGGGGAAGGGATACTAAAAAAAAGGGAAGGCTGCGTGTCACAAGTGGGGTCTATAAATTAAATATCAGGGAAGGGGTTCATGGGGGTCAAGGGAAAAAGCATAATCTGGGGATAATATGATGGCAGGAAATACAGAATTAGTAATTTTAACTGTAAATGTGAATGGGATGGATGCTCCCATCAAATGGAGACAGATAGCAGACTGGATCAAAAATCAGAACCCTACAATATGTTGTTTACAGGAAACACACTTAAAGCAGGGAGATACATACAGAGTAAAGGTAAAAGGTTGGAGGAGAATCTATTATGCTTCAGGTAAAGCCAAAAAAGCAGGGGTAGCTATCCTTATCTCAGATCAAGCAAAAGCAGAAGTTGATCTAATTAAAAGAGATAAGGAAGGAAACTCTATCCTGCTGAAAGATAGCATAAATAATGAAGCCGTATCAATACTAAACATATATGCACCAAGTGGTATAGCATCTAACTTTCTAAAGGAAAAGTTAAGAGAATTGCAAGAAGAAATGGACAGTAAAACTATAATAGTGGGAGATCTCAACCTTGCACTCTCAGATTCAGACAAATCAAACCACAAAACAAATAAGAAAGAAATTTAAAAAAGTAAATAGAACATTAGAAAAACTAGGTATGATAGATCTTTGGAGAAAACTGAATGGCAATAGAAAGGAATATACTTTCTTCTCAGCAGTTCATGGATCCTATACAAAAATTGACCATATATTAGGACATAAAGATCTCAAAATTAAATGTAGGAAGGCAGAAATAATAAATGCCTTCTTCTCAGATCACAATGCAATAAAAGCTACATGCAGTAAGAAGTTAGGGGTAAATAGACCAAAAAGTAATTGGAAACTGAATAATCTCATCTTAAAGAATGACTGGGTGAAACAACAAATTATAGAAACAATTAATAATTTCACCCAACATAATGACAATGATGAGACATCATACCAAAATCTGTGGGATGCAGCTAAAGCAGTAATAAGAGGAAATTTTATATCTTTAGAGGCTTATTTGAAGAAAATAGAGAAAGAGTAGATTAACGAATTGGGCTTGCAACTTAAAAAGCTAGAAAAAGACCAAATTAAAAACCCCCAACCAAAAATTAAACTTGAAATACAAAAATTAAAAGGAGAAATCAATAATATTGAAAGTAAAAAAACTATTGAATTAATAAATAAAACCAAGAGTTGGTTTTATGAAAAAGCCAATAAAATAGATAAACCTTTGGTAAATCTGATCAGAAAAAAGAAAGAGGAAAATCAAATTGTTAGTCTTACAAATGAAAAGGGGGATCTTTCCACCAATGAAGAGGAAATTAGAGAAATAATGAGTTACTTTGCCCAACTTTATGCCAATAAATTTGATAACTTAAGTGAAATGGATGACTTCCTCCAAAAATATAGGCTTCCTAGATTAACAGAGGAAGAGATAAATTGCTTAAATAGTCCCATTTCAGACAAAAGAAATAGAACAAGCTGTTAATCAACTCCCCAGGAAAAAATCCCCAGGACCAGATGGATTTACATGTGAATTCTACCAAACATTTAAAGAACAATTAGCCCCAATGCTATATAAACTATTTGGAAAAATAGGGGATGAAGGAGTCCTACCAAATTCCTTTTATGACACAGACATGGTACTGATACCTAAACCAGGTCGATTGAAAACTGAGAAAGAAAATTATAGACCAATTTCCTTAATGAATATTGATGCTAAAATCTTAAATAAGATATTAGCAAAAAGACTTCAGAAAATCATCCCCAGGATAATACACTACGATCAAGTAGGATTTATACCAGGAATGCAGGGCTGGTTTAATATTAGGAAAACTATTAGTATAATTGACCATATTAATAATCAAATTAATAAAAACCATATGATCATCTCAATAGATGCAGAAAAAGCATTTGACAAAATCCAACATCCATTCCTACTAAAAACTCTTGAGAGTATAGGAATAAATGGACTATTCCTTAGAATAATCAGGAGCATATATTTAAGACCATCAGTAAGCATAATATGCAATAGAAATAAATTGCAACCTTTCCCAGTAAGATCAGGAGTGAAACAAGGTTGCCCACTATCACCATTACTATTCAATATAGTACTAGAAACGCTAGCCTCAGCAATAAGAGCCGAGAAAGAGATTCAAGGAATTAGAGTAGGAAATGAGGAAATCAAACTATCACTCTTTGCAGATGACATGATGGTATACTTAGAGAACCCCAAAGACTTTGCTAAAAAGCTATTAGAAATAATTCAGAATTTTATCAAAGTGGCAGGATACAAAATAAATCCACATAAACCCTCAGCATTTTTATATATCACCAACAAAATGCAACAGCAAGAGATACAAAGAGTAATTCCATTCCAAACAAATGTTGAGAGTATAAAGTATTTGGGAATCCATCTACCAAAGAAAAGTCAGGAATTATATGAGAAAAATTACAAAACACTTGCCACAAAAATAAAGTCAGATTTAAATAATTGGAAAGACATTCAGTGCTCTTGGATAGGCTGAGCGAATATAATAAAGATGACAATACTCCCCAAACTAATCTATTTATTTAGTACTATACCAATCAGATCCCAAGAAACTATTTTAATGACCTAGAAAAAATAACAACAAAATTCATATGGAAGAATAAAAGGTCGAGAATTGCAAGGGAACTAATGAAAAAAAAAAAGTCAGAGGAAGGTGGTCTAAGTGTACCTGATCTAAAGCTATATTATATAGCAGCAGTCACCAAAACCATTTGGTATTGGCTAAGAAATAGAACGGTAGATCAGTGGAACAGATTAGATACAAAGGAAAATGACAAAAAAGGGTACATCTATAACTATCTAATCTTTGACAAACCCAAAGATACCAACATTAGGGATAAAAAGGTCATTATTTGGAAAAAAACTGTTGGGAAAAGTGGAAATTAGCATGGCAGAAATTAGATATGGATCCACACTTAACACCATATACCAAGATAAGATCAAAATGAGTCCATGATTTAGGCATAAAGAATGAGATAATAAATAGATTAGAGAAACAGAAAATAGTCTACCTCTCAAACCTGTGGAGGAGGAAGGAATTTATGACCAGAGGAGAACTAGAGATCATTATTGATCACAAAATAGAAGACTTTGATTACATCAAACTAAAAAGTTTCTGTACAAATAATACTAATGCAAACAAGATTAGAAGGGAAGTAACAAATTGGGAAAATATTTTTAAAGTTAAAGGTTCTGACAAAGGTCTCATTTCCAAAATATATAGAGAACTGACCCTAATTTATAAGAAATCAACCTTTCTCCAATTGATAAATGGTCAAAGGATATGAACAGACAATTCTCAGATGATGAAATTGAAATTATATCCAACCATATGAAAGAGTGTTCCAAATCACTACTGATCAGAGAAATGCAAATTAAGACAACTCTGAGATACCACTACATACCTGTCAGATTGGCTAAGATGACAGGAACAAATAATGATGAATGTTGGAGGGGATGTGGGAAAACTGGGACACTAATACATTGTTGGTGGAGTTGTGAAAGAATCTGGCCATTCTAGAGAGCAATTTGGAACTATACCCAAAAAGTTATCAAACTGTGCATACCCTTTGACCCAGCATTGCTGCTATTGGGCTTTTATCCCAAAGAAATACTAAAGAGCGGAAAGGGACCTGTATGTGCCAAAATGTTTGTGGCAGCTCTTTTTGTTGTAGCTAGAAACTGGAATCTGAATGGATGCCCATCAATTGGAGAATGGTTGGGTAAATTATGGTATATGAAGGTTATGGAATATTATTGCTCTGTAAGAAATGACCAGCAGGAGGAATACAGAGAGGCTTGGAGAGACTTACATCAACTGATGCTGAGTGAAATGAATAGAACCAGAAGATCTCTGTACACTTCAATGCTATATGAAGAGGTATTCTGATGGAAGTGGATATCTTCAACATATAGAAGATCCAACTCACTTCCAGTTGATCAATGATGGACAGAAATAACTACACCCCGAGAAGGAACACTTGGAAGTGAATGTAAATTGTTAGCACTACTGTCTATCTATCCAGGTTACTTATATCTTCGGAATTTAATACTTAATGTGCAACAAGAAAATGGTATTTACACATATATTGTATCTAGGTTATATTGCAACACATGTAAAATGTATGGGATTGCCTGTCATCGGGGGAGGGAGGGGATGGGGGTGATAATTTGGAAAAAATGAATACAAGGGATAATATTATAAAAAAAATTACTCATGCATATATACTTTGGAAAAAAATTCTAAATTAAAAAAAAGTTAATTATCAATGTGCCAAGTTATCTCATATCAAATAATAAAAACTATCAGTTGTATAGCAAAAAAAATATTCGTATGAGTTCAGCTGCATTTTACAACTACTTTCAGTAATATTATTGTAATCATTATTTTGATTCTAATTTTGTTGCTTTTAGGTTTGATTTTATTGTTCTTAAAAATAATATTGCATCATAGTCTGAAAAAGATGCATTTACTATGTTTCTTTCTACATTTGGTTATGAGATTGTTATGCCCTAAAATATAGTTAGTTTTTATGTAAGTGCCATGTACTATTGGAGAAAAGGTACATTCTTTTCTATACCCATTCAATTTTCTCCAAAGGTACATTACACTTAACTTTTCTAAAATTCTATTCACCTACTTAATGTCTTTCTTATTTATTTTGTGGTTAGATTTATCTATTTTTAAAGAGGGAAGTTGTTATGGGAGCAATCAGCTAGTGGCTGCTGGGGATCTGATTCTGACCAACAGAATAGATCCTTTCATGTAAGAATATGATAACAATACAAGGAGACTGAGAGGCAGTTGCATTCTCTGACCTCTCTCCTCTTCCTTCTTGCCTCTAATTTATTTTGTTCTCAATTCACAAGCAACATCTGCATCAGTAAAGGCTGATTTGCAATTCCTTCAAGTGTGTTATGATTCACAGTTGTGGCAGTCTTTCAGAACTGACCTACACTTTAATGCTATAGTCTCCTTTAATCCGTTACAAGCTTTCTGGGTTTCACACTTAGGTGTAGTTCTTAACAGGAGTTTGAGATCCTTCATGAGAATACTCTTGCTGTCTATTTCTTCTTGTAATTCATTTGCCTTCTCTAAGTCATTTTTGGATGGTATACCACTTGGTGCATATTTGTTTAATATTGATATTTCTTCATTATCTATGGTATCTTTTAGGAAAATGTAGTTTCCTTCCTTATCTATTTTATTTAGATCTATTTTTGCTTTTGCTTGATCTGACATTAGAATTGCTATCCCCATTTTTTTTTCCCTTGAGCTGAAGCATGATAGATTCTGCTCCACCATTTTACCTTTACTCTGTGTTTATCTCTCTGCTTCAAATGTGGTTTTTATAAACAACATATTACAGATTCTGGCTTTTAATCCAGTCTGCTATCTGCTTTCATATGATGGGAGAGTTCATCCCATTCACACTCACAGTTAAAATTTCCACTTCTGTATTTCTTGCCATTCTATTTTTCCCAGGTTATACTTTTCACTCTCCTTTCACCCTTTCCCTCTTCACTAGTATATTACTTATGACCATCACCTTTCTCAATCTGTCCACCCTTTTTTCAGTCCCCATTTTTATCCCTTTCTCTTTTTAATTCTGTTCTTCCTTTTATTAGCTTCCCTTTCATTTCCCCTTTTCCCTCCTACTTACTATCTAATAGGATGAGACAAATTTCTATAACAAAATAAGTATGTATGCTATTCTATCTCTAAGTCAAATTTGATCAGATTAAGATTCAAACAATGTTCCTCTACCCTTGTTTCTCTTAACTATTATAGATTTTTTTTGCCTCTTTATATGGTAAAGTTTACCCCATTTTACTTTTACTTTTCTCTTCTCCAAATAAATTCCTTTTCTACCCCCAATTTCTTTTTTATATCATCACATTAAATTCAACTTATAACTACATTCTCTAAGAATACTTCTTTTAACTGCCCTGACAAAGATATAGTTCTCAAGAGTTACATGTATCTTCTTCTCATCTAGGTATATAAACATATTAACCTTTTAAAATATTTCTTACATTTTTATTTTTATGCATCATTGAGTCTTATATTTAAAAATCAAATTTTCTGCTCAGTTCTGATCTTTTCATCAGAAATTATTTAAAATCCCCCATTTCATTTAATGTAATTTCCCTGGAAAGATAATGAGAAGTTGCTGGGTAGTTGATTCTTGGATGCAATCCAAAGTCCTTTGCCCTCCAGAATATCATATTCCAGGCCATTTGCATTGTTTTCTCCTTGATCTGATAATTCTGGAACTTAGCTACAATATTCCTTGAAGTTTTAATTTTGGGGTCTTTTTCAGGAAGTGATTGGTTGATTCTTTCAATGCCAATTTTGCTCTCTAGTTCTAGAATATCAGAATGATTTCTTGAAATATATTGTCATTTTTTTTTAAGTTCATGGTTTTCAGGCAGTCCAATAATTCTTAGATTCTCTCTCCTGGATCTATTTCCTGGTTAATTATTTTTCCAATGAGGTAATTTGCATTTTCTTCCATTTTGTCATTTAAAAAAAGAAATTATCAACTGATTCTTGATTTTTAATTTAATCATTCACTTCCATTTTTCCAATTCTAATTTCTAGTGAATTATTTTCTTCAATTAACTTTTGTATTTCCTTTTTCATTTGGCCAATTGTACTTTTTTTTTTGTAGAACATTTATTTCTTTCATGAGAGACATTCAAAAAAAATTTTTTGTCACTGAGAAGTCATCTCAATTTATACACATGTATAGTTTCCTCCCCCAGGGCATCCTGCTTCATAGTAGCAAAATGAAATTGTGATCCATTTTACTACAAGTAAAATGTTACAAAATATTTACAAGGAAATTAAAAAGCAAAACAAAACAAAACAACCAAAACCAGAAGTAAAAACACAAAAAACACTGGATGAAATGCATTGGTTTCTGACAACTACTCCAGTGACTTACCTAACCCATTTAAGAAAAGGATTTCAAAAATAAAATTACAAACACTAAAACCCTATCTCATGCCTCCAAAGTAAAAAGGAAATGATGGTGGTGGATATAGTAAAGATGTGAAGGGACACTGCTATTGAAGTTTACCAATCTACTCTGAATAAAAAAATATTTTTCTTCTGTGCAGTGAATTCTGAACAAAGCTAAGTAACATTAAGACAATCTTTGCACTGAAGTTAGGAAATGCTCTGGCAGAGTAAAAGTTAACTTCTCTGCATTCAGGTCCAATGTATAAGCACTCTTTCCTTAATGAACCATGTTTTCTAATAGGAATTTATGGGATTAAAACTTCCCCTGGCATCATAGGCTGTCACAGTAGTCCCTCCATCTCTTTCATAAAAGCTTCGTATACATCATCCTTGGTTTGTACTGAAACAGGCGCAGAGGGGCCAGACTTAGGAACTGCTTTGGCAAGGGGCATAGTAGAATCCTCTTCTGATTTTCTTTGGGGAGCAGCAGTAGCTCCTTTGTTTTCTCATCAAATCCTCAGTGCAGTGGGCACAAATCTGGTAATTTCTGCCTTGGGATTGGTGATTTGTGGCTTGGCACTGATGGTTGCTGTGGCTTTCTTCTCAATAGTGGCTGCACTGGTATCGTCTACTTTGGGTCTCTGGATCAAATTAGGCAGGGCACTTAAAACCCCTGGATTCGGCAAGGGAGCTGGTGGGAAAAGCCAAGGTGGAGCAGGTCCAAGTGGAGGCACCAAAGGTGGGCGCATCATACCAGGATGAAGTGGAGGGATACCTGGAGGTGCTGGGGGAGATAGCCTCGGTAGTGGTCCTCATGGAGGAGGACCTGGAGGAAGACCAGGAAGTGGGCCTGGAGGTGGACCAGGAGGTCTGCCTGGTGGAGGACCAGGAGGTAAAAGTCGAGGTAAAGGCCCTCAAAGCCCTGGCATTCCATGTGGTCTTAAGAATGGAGGAGCTCCTGGAAGTGGACCAGGAGGAAGGCCAGTGGGTGGCCCAGGTGGTCGTAATGGTGGAGCAGGTGGTGGTCCAAGAGGAGGCGGTCTTGGCATGGGAGGTGCTTGTATTTGGGTAGGAGGAACAGATTGTGGAGGTGGTTGCTGTTGTTGGGAAGCAGGAGATGATGATGCCCCATCAGGAAGAGTGTCTTCTTTGTGCTGCTGCTGTGTAGTATCTCTTCTGACTCAGAGTTATCAGAATCTTCCTTATTATAATCCTCTGAAAATTCCTCAACTTCTTGCCCTTCTTCAGGAATTTCCTGACCTGCCATTCTAAGCATCATAGCTTGAAGAGGTGTCAATTCCTTCATGTTTTTCTTTTTCTTTCTTGATTTTCCAGGAACATCAGCAAATCGTACACTAAGACCTGACTTTTTGTCTTCATTGTTCTCTCTTTCTTCTTCATCATGGTGCATGAACTCCTCTCCTTCACTGTCAGCATCTGACCTGTCAGTTTCACTGTCATCACTGCTGTCATCATGCTTATCTTGATCCATGTCTTCAGGATGACCTTCATCTTCACTGGTGCTGGAACCATCATCATCATGACCACGATGAGCAAGTTCTGGACTATATAAAATATCCTCCTCTTGCCAACGAGAGACAAGCTCTAAGGCAAAGCCCACTTTAGGGCCATACATTTGCAGAACCTGGGGAGAAGGTGGCCCAGGGGGTGGGCCAGGAGGCTTTCTTCCAGGAGGCAAACGAGGAACACCATGTCCAAGAAGAAGTATAGAAATTGCCCTGGTGGGAGGTCCATAGGCAGAGGTTTATTTGAGAATTGAGGGTGGCTGTGCACCAGGCAATGGGATGTCTTGAATGAATATATTAGAAGGAGCATGAGGCATATCTGGCAATGGGATGCTTTCCACTTCAACATGCTGAGCATTCTTTACTGCATCAAAGTATTGGCTAAGCTGGGCCCTCTTCTGCTCATATTCCACCTCTAATTTTCGAAGCTCTTTGTAGATATCTGGGTTTTCTTTTTCATAGAGTCTGAGAATGCATTCAAAAGTTTCACGAAAGCTTTTTTCATTTATCTTTTAGCACCTTTTCATTTAGCTGTGGCTGCTGTACTGGGTTGAACTCCATCTCATCTAATTTCTCCATATCCCGGATAATCTGTTTGGGATCCTTCATCTTTAATACTGCTGCCCGTATCATCATTCGTTGCTTCTTATTCTTTTTTAATTCCCTTTTCCGGGTTTCTTTTTGAGTTTGGTCAGTAGGATTCATGAACTTCCCACTCTTGGTGGATGATGTAGATCTCCGCCCCATTTTCAAAGGTTATAAGGTTTTGTCAGTTAAGAAGGGGAAAAAAAAATCTCTGTCCCACGGCGAGGCTGGGATAAGCCAGACTCCACCGCCTCCTGAGGACAGCGGGTGGATCTCACCCCTAGATGCTTCAAAAGGACCTCACAAACATCTGGAAGTAGGGTACAGGGATAAGGAAGCAGGAAATTAGAGACTTGAGATATCCTTGAATTCACCTTTCGGCTGCTTGCTAGAGGCAGCGAGGGTCACAGGATCTCACGTGGTGCCAACTTGATTGGCCTCCTCTCTCTCTTTGGGCCAGGAGGGGGAGGCTTTTATCTTCACCTCTCTCTCTGAGGCCTAACCCACCCCAATTGTACTTTTAAAAGAGTTATTTTGTTTAGTGGATTTTTTTTCCCATTTCACAAATTCTCTTTTTTAAGGAATTGCTTTCTTCAATATTTTTCCCCTCCCCCCCCATTTCACCAAATTTATTTGAAGGAAGTTGATTTCTTCAATTTCTGTGTTTCCTTTTCTAAGGTGTGGGCTTTTTCTTCCAAACTTTCATGACTCTCCTAAAATACTCTTATTTCTTTACCCCATTTTTCTTCTGTCTTTCTTTTAAGCTCCTTTTTGAACTCTTCCAAGAGAGCCTTTTGAACTGGAAACCAGTTTATATTACCTTTTGAGGTGTCATCTGCAGGCAGTATGCTTTTGCTGTCTTCTTCTGCGCTTCTGTTCTGGTCTTCCCTGTCTCCATAATAGTTCTCTATGGTTAGAGGTCTTTTTGCTTTTTTGCTCATTTTTGAAGTTTAAAGTTTACTTTTAGGAAAGATGGGGAGATTGTACCAAGCTTCCTCTGCAGGGAGAAACACTTTTTACTGACTGTCCTTGGGCCAGTTTTACAGGCTTCCTCACTATGTTGAGTGGCCTGGCCAAGACCTATCTCTCATGCTTGAGTTTAGGGACTCACAATTTGCCTTCTGTAGTTGCATTGGAGGTCTCACTGCTGACCTGGCCTTTTGAATCAAGACAAAGTAACCAATGCTGCTGCATTTTGGCTGAGAGCCTCCTGTTAGATTTCCCAGACCTTACCTTCACGGGATCTCCCCACACCATGGTGCTCTGGTCCTTGTTTCCCCCTGACCAATTGAAACAGGCTTTTCCTAAACTACTTCAACAATATCTTAAGTTTGAAAATTATTACACTCTGAATGTTTGTGAATTCTGTCACTCCAAAATCAGATCAAAGACTTCTTTATATCTGTGCTAATTTGACAATCATAGTACCTAGAAATGAACTTAACTGGTCAAAGTTAAGGACAGTGGGTTTATCACTACTCTTTATCTGAAAACTTTATTCTATAAATATAGCCTAAATCATAGTGTTTTTTTTTCTCATTTGAGAGAAATTAATTGAGTATTAGCTCTAAACTGAATCTATTTGTCTTGTGTAGATACATTTTCTGTGCAAAAGCTGGTTTATAAAGCATTTCAAAGCATGCTGGGGCTATTTCTGAATTCAGAACATGTACCAGTCTTATGATGGATAATCTTTTTTTTTTCTCTGCATTGAAGAGAAAACATATGTGTGGTTTGAATTTATGCATACCTTGACAATTACTCACTAAAAGATCTTTAGTTAAAACAATATAGAAATTGTCTTCAGTTTCAGAAATGGGATTGTTTATTGAGAATCTAATCAGAGACTCTAATATTTAGTTCTATTGTGCATCATATTAGCTACTTATGTCAGAATGCCCTTACCCAAAAAGCAAGAGAAAAGTATAATATGGCTTCAGGAAAAAAAAATTAGAAAAGGAGTTTTGAATGCATATATATGCTTATGCATGAATGTCTTTTTTCTTCTGTTGAATTTCTATTCATTGTATAAAACCAAATTAGAATTTCCTTTGTGCTATGGAACTGTCTCTGATTTCTTCAGTAAATGGGTGACAAATTCTAACCTCGGACCTCATATCATACTTTTTATGACTCTATGATCCATATATCATTAAGGCTACATGATATTACTGATTATATTGTTATTATACCTCTTCAAAAATAGAAGATAGAAGCATATAGGTGGTACAGTAGATAAAGTATTAGGACTAATGTCATGATAAATCTGAATTCATATTTGACTTGGACACACATTTGTTGTGTGACTTCTGAGAAAATAATTTAATCTCTGTCTCACTATCATTGTTGTAAAATGGGGATAATAAAAATAACTCATACCACAGAATTGTTGTATGGGTAAAATGAGACTGATATAAATGCTAGGGATTATTATTATTAATCATAATTTCTAAGTTCCAGGAAGAGAAAATATCTTTTTATCTTCCTCATATCTAAAAACAATGTTCTACATATATAGTTGCTTACTAAATGCTTTTTGAATTAATAAATGACCATATTGTATTTGCTTAAAAAGTACTATGATCTAACAAAATTATATGTGAGGACTTGGAAATCACCAAATATAAAATCAGTTCACAATCCAACCTCTATCATTTTCTGACAATGGACCAGAAGAGCGCCTTATAGAAAATGGCTAGAAAAATTGGAAGTTGTTAACCTTTGAAACCTGCAAATTAGGGATATGCATGGATAGTTTGATATGTCCTTACAGACTAGTCAATTTATCTAAATCCTTTGGTACTATTTTTTCTATGATTTCCTAGAATCACTACAGGGCTGTAGCATCCTGACCCACTAAACAGAAAAGGATTTTTATTTATTGACCCTAAAATTATCTACATCAAACTTCAAGAAAACCTTGTACTTCTCATAGTCTGTGTGCTGTGGAAAACTTTTATAATCATCCAGTCTTTCTCCTCAGTGATTTCCCTGATCCTTACCTTCTCACTTTCCCATGTGAAAGTGATTTTTGTCTCCTCAAATTTCTCCTAATATTGATTTAATTCTTTTGCACTCGTCTTATTTTCCATGATAGTAATTTGGGTACTTTTCTTTCCCATTTCATTTCTTTTTTTTTTTTTTTTTTTAATTTTTATTTTATTTTATAATTATAACATTTTTTTGACAGTACATATGCATGGGTAATTTTTTACAACATTATCCCTTGCACTTACTTCTATTCAGATTTTTTCCCTTCCTCCCCCAACCCCCTCCCCCAGATGGCAAGCAGTCTTATATATGTTAAATATATTACAGTATATTCTAGATACAATATATGTGTGTAGAACCAAATTTTTTGTTGCACAGGAAGAATTGGATTCAGAAGGTAAAAATAACAGTTTACATTCATTTCCCAGTGTTCCTTTTCTGGATATAGCTGGTTCTGTCCATCATTAATCAATTGGAATTGGATTAACTCTTCTCTATGTTGAAGAAATCCACTTCCATCAGCATACATCCTCGTACAGTATCATTGTTGAAGTGTATAATGATCTTCTGCTCGTTTCACTCAGCATCAGTTGATGTAAGTCTCTCCAAGCCTCTCTGTATTTCTCCTGTTGGTCATTTCTTATAGAACAATAATATTCCATAACATTCATATACCATAGTTTACCCAACCATTCTCCAATTGATGGACATCCATTCATCTTCCAGCTTCTAGCCACTATGAAAAGGGCTGCCACAAACATTTTGGCACATACAGGTCCCTTTCCCTTCTTTAGTAGTTCCTTGGGGTATAAGCCCAGTAGTAGTATGGCTGGGTCAAAGGGTATGCACATTTTAATAACTTTTTGGGCATAATTCCAGATTGCTCTCCAGAATGGTTGGATTCTTTCACAACTCCACCAACAATGCATCAGTGTCCCAGTTTTCCCACAGCCCCTCCAACATTCATCGTTATTTGTTCCTGTCATCTTAGCCAATCTGACAGGTGTGTAATGATACCTCAGAGTTGTCTTAATTTGCATTTCTCTGATCAATAGTGATTTGGAACACTCTTTCATATGAGTGGAAATAGTTTTAATTTCATCATCTGAAAATTGTCTGTTCATATCCTTTGACCATTTATCAATTGGAGAATGGCTTGATTTCTTATAAATTAAAGTCAATTCTCTGTATATTTTGGAGATGAGGCCTTTATCAGAACCTTTAACTGTAAAAATTTTTTCCCAATTTGTTACTTCCCTTCTAATCTTGTTTGCATTAGTTTTGTTTGTGCAGAAACTTTTTAATTTGGTGTAATCAAAATGTTCTATTTTGTGATCAATAATTGTCTCTAGTTCTCCCTTGGACACAAACTCCTCCCTCCTCCACAAGTCTGAGAGGTAAACCATCCCATGTTCCTCCAATTTATTTATGATTTCGTTCTTTATGCCTAAATCTTGGACCCATTTTGATCTAATCTTAGTATGTGGTGTTAAATGTGGGTCCATGCCTAGTTTCTGCCATACTAATTTCCAGTTTTCCCAGCAGTTTTTGTCAAATAATGAATTCTTATCCCAAAATTTGGGATCTTTGGGTTTGTCAAAGATTAGATTGCTATTTTTATTCACTATCTTGTCCTGTGAACCTAACCTATGCCACTGATCAACTAGTCTATTTCTTAGCCAATACCAAATGGTTTTGGTGACTGTTGCTTTATAATATAGCTTTAAATCAGGTACACTTAGACCACCTTCCTCTGACTTTTTTTTTCATTAGTTCCCTTGCAATTCTCGACCTTTTATTCTTCCATATGAATTTTGTTGTTATTTTTTCTAGGTCATTAAAATAGTTTCTTGGGAGTCTGATTGGTATAGCACTAAATAAATAGATTAGTTTGGGGAGTATTGTCATCCAAGAACACTGAATGTCTTTCCAATTATTTAAATCTGACCTTATTTTTGTGGCAAGTGTTTTGTAATTTTGCTCATATAATTCCTGACTCTCCTTTGGTAGATATATTCCCAAATATTTTATACTATCGACTGTTATTTTGAATGGAATTTCTCTTTGCATCTCTTGCTGTTGGATTGTGTTGGTAATGTATAAAAATGCTGAGGATTTATGTGGATTTATTTTGTATCCTGCGACTTTGCTAAAATTCTGAATTATTTCTAATAGCTTTTTAACAGAGTCTTTGGGGTTCTCTAAGTATACCATCATGTCATCTGCGAAAAGTGACAATTTGATTTCTTCATTTCCTACTCTAATTCCTTGGATCTCTTTCTCGGCTCTTATTGCCAAGGCTAGAGTTTCTAGTACTATATTGAATAGTAATGGTGATAGTGGGCAACCTTGTTTCACTCCTGATCTTACAGGGAAAGGTTCTAGTTTATCACCATTACATATGATGTTTACTGAAGGTTTTAAATATATGCTCCTTATTATTTTAAGGAATAGTCCATTTATTCCTATACTCTCAAGCGTTTTTAGTAGGAATGGATGTTGGATTTTATCAAATGCCTTTTCTGCATCTATTGAGATGATCATATGGTTTTTATTAATTTGATTATTAATATGGTCAATTATACTAATAGTTTTCCTAATATTAAACCAGCCCTGCATTCCTGGTATAAATCCCACTTGGTCATAGTGTATTATCCTGGGGATGATTTTCTGAAGTCTATTTGCTAATATCTTATTTAAGATTTTAGCATCAATATTCATTAAGGAAATTGGTCTATAGTTTTCTTTCTCAGTTTTCGATCTACCTGGTTTAGGTATCAGTACCATGTCTGTGTCATAGAAGGAATTTGGTAGGACTCCTTCAATCCCTATTTTTTCAAATAGTTTACATAGAATTGGAGTTAGTTGTTCTTTAAATGTTTGGTAGAATTCACCTGTAAATCCATCTGGTCCTGGGGACTTTTTCTTAGGAAGTTGGTTAATAGCTTGGTCTATTTCTTTTTCTGAGATGGGACTATTTAGACTACTTACTTCTTCCTCTGTTAATCTGGGCAAGCTATATTTTTGAAGGTATTCTTCCATTTCATTTAAGTTATCGAATTTATCGGCATAAAGTTGAGCGAAGTAGCTCCTAACTATTGTTCTAATTTCCTCTTCATTAGTGGTGAGTTCACCCTTTTCATTTTCAAGACTATCAATTTGCTTTTTCTCTTTCCTTTTTTTAATCAGGTTTACTAAGGGTTTGTCTATTTTGTTGGTTTTTTCATAAAACCAACTCTTAGTTTTATTAATTAATTCAATAGTTTTTTTACTTTCAATTTTATTAATCTCACCTTTTATTTTTTGAATTTCAAGTTTTGTGTTTGTCTGAGGGTTTTTAATTTGTTCCTTTTCTAGCAATTTTAGTTGTAAGCCCAATTCGTTGGCCCTGTCTTTCTCTATTTTATGCAAGTAGGCCTGTAGAGATATAAAACTTCCCCTTATTACTGCTTTGGCTGTATCCCACACATTTTGGTATGATGTCTCATTATTGTCATTTTCTTGGGTGAAGTTATTAATTATGTCTATGATTTGCTGTTTTACCCAATCATTCTTTAGTATAAGATTATTTAGTTTCCAATTATTTTTTGGTCTCTTTTCCCCTGGCTTTTTATTAAATGTTATTTTGATTGCATTATGGTCTGAAAAGGATGCATTTACTATTTCTGCCTTACTGCATTTGATTTTGAGGTTTTTATGCCCTAGTATATGATCAATTTTTGTATAGGTTCCATGAACTGCTGAGAAGAAAGTATATTCCTTTCTGTCTCCATTTAGCTTTCACCAAAGATCTATCATATCAAACTTTTCTAGTATTCTATTTACCTCTTTGACTTCTTTCTTATTTATTTTGTGGTTTGATTTATCTAATTCTGAGAGTGCAAGGTTGCTATTTCCCGCTATTATAGTTTTGCTATCTATTTCCTCTTGCAGCTCTCTTAATTTCTCTTTTAAGAATTTAGATGCTGCACCACTTGGTGCATACATGTTTAATATTGATACTGCTTCACTATTGATGCTTCCCTTTAGCAGGATATAATGCCCTTCCTTATCTCTTTTAATTAGATCAATTTTTGTTTTTGCTTGGTCTGAGATGAGGATGGCTACTCCTGCTTTTTTGGTTTTGCCTGAAGCATAATAGATTCTGCTCCACCCTTTTACTTTTAGTTTGAATGTCTCATCCTGTTTCAGGTGTGTTTCCTGTAAACAACATATAGTAGGATTCTGACTTTTAATCCAGTCTGCTAACTGCTTCCTCTTTATGAGGCAGTTTGCCCCATTCACATTTATGGTTAGAAGGACTAATTCTATATTGCTTGCCATCCTATTAACCCCTGTTTATGCTTTTCCCCTTTCCTTCCCTCTTACCCTCCTATCCAGTATTAAACTGGTGAACACCACTTGGTTTTCACAGCCCTCCCTTTTTAGGATCCCTCCCCCACCTTAAAGATCCTCCCCTTATTTTACCCCTTTTCCTCGAAATTACTGTATTCCCTTCCCCTTAGCTTACTCCTTCCCTTTCACTTTTCAATGAAGTGGAAGAAGTTTCACCATAAATCGAATATGTCTATTGATACACGCTATGTTCATCTCCCTCCTTTCTTTCTCTCAGATATAATAGGTTACCTTTGCCTCTTCATGAGATGTAGTACCACCACTTTACACTTTTTTATGATATAATCTCCTTTCCACCTCTAGTTTCTAAGACAAATTGTACATATGTTCTTTACATATTTTTTTGACAGAAGTATAGTTCTTAAGATTTCTTTTTACCTTTTTAGAAATCTCTTGAGTTCTGTATTTGAAGATCAAACCTTTTATGTAGGTCTGGTTTTTTCATCAAAAATAGATGGAATTCATTTATTTCGTTAAATGTCCATCTTCTTCCCTGGAAAACGATGCTCATTCTTGCTGGGTAAGTTATTCTTGGCTGCATACCAAGTTCCTTAGCCTTTCGGAATATCATGTTCCAGGCCCTGCGTTCTTTTAATGTGGACGCTGCTAGATCCTGGGTTATCCTTATTGTGGATCCTCCATATCTGAATTGTTTTTTTCTAGCAGTTTCCAATATCTTTTCCTTTGTCTGATGGTTCTTGAACTTGGCCACTATATTTCTTGGCGTTTTGATTTTAGGGTCCCTTTCAGTAGGTGATCGATGAATTTTCTCAATGTCTATTTTACCCTCTGTTTCCAAAACGTCTGGGCAGTTCTCTTTGATAATTTCCTCGAAAATGGTGTCCAAGCTCTTTTTTTTCCTCCCATTTTTCAGGGAGTCCGATTATTCTCAAATTGTCTCTCCTGGATCTGTTTTCCAGGTCTGTTGTCTTTCTGGTAAGGTACTTGACAGTCTTTTCAATTGTTTCATTTCTCTGGTTTTGCTTGACTCCCTCTTCTCCTTGAGTCATTCATTTCTACTTGTTCCAGTCTAATTTTCAATGATGTATTTTCTTCACTCACTTTTTTTATATCTCTTTGTAATTGTCCAATTGAGTTTTTATCTTCTATGGAATTTTTTTCCATTTTATCCATTTTATTTTTTAGAGAGCTGATTTCTTTTTCCAGCTCACTAATCCTGTTTTCCTTGGAGTTGTTTACCTTTTCCAGCTCACTAATCCTGTTTTCCTTGGAGTTGTTTACCTTTTCCAGCTCACTAATCTTGTTTCTCAATGATTTGATTTCTTTATCCACTCTGTCTTTGAATGCATGGGATGACTTCTCCAGGCTCTCTTGCCAAGCTTCCCTTTCCTTTTCCCATTTCTCTTCCAGCTCTCTTGTGAGAGCCTTTTTGATTTCCTCTATGAGGTTCTTTTGTATTGAGGAGCAACTTATATCCCTCCCAGGGGATACATCTGGGGACAGTCTGTTCCTAGTCTCCTCAGCATTTGAAGTCTGCTCCCTCTCCACACAGAAGCTGTCAATGGTTAGAGCCCTTTTGAATTTTTTGTTCATTTTGTCAGAGTAGGAATCAAAGAAAACAAACTGACAAGAGAAACAATTGGTCTGTTTTGCGGGGGATGGGGCTGGATGGTATTAATGGGCTTCCTCTACAGACTGGGGGTAGGGCAGCAGAGAGCCACTAACAGAACAGCAATGACTGTACTGAGTCTGTGCTCTGAGGCTCTGAGAACGCACCGAGTCAGTCCAGGTGGGGGTTGGGGGTGGCCGGGCTCTGAGAGACCCTGGCTTTCTGGGGTTTTAATCTTCACCTCCGGTGTTTACACCCTCTCCACCGCTCCTGGCTTGCTGCCAAGACGGAGCATCCACACTGGGGCAAAAGCCCTTTCACAGAAACGGCAGAGATCACACCCCTCCCCCTCCAGTCTGAGCTGTGTGAGCTGCCTGTCTTGCTCTGCCTGTCTGCCCTCAGTCTGCGCCCAGTCTGATTGACCCTCCCCCGAGCAAACACAGACCTTTTCTGATGACTTTCAAGGATGTCTTCTCTTGGTGATCATCTGTGGATTTCTTTCTGGGTCAAGCATTAAGTCAGAGGCTTGTCATGAAGTAAGTTCTGAGAGAAAACGAGGAGCTCAAGCAGCTGTATGCCTCCACACCGCCATCTTCCCATTTCATTTCTTTACTCCATCACTCCCTATTACTGTATTTTAGAGCAGGAATTGTGTTTTGCTGGTTTCTGTATTACCAGGACTTCCACAAATGTTTGTGATTACATTTGCCAGAATATTCACCTTTCTAGAATTTTAAAGTTTTTTAGACTTACAAGTTTGTTTCACTGACCAGCATTACTCTACCCTAGGGACAGTTGCAGCTTTCAAGGACCAGCCAAACAGGAAGTCATCTTAATGAGCTTTTCCAATGAAAAGAATCCAATCATGTGCATTGAAATTGTTTATATAAACATGTCCTTGAACTTTGTGGATTGAAGCAAATTAGAGAGATGACAAGAAGGAAAACATAGGGGATCTGTGACGTCTTTAGTATGGAAAAATGCCAGTGTGGAGATTTCCTCCCTTATCTCCTATCCAAAATTGTCTATAACTTAATAGGTACAGCCTAGGGTGTTGCTTGAGGCATTTAAAGGTTAAGTGATCTGCCCAGGTCAAACAACTCATAAATGTCAATGGAGATTTTTTTAAACCAGTTATTCCTGATTCCAATCACACCAACAATGTATCAATGTCTCAGTTTTCCCACATCCCCTCCAAAATGCATCATTATCTTTACCTGTTATCTTAGCCACTGTGAGAGGTGTATAATGGTATCTCAGAGTTGTCTTAATTTTCATTTCTCTGATCAGTAGTTATTTGGTACACCTTTTCATATGACTAGAAATAGTTTCAATTTCTTTGTCTGAAAATTGTCTGTTCATATCCTTTGACCATTTATCAATTGGAGAATGGCTTGATTTCTTATAAATTTGAGTCAATTCTCTATATATTTTAGAAATGAAGTCTTTATCAGAACCTTTGAATATAAAAATGCTTTCCCAATTTATTGCTTCCCTTTTAATCTTGTCTGCATTAGTTTTGTTTGTACAAAAACTTTTTAATGAATTACAATCAACATTTTCTATTTTGTGATCAATAATGATCTCTAGTTCTTCTTTGGTTACAAATTTGCTTCCTCCTCCACGCAAACTATCCTATGTTCTTCTAATTTATTTATAATCTCATTCTTTATGTCTAGATGATGAACCCATTTTGACCTTATCTTGGTATATGGTATTAGGTGTGGGTCAATGCCTATTTTTTCAATATTAGTTTCCAATTTTCCAGCACTTTTTGTTAAATAGTGAATTCTTATCCCCAAAGCTGGGGTTTTGGGGTTTGTCAAACACTAGATTGCTTTAGTTATTGACTATTTTGTCCTGTGAACCTAACCTATTCCACTGATCAACTAGTCTATTTTTTAGCTAGTACCAAATGGTTTTATTGACCACTGTTTAATAATATAGTTTTAGATCTGGTACAGCTAGGCCATCTTCATTCTTCATTTGATTTTTTTTTTTCATTAATTCCCTTGAAATTATTGACTTTTTGTTCTTCAAGATGAATTTTGTTGTTAGTTTTTCTAGGTCAATAAAATAGTTTCTTGGGAGTTTGATTGATATAGCACTAAATAAATAGATTACTTTAGGTAGTATTGTCATCTTTATTATATTTGCTTGACCTATCCAAGAGCAGTTGATATTTTTTCAATTGTTTAGATCTGACTTTATTTGTGTGAAAGTGTTTTGTAGTTTTACTCATGTAGGTCCTGACTTTCCCTCAGCAGAGAGATTCACAGATATTTTATGCTATCAACAGTTATTTTGAATGGAATTTCTCTTTGTATCTCTTGTTGTTGGATTTTGTTGGTGATGTATAAAAATGCTGAGGATTTATTTTGTATTCTGCAACTTTGTTAAAATTATGAATTATTTCTAATAGCTTTTTAGTAGAATCTTTGACATTCTCTAAGTATACCATCAAATCATCTGCAAAATTGCTTTAATCTCTCTTTCTTCTCTTGTTGCAAAAGCTAGGATTTTTAATAAAATATTGAATAGTAATGGTGATAGTGGGCAAACTTGTTTTACCCTTGATTGTATTGGGAATGGTTCTAGTTTATCCCCATTATATATAATGCTTGCTGATGGTTTTAAATAGATGCTACTGACTATTTTAAGGGAAAATCCATTTATTCCTATTTCTCTAGTGTTTTTAATAGGAATAGCTGTTGGATTTTATAAAAAAATTTTTTTTCTGCATCTATTGAGATAATCATATGGTTTTTGTTGATTTGGTTATTGATATAGTCAATTATGCTAATAGTTTTCCTAATATTGAACTAACCCTGCTTTTCTGGTATAAATCCTATTTGGTCATGGTGTATTATCCTGGGGATCTCTTTGCTAATATTTTATTTAAGAGTTTTTCATCAATATTCATTAGGAGGATTGTTCTATAATTTTTCTTTCTGTTTATATCCTACTTGGTTTAAGTATTAGTACTATGTCTCTATCATAAAAGGAATTTGGTAGTAGTCCTTTAGAACCTATTTTTTCAAATAGTTTATGTGATATTAGAGTTAATTGTTCTTTAAATGTTTGGTAGATCTAAATCTATCTGGTCCTGGGGATTCATTCTTAGGGAGCTGATTAATAGCTTGTTCTATTTCTTTTTCTAAAATGGGACTATTTTAGTAATTTATTTCCTACTCTGTTGATCTAGGTAATCTATACTTTTGTAGGTATTTCTCCATTTCACTTAGGTTACCAAATTTATTAGCATAAAGTTGGGCAAAGTAACTCCTAATTATTACTCTAATTTTCTTTTCATTGGTGGAAAGTTCTCCCTTTTCATTTTTAAGACTAACAATTTGATTTTCCTTTTTCTAATCAAATTTACTAAAGGCTTATCTATTTTGTTGGTGTTTTCATAAAAACAACTATTAATTTTATTTATTAATTCAATATTTTTTACTTTCAATTTTATTAATCTCTCCTTTTATTTTTAGAATTTCAAGTTTGATATTTGGTTAGGGTTTTTAATTTGCTCTTTTTCTAGCTTTTTTAGTTGCAAGTCCAATTCATTGATCTTCTCTTTCTCTATTTTATACAAGTAAGCATCTAGAGATATAAAATTTCCCCTTATTACCTCTTTGGCTGATCTAACAGTTTTTGGTATGTTGTCTCATTATTGTCATTCTCTTGGATGAAATTATTAATTGTGTTTATGATTTGCTGTTTTACCCATTCATTCTTTAGGATGAGATTAATTAGTTTCAATTACTTTTTGGTTTATTTTCCCCTGGCTTTTTATTGAATGTAGTTTTTATTGCATCATGATCTGAAAAAAAAATCATTGGCTATTTCTGCTTTTCTCTACTTGATTTTGAGGTCTGTGCATCCTAATATATGGTCAATTTTTGTATAGGTTTCATGAAGAAAGTGTACTCCTTTCTGTCTCCATTCAATTTTCTCCAAAGATCTATCATATCTAATTTTTCTAGTTCTTTAACTTCTTTCTTATTTATTTTGTGGTTTGATATATCTAGTTCTGAGAGAGCAAAATTGAGATCTCCCACCATTATAGTTTTGCTATTTTTTCTTGCAACTCTCTTCACTTCTCCTTTAGAGTTTGAGATGCTACACCACTTGGTGCATATATGTTTGATATTGATTTTATTTCATTTTCTATGGTACTCTTTAGCTAGATATAGTTTCCTTCCTTATCTATTTTAATTAGATCAATTTTTGCTTTTGCTTGATCTTAAATCAGGATGGCTACTCTTTTTTTTTTTTTTTTTTTACTTCACCTGAAGCATAATAGATTCTGCTCCATCTTTTTATCCTAACTCCGTATGTATCAGTCTGCTTTAAATGCATTTGTTATAAACAAGGCTATTCCTGCTTTTTTTTAAACTTCACCTGAAGCATAATAGATTCTGCTCCAGTGTTTTACCTTAACTCTATATGTATCACTCTGCTTTAAATTCATTTCTTATAAACAACATATTGTAAGATTCTGGCTTTTAATCCAGTCTGGTATCTGCTTCTGCTTTATGGGAGAGTATACCCCATTCACAAATACTAATTCTATATTTCCTGTCATCTTATTATCCCCAGATTATACTTTTCTCTTTTCTTTTTTTCCTTTTCCTCCTCCCCAGTATTTTATTTATGTGCACCACTTGCCTCAAGCACCCCCTACCCCTTTAGAGTCCTTCCCCCATTCTTATACTTTTCCCTTACTATTTCTGTTTTCCCTTCTATTTAGCCTACCCCTTCCCTTTTTGCCTTTCTCCTCCCACTTTACAATAAAGTAAGAGGTTTCTCTAAATCAAATATGTTTAATATTTTCTCTTTGAGCCAATTCCCCTCCCTTCTTTTCCTTAAATATAATAGATTTCCTTTGCCTCTTTGTGAGATGTAATTTCCTTCATTTTACCTCCACTTTTTCCTTAAGAAACAGAATTTGTGAAATGGAAAAAAAAAATCATAGAACAAAATAACTCATTTAAAAACTCAATTGGACAAATACAAAAATTAAGAAAAAATAAATGAAGAAAATAATTCAGTAAAAATCAGAACTGAACAAATAGAAGTGAATGACTCAATGAGACACCAAAAATCAATAAAATGATTTACTGATCATTATTACTGTTGATAATAGTAATAATTATCAATTACTATTGATAGTAATACTGCTAATCAAGCAATAAAAAAATGTAAAATATCTACATGGGAAAATAACTCATCTGGAAAATAGATCTAGGACAGACAATCTAAGGATTATTGGACTACCTGAAAACCAAAATGATTAAAAAAAAAAGCCTAGACACTATTTTTTAGGAATTCATCAAATTGAAGTGTCCTGATCCAAATACCTGATGAAAGGACCCCAAAATTAAAACTTCAAGGAATATTATAGCTAAATTTCAGAACTAGTGACCAAGAAAAAATATTAAAACAGTCCAATTATCAAGGAGCCTCAATAAGAATTACCCAGGACCTAGCAGCTTCCACTTTAAAGGATGAAAGAGCCTGGAATCTGGTATTTCAAAAGGCAAAGGATCTTGGAATTCAGCCAAGAATAAACTACCCTGCTAAATTGAGCATTTTCTTCCAGGCAAGAAGATGGGCATTCATCGAAACAGATGAATTCCATTTATTTCTGATGAAAAGATCAGAGCTAAACAAAAAAAATTGACCTCCAAATTTAGGACTCGAGAAGCATAAAAAGGTAAAAAGAACTCTTGAGAAATGTATTTCTGTTATGGTTACATATAGAGAGTGCATGTATAAATTCATTTTACTGTAATAATATAAAAAAGAAACTAGAGGTGGAAAGGGGAAAAAAAAGAAAAAAAGATTAGTTAACAAAATTGAAAAAATTGATATCACGGAAGTAGTATACATTCATGAAAAACAAGAATAATTGAAGAGTTGAATTATACCTTTATATTTGTTCTTTACTTCAGACAGTGTTTTGTTATGTAAACTGAATACAGAGTATGAAAAAAAGACTTATGAACTGATACAGAGTGAAGAAAGCAGAACCAAGAGAATTTACACAGTGACCATACAAATGTAAATGGAAAGAACAATTACACACCATCAAAAGTGTGTGATGCAGAAACAAAGGTATAAGAATGACTTGAAAGAAGACATTCTCATCTCACCCATTTGCAGAAATAGGAAGTATACAAAATTTGTGCATTGCAACTATTTTCCAATTGTTTTATGTATTGTTAGTTGTGCTGATTTTTTCCTCACTTTTTCTATATCTTTTTTTTAATCATTGCTTATTAAATGGGATGTCTCTGTGAGAAGGGGAGTAGAAGCATACTAGGAAAAATTATGGTGATATAAAACTACATAAATAATATTTATTTTAAAAAAATTTTACTCTATGTAACTTTACAAGGAAAATACTGAGTTTGCATAGTATCCTATCCCTGTGGCAATGAATCATTATTTGACTTGGCATGTTTTATATATAGGGTGCATCAATAAGTCCCATTTTATGCTTTTGGCACCTTTTTCTACCAAATATTCCAGAGTGCTGAAATTAACTGTCCACTTAATATTGGTATGGAAGAGAGGGAGGGAAGAAAAAAAATCAGTCCAAGCAACTAAAATGCCATTCTCTTCAGGTTAAGGATCGAATTATTTACTGCTGGATTGGTTGGAGGGAGGAAATGTTCAAAGATCATTAAGTTTAAACCATTTATTGTACAAAGGAGAAAACTGAGTACAATAGAGATCAACTGATTTATCTTATATTAATTAAAAGACAACTGATTTTATTTAACAAATAGGACAAAATCAAGTCAGCATTTACATAAAGAATTTAGTATGTAGTTCAGGAAGTGGTTGGGCTTTTGCTCAAGGTATTCTGGTTTATCCAGATAACCTAATTTATCACACCATTTAAAGAAAGCATTTGATTAAGACAATGTAAACAGGTTGAGAGTGTATTCCACCCTCCCCCCCCCAAAAAAAGTTCCACCCCAAATCTTTAATTAGTTATCTAAGCCTTTGTGTTAATTCTCCCGTTACATAATCAAAGATCCATCAAGTAGGGAAACCACAAGGCTCATAAAAATAGAGCTAGTTTTTGAATCAGAACACTTGGGCTTGAATCCTAACTTTGCTTGTTTTTCTTTATGATCTTGGCCAGGTCACAAAGCTTTTATAGTCCTCATTTACCTCATTGTATTTGAAAGATGATGTCCACATAACCAATAACCTTTCATATTTAAATCTATGGTGTCTAACTAGATCTAAATGTAGACTCAAAACTTGGATACTTCATTAATTAAAAACCTGAATTACATCAACTATTGTATGTTGTTATAACAGTTAATTTATTCTTTTTTCAAAATTCCACTCTTAGGTACAAAACTACTTCTCCAGGACCTAACAATTCAAGTTCTTTTCTGTAAGTAGAATGGCATATAGGATTAAAAATACTGGACTTATATTAATAAGAATACGGATTTAGACCTGCAAGAGAACTTAAATGTCATAGGCTCCATTTACTTAATATTGCAGAAAAGGAAATTCAGGTCCAGAGTTAATAAATGACACCTAGCATTCAAGTAGCAAAGTGCAGAATCAAAATTTGAATGCATGTTCCCTCATTCCTAGGGTAGGGATATTTCCATTGCCTAGGGTCAAGTCACAAGATCTGTATCTTTATGATTTACTACTCATGCAACTTTTGTCAATCTCCTATTTTTAAATCTCTATTTTTTTCTACTGTAAAATAAAAGAATTGGATTAAATGGTTCTTTTCAGTTCTAGAGCTTCTTCCCCATTTCTGAAATTAATCAGAAATATATATTTGAAGTTATTTCTCCTCCTTCTTGTTCAGGGAATGTAAAGTACCAAAGAAGGGAAATCTCTGAAGCTTTGGATTATCCAGTTTGATGGACTCAGTTGATCAAATTAACCACATAATATTCAAGTAATCTTTTTATTTAGTAATGAGATGAAGTATGTTTAAAAGTGAGGAAGAAAGAGGGAATTAAAGGAAGATCATTAATAATGATGATAACAAGACATGTATATGATAAGGTAACATTTACTATATACTTCCATATTATTTCACTTGAGCATTACAACAATCCTGTGAGGTAAGTAGTGAAAGCTATTTTACCACTACTTTAAAAAAGTTGAGAGATTTTAAATGACTTGTCTACAGAGTTAACAAATGTCAGAGAAAGGATTTGAACCCAATCCTTCCTAATTTTATCCAGCATTTTATCTGTTTCACCATGTATATTCTCCAATATAGAATTTTCAAAATACATGTAGGAGACAGAAGCTGGGACAGGTAATAAATAATGAATATAAAACCATGGTCTGGCCTTATAGAGAGAGTTTCATCTTTAGGGGTAGTTTCAAGGAATTAAAATATGTCCTTCTCCTACAACTAGATATATGATAGACTATGACTAAAGAATGGTTCCTTCACTATGAGATATGGTTGCTTTCTTATTTTGACAAACTTTTTCTTTCTCTGCCACCATCACTTAACAACGTTTTCTTTTTTGAGGTTCACTGTATCCAGCAGTATTGTCCTAAGCAGATCCATGTGGTGGTGATAATTGGCTACCTCCCTACTATACCTACTTTCTTAACAACTTCAGAATCTAATCATCTTCCTCTATGACACATATGTTCACATATTTTAATATATACATCAGCATATATCTTGGGATTTCCTCAAACATCCTAGCCTACCAAAGCATAAAAATTTTCAATCCCATGAACTTTATTTTATTCCACCTTAGTCATGCATTGGGATGGCCATGCTTTTAATCTCAACATCAACAAGAAGTGGTTCATTCCAATGGTCAATAATTCTGAAATCCCCTATGTAGCCATCATCATTACACTTCTCCTTATAACATACTCTTCCTAAACATCCTCTTTGTCTCCCTAATGATTTCTGTCTCTTACTGGTTATCATCTTAGGTTATCATTCCCTTCTGGTTTTCCTTTTTTTCACTATTCATTTTTGATCCCACAATTAATCAGTTCAGCTTTATATGGTTCTCTACTCCAGAAGAACATGCCCCCTTTTCTTATTGTAGCTCTTGACTAACCAGACCTAAACTTTTATTCCTCCCTTCATTCACCTCTCTGAATCTGATTATGTGCTGCAAAATAGTGATTCACTACAAGTTAGTGTTATCTGATTTCAAGAAGGCTTCCATTTCAGCAAGATAATCCTTCTAATACACTTTTCAAATTGCTAATATAACGGGAAAAGAAAATGATAAGTGTTGGAGGGAATGTGGGAAAATAGGGACATGAATGGTTTTGTGGTTGTGAACTGATCCAACTATTTTGGAGAAACAATTTGGCACTAAGCCCAAAGAATGATAAAACTGTGCATATCCTTTGACCCAATAATGCTACAAATAAGTCTGTATCCAATAGAGAAATAAAGGATAAGGAAGGATCTATTTATACAAAAAAATATTTTTGAAGCCTCTTTTTTATGGTGACAAAGAATTGGAAATTGAGGGGATGCCCATCAGTTGCAAAAGGGCTAAATAACTTTTGGTATATAATTGTAAAGGAATACTATTATTATATGATAGGAAATGATGAACAAACATAGTTCAGATAAAAACTTTACATGAACTGAAACAAAATGAAGTGAGCAGAACCAGTAGAACATTTTACGCAGTAACAGCAATATTGCATGGTGATCAACCATGAGTGACAGCTATTCTCAGCAATATAACAATCCAAGACCATTCCAAAAGATTAATGATGAAAAATGCTAACCACCTCAAGAAAAAAAAATATGGAGTGTGAATAGAGATTGAAAGATACTATTTTTCACTTTCTTATTTTATTACATTTATTTTGTTCATCAATTTTTGGTTTATGTTTTCTTTCACAACATAAATAACATGAAAATGTTTGCATACTTGCACACATGTAACATATGTAATATAAAATCACTTTCTATCTGAAGGTGGGAGACAGAAAGGGATTGAAAGGGAGACTATAGAATGAATTTAAGATTTTAAAAATACATATGAAAATTGCTTTTATATGCAACTGAGAAAATATTAATAAAAATATCTAATCTTTTTTCTTTCCCCAATTGGCTCTTTACCATCTATAGTAGTTTTTATAAATCCTATTTCCTTTACTTAAGGCTTACACAGAAGCCTTCCCATCAGAAACCCTTCAAAGGGGATTTTATCTTGTAATTTCCTGAAAAAAAAGGGTTTATTTTCCACAAATATCCTTTTCTTCCTTTTTCTCTCCCTCTTAAAATCTTCTGTCACAAAATTATTTCATGTCATCTTTTATTCTCTCTTCCTTTACATAGACTCTGATGAAAATGTAGTCCTCTTTTACCAGACTAACCCTTCCCATTCCCAACTTGTAAATTGTGCTTTTGACTCCATCTCCTTTTATTTTCATTGATAAATCTTCCCCTCATAACCATTCTGCCTATTTGTTATCTTTACTCTCTTTTTATTTACTCACAAACATGTCCATGTCTTCTTGTCTCATTTGACCCTTCCATCTTTCTTCCTTTGCATAGCAAGAATCCTTGAAATAAGCATAGGCACTAGTTGCATGTGCTTTATTTACTCTCACTTCTCTAATCTTTACAGTATGTATTCTATCACCACTCTACCAAAACTGTTTCCTCCATTATTACTAATAATATTAGAACTTTAAGATAGTTTGGGGCATAGATCATTGAACATTAAATTTAAATGGACTTTTAGTAATCATTTCAAAGCTAAAAAGACATTAGAGATAATTTAATCACCGTATTCATTTTAGAGATTGGGAAAAGAAGATTTAAATGAGCCAACCTAGATTAAAAGGCTACTGGTTTAAAAGCTGGGATTGAAACCCACATCTTTTAACACCAAATCCAAGGTCCCTTTCTTATTTTTATTGTTTTTATTGTTCTTATTTTTTTACAAGACCACAGATCAAAATCTGCAAGGTACCTTAGAATTCATCTAGCTATTTTCATTTTTACAGATGGGGAAACAGAGTTTTTAAGTGATTTTTCTGAAGTTACACAAGCAGTTATTAGTAGAAATGGAATTTAAAATCAGGTTCAGTGACTTACAAGTTTAGTGTTCTTTTTACTACATCTTTCAACCTTCATTTAGACATAAAGTGTTTTCCCTCAACTTGTTTGTGTATTCCCACCCCACCCTACCCCATCAAATAAATCCTGGTAGAAGACACAGATATGTAGTATTTCATATGCATCACAATTACCCTGCTTCCAAGCTGAAAGAAGTGGTTGATGGAGTTAATTACCTGGGTAAACCATTTTGCACAAAACAACAGTAGGAGGTGGATTTCCAGTGTTTAAATGACCCAGTTTGGTTATGTGTATGGTAATCCAATGTACCAGATAATTTCTTGACTTTCCATTCCTCTATAAATCTCTGCATGCAGTTGGATTTAGCTATTGTATAAATGAAATCTATTACAGAGAGAAGATTGTTTTCTGCTAAACACCATTTCCCTCCCCTATGCTTGTTTATTTTATGATGCATTGTCTGTTATGATCTTTCAATAAAAGCCTCTGTCTTGTACACAAGGCTTTATTCATGCCTGAAAGCACTATGGTAATTGTTTTTCTCCTCCACAACTATCTATCTCTTCCTTTACTGCCCTAAAGAGGCGTTAACTGTGACTTCTAGAGATGAAGGGCAGTTTTTCTTGTCTAGGGTTTCCTTTCAGCTTGCTAATGGAAAAGATTAGGGTGATGTTAAATTATTCCATTTCTTTTTAAAATGGCACATAAAAGGTATTTTACATGGTTGCTTCATATCTGACTGATCTAGCCACTGACATTTATAAAGAAACAGGGATATTACTAGTAGTCTGCAGCAAGGCAAAGCATTTCTCTCATATAATTGATGTTTCCAAATTCTGCCAGTGCCACATTCTCTGGAGAGCTATATTCTGAAGCCCAATGATCTCATATATTGGACATCAGTTTAGGGCGGCCAGTCAGGATGTTGGATATGTTTTTGGAATTTTAAAAATGAACTGCTAAAGCATGAGCTTATGGGGACCTAAGATGAACCACTAGAGATATGGATATCTGAGGTCTCATGAATGGGTCTCCATAGACCCATACAATGAAAACATGTGATTGGGTCACGGAATTTGGATCAATGATCTCATGAGGGCAGTTTCTTGAGATGATGTTGAGTTTTTGGCCAGGGATCAAAAATGAGAGGTTTCCCTCCAACACCGCCTTTATGCTCCTTAAGTTCCACTCTTTTGTCATATACTTATTTACTCTTAAAGTTGATGAGACCTTTGGGATTATCTCCTCCAATATCTTCATTTCACAGAAGAGAAATTTGAAGATCAGAGAAATTAAATGATTTGCTTAGGATTATGCAGAGTTAAATTAGTTTTTTGTCACAAAAACTTTTTCTGATATATTCATGTATATATACATTAAATATATACAATATATATGTGTGTGTATGTGTGTAGAGTAATAGCATAGGTGATAGATCATTGAAAAAGTCATAAGACATTTATGATATTTGCAAACTGAAATAAGTCATTTCATCTTTATGAGGCTTAGGTTCTTCACAACCTTAAAAGTATTAAGTAAAAACCAGTTGCTATGATTCTTTGCAATTATAGGATTTTAATTAAATTAATTAATTTAATTAATGAAAGGATTTTCACATATGTTTATTTCTCCAAGTAGATTGTAAACATCTTGAAAGCAACTATTAGCTCTTATTTTTAATTTCTATGTCCCAAAGTACCATGAGTGTATTATGTTCATAGATAGCACAGCAGATAGAGTGTGTGGCCTGGAGTCAGTAAGGTGAGTTTTTCTGAAATTATATCAAGTCTCAGAAATATTCTACTTATATGATCCTGGGCAAGGTACTCAGGTCTATTTGCCTTAGTTTCCTTATTCATAAAATGACCTGGAGAAGGAAATGGCAGATCACTCCAGTATTTTTGCCAAAAAAACCCAAAAAACAAAAAAACAAAACAAAACAAAACAAAAAAACAGAGTCAGTTAGAACATTACTGAAATGACTGAACAATAACAAAACAAAGTACCGTGTTGTATCAGATAGAATATCACAATTGTATTTGAGAGACTAAGTTTTATATTCTATCTCACTTGTTATCTGTGTAACTAGAGAAGCATCTCTTTATTTGCTTGACCCTCACTTTCCTAATTTGGAAAATAGACAAGACAATATTAAAGAAGAAATGATGAGATGATAGATGATCACTAATAATAGAGTACCAGAGGTCTTCAATTCTTATTTTACTCTTATTGTGTGTCATTGTGGGAAGGAAGAGTTAAAAATGACCATTTCAATGGAAATGATAAAACAAAAATTTATAATAAGGAACTGATGTTAAAAGACAAATTGGAAATATTGAAAGAGTACCTTATGTCTCTTCAATGCATCTGACCCACGAGAATACATATTTGGATATTGAAGAAATAGCATAGGTGATTTCTGAGTCAATGTAGGTTATATTTGAAGGTTTATGGGGGAAAAGGAGAGGTGCACACTTATTGGACATCTTGAAATTGGTGTCCTACAGATGAAACATTCCTTAAATGAAATATGCCCCCAAATCACTGAATTATCTTCCTATTACAAAAGCAAAACAATAAAAGCAACATATTTGCCTTTCTTTATTCTTTATTCATTCACCATCTTCCTCAATTGCACTTGCAATCTAGAAATCACTCTCAATTTCAATTATTCTCATTCCCCATATTCAATCTATTGTTAAAATCCATATGCCCTTCGTTTCCTCTGAGAGGGTCATCACATTGGAGCAGGCCTTTTTCACTTCACATTTGACTGTGGAAGTATTTTGGTTATTCTATCTGTCTCATGTCTCTCTGCTGAATTAAAGTAGTTGGCTCAGCTGTCAACTTGAAATTCCTAAAGAACAGACCTAATCATGAAATTCTACTGATCCTTTAATAGCTCAAGAATCATATAAAATTCTGTTTAGCTCTTAAAACCTTTCATAAGCTTCCTCCTTCCTACATTTTTATTCTTCATATATTCTGTGGTATTCCTCACATGTGATACTGCATTTCCCATTCCAAACATTTTCACTGGCTATATTCCATGCCTTCTAATCTACATTTCCTGATTTCTGGTTTCCTTTAATTTACAACTAAATTTCTATCTCGTGCATGAAGCTTTTCCTGATCCTCTTTAATGATGATGCCTTCCCTCTAACATTATATGTAATTCATCATATGTATCTTGTTTATACATATTTATTTACATGTTGTCTCTGTCATTACCTTGTAAGCCTCTTGACAATAGGGACTTTTGTGCCTTTCTTTGTACCCCAGCATTTAGCACAGTGGTTTTCATTGTAGATGTTTACTAAAATACTAAAGATGCTTATATTTAAAAGGCACAAAGTAGGTGCTTAATTAATACCTGATGATGAGTCACAAAGTTTGGAAAAGGTCAAAAATGTTTTGTTTGTTTTTATGTTTAATTTTGGTTTTAATTTTTTTTCAATTTAAGGTAAACAAAAATTAAAATTCATTTAAAAATTGAGATTCAAATTCCTTTTCTCCCTTTTTCTTCTTACTTGAGAAGGCAAGCAATTTGATATAGATCATATATAATTAGTCATGTAGAACATTTCTATATTAGCCATATTGCAAAAATTCAGACCAAAACATTTCCCAAGACAAAAAAAAAATTAAAGAAAGTAAAAAAAAAATGTTTCAATGTGCATTCAGACTCCATCATTTTTTTCTCTAAAAATTGATTGCATTTTCACCTTAAATTCTTTGGAATTGTCTTGTATCACTGGATTGCTACGACTGGCTTAAGTCATTTATAGTTGATCATCATCGCAATATTGCTGGAATTATCTATGTGCAATATCCTTCTGGTTTCACTCAATTCACTTTGCATCAGTTCATGTAAATTTTTCTAGGTTTTTCTGAAACCATCATACTTGTCACAAATATAGCACAAATCGTTTAGCCATTCTCCAATTTATGGGCAGGCTGTCAATTTCCAATTCTTTGCCACCATACAAAAGAGCTACTATAAATATTTTTATACATTTAAGTATTTTTTGTTTTATCACTTTGGAGAGCAGATCTAATTGTGGTGCTGCTGGATCAAAAAATCTGTACACTTTTATAGTGCTTTGGACACCACTCCAAATTGTTCTCCAGAGAACTTGGATCAGTTCACAACCCCACTAGGAGTTCATTATTGTCCTTTAAAAATATTCCTTCCAACACTTGTCATTTACTTTTTTGTCATGTTACCCAATTTGAAAGGCATGAAGTGGTACCTCAGAGTTATTTCCATCTTCATTTTTTCTAATCAACATTGACCTACAGCTTTTTTTTCCCCTAGCTTTGATTTCTTCATGTGAAAATTGTCTATTTATATCTATTGACCATTTATCAATTGTGGAATGATTCTCAGTTTTATACATTTGCCTCAGTTCTTTACATGCTTGAGAAACCCACAGCAAAAATCTCATAGTTTCCTGCCCTTCCTGTATTTCTGGCTGCATTTTTTTTTTTTTTTTTGCTCATGCAAATGGGCAATCTTTAACATAATCAAAATTATTCATTCCACGTATCATTATGCTTTCTGTCTCTTGTCTTGTTACAGACTTTCTCCCATATCCAAATGCAACAGGTAAAATATTCCATGATCTCCCAATTTGCCCTTTCTCCCCTAACCTAACTGCAGTAGAGAAGTATTTTTGGAAGAGAGTGCTTGTAGTTGCTCATAAACCAGAGTACAGACCAGGACAACAATGACAATGTCTCTCCTTAGGTCATATCACCTTGGAAGAATTAAGAGCTTGAAAATCCCTAGAACTTGCTCTGTAAACAGTAGCATGAAAAAATGAAAGCTTGGAAGAATATCACTTCTACCCAGATGGAACAAAAATAAATTTTAGCATAAAGTTAAAAGTCAGGAAGTAAGCTGGAAAAATGAGTAAATAATAATAATAAAAGAACCTGATTATGGAAAATTAGTATGATGACATCGTAGATCAAAACACAAATTTGGAAGAAGTCAACCAAATTAAAGAAGTTTTATGCAAAGCTCACAAAAAATTGAATTACTCTTTAGGTTCTGGAAGAGCTCAAGAAGGATTTTTAAAAAAGAGAGAGATGCAGAAAAAAAATTGGGGAAAGAAATGAGAGTGATGTAAGAAAATGATAAAAAAAAAATCAACAGCTTAGTAAAAGAGGCACAAAAATTACTGAAGAAAGTAACACCTTAAAGAAACATAAAAAAATCTAATGAAGAGAAGCCCTTAAAAAACAGAATTGGCCAAATGGAAAAAGAGATACATGATCTTCATTCTGCAATACAATTTGACATCTGTTACTACTAAGCCATCTTCCTTAACATTTAAAAAAATAGTTCCATTGATATTCTTGACTTTTTGTTCTTAGATTTTAATCTTATTAATTTTTTTTAAATTATAAATTATTTTTGGTAATTCTATTGGCATGGAACTGAATAAGTAAATTAATTTAGATAAATAGTTTTAATGTATTACTTCAGTCTATCCATGAGCAATTAAGATTTCTCCAATTGTTTCGATCTGTCTTTATTTGTATAAAAAGTGTTTTGTAATTATTTGCATACAGTGCCTGGGTTTGCCTTATTAGATATTCTTCAGATAGATAGATAGATATAGATATAGATATAGATCTCAAAAGGTCCCCTTACATCTCTTTCTGACCAGTTGTGTAACTCCTTTATTGTCAATGGGCTGAGGTCTTTGGAAACTACTGTTACTGCAGTCATCCCTAAGGCCTTCAGCCTTCATGGTCTATGCTGAATTGGACTCCACTCTCATCTCATCCTCTGCATTTCCAAGTTGTCTTTGAGCTAGAAAATTGTTTCATTCTGTCACTCCAAAATTCAACTTGAAGCAATTATAACATTGTTTGGAGGCAAAATTGGGAGAACTCAGGTGAATCCCTCCTTTTGGTCCTTTTCTCAGTCTATTTCTTGATGTTTAACCTTATGTTAAATGTGTGCTCTGCTCTCAGGATGGAGGGGGCGCTGTCTGAGCTGTAGGCCTTTCTTGTTAATATTTTTAGAGCTAGCTCTGGGGATCTGTAGGTTTTCAGTGTTTCCATGATAGTATGATCTAAAGAGAGGTTTGGTCAATGCTTGTAGTGTTCTTGGCGGGTTTCTGGAGGTCTTGAGAGGAGCCTTCATTTCAGTCAAGTAATCACCAGGAGAATAGCCAGGTGTTAAAATCCAAATTCCTTATTGTCCTCTTCCAAATCTAGTTTCCTTGCTTGGGGCCTGGGCTAGTTTTCTTGAGGCCTTTCAGAGTCTTGGTTTCAGTGGAGAACCTACGGAGAAGAGCCCTGCCACCATGATGATGTGAGATGAAGTGAATGAATCTGGCTCTGAGTCCCCAGGCTTGTGCTTTAGCCTCCAGCCACCACAAAGATGGAGGATGGAATGCATCTGTCTCTGGGTCCCTTCAGACAGAGTCTGTGTCTGGCCCTTCTGAGTCTGTCTCTGGCTCTGACTCTGGATGAGTTTGTTGCAGCTTTATATGCTCTATCTTAAATATAATTCAATCATTATGTCACTAGGAAACCATTATTTGTTGTAAGATTAAATCAATCATACTGAATTTAGAGAACTATTAATCACCATGCTAAACTAGATAACCATTGTCTCATCAATTCCACTGAATCAGCACTTTGTAAGAATCCTTGTTTTAAGTACAGAATTCTGGCCCATAACAAATTCTCTTCTAGAATGTATTCTGGTTTTTACTAGGAAAGGATCTTGTTCCCTATAGCACCAGAACAGCACTCCTCCTAACCCTTAGATTCAAACCAGGTCCCCCACTTTTATGCAATCACAAATTCTAGTGTTTCCTTCTGTTTTAGAATTAAAACCAGGATTTCTACTCTCCTATGAATGACTACAAGCATTCCTCTCAAATCCAGAATTGTACCCAGAATCCCTGATCCCATGGGGCAAAAAGTACAATTACTCTTTGACCCTGGAACTAAAGCTGAGAATTGAGCATCTGCAATGCAACAGAGCAACAGTATCCTGAATTCAATGCCTTAGTGACTGAAATTGTCCCTTACAACATCAATTCAATAAGTTGTTTAACCTCAACACTACCTCTGTGTTGAAAGGTCTTAAAGATGTTTGCTGCAATTAATGAAGCTATCCCCAACTATTGTTGGAATCCCAGCAAGACACATTAGCTTCAGACCTGACCACACTCTGATGAGATGGATTTAAATGGTGGCATCCTAAATTGTTTTAGGCTAGAAACTACTTTAACTAAAACAAATTTTTTTTGGATTCTGCTATTCCAAAATTAGATCTAGAGCATTATTTTATAGTTATTTGGAGAGGACTTCAGGAGAACTTGCCTGAATATTTCTCTACTTTGCCTATTATAGGGATTGTAAACTATATGCCAGTAAGCTTCACTGTGGTTCTTAGGATAATTCTAAGACAGATCATTAAAGAGGTAGTTGGTGGAAACCTTGAAATAAAAGCTGATTGTGATAGTTCAACCTAGCTCACAATGAGAGGATATGCCAGATTAAAATAATTTCCTTTTCTGACAAAATTACTAAACCAATAGATGAAAGAAATAGCTGGATTTATAAAGTATCTAATACTTTTGCTTTTGGGAGAAAATAAAGAAAGTTTAGACAAATATTCAGTCAGATGGTTTTAGACTGGTTTTATGGCCAGACAGTTGCTAGTTTCCATGTCAGTGTGGCAGGTCTTCAATGAAGTTCTCCAGGGATCTCTGGTTTTCCTTATGCTATTAAACACTTTTTAATGACTTGATGTGAGCTTAGGTGACATAATAATCTAATTTAAAGGTTCAAATTCAGAAGGAATAACTATATCCTGGGTCACAGAGTTAGGATCCAAAAGTATCTTTGCAAGCCAAATAATTAGACTGAATCTAAGATGACTAAATTCAATGGGGTAAAATGTAAAGTTTCACACATTGTCACAACTAATTAATTTCACATAGATGGTAGTATTTCTTAAAAAAAATTGCTGGATTTTGTGGAGTATGTGAATATAAATTAGGGGTGTGATGTGGTAGCAAAAACACAGGAAAAAAAAATAAAATAAAACAAAATGTCTAATAGTTGTTTGTCTTCTTGGTCTGTTCCAAGAGCATAATTTTTACTTTTAGTGATGGTCCAACTGGTCTTTATTCTCTTGAGGTTTCATTGAGATTATTAAGCTTAGTTTTGGACATCACAGTTTAAGAAAGGTATTGAAAATCTGGATAGTGTGCAGAAGGAAGTATGTATGTTTAGCCTGGAGAAAGCTCTTGGATTAGAAGGCCAGGGTATGATAGCTGTCTTTTGAGTATTTTTTTATGTAGAGATCATATAGCATTTTTGCTTTTTGTATCCCTTTTTCTAGACTATCCTTCACTTCAATATATTAGTAATCTTAATCCATTAAAAAAAAATTCATTTCCTTGACCAGCAAGATGACCAGAGAGGCTTAGAGAGACTTACATGAACTGAGGCAAAGTGAAATGAGCAGGATCCAAATCAGTTCCAATGGATCAGTAATGAACACCTAGTGAAAGAACACTTGGAAATGAGTGTGGACCACATCATAGCATTTATACTTTTTCTGTTATTGTTTGCTTGCATTTTTGTTTTTCTTCCTAGGTTATTTTTACTTTCTTTCTAAATCTGATTTTTCTTGTGCAGCAAGATAATTACATAAATATGTATACATACATTGTATTTAACATATACTTTAAAATATTTAACATGTATATGACTGCCTGTCATCATCTAGAAGAGGGGATGGAGGGAAGGAGGGGAAAAGTTGGAACAGAAGTTTTTGCAAGGGTAAATGTTGAAAAATTACCCAAGCATATGTTATATCAATAAAAATCTATAATAAAAAATTAATTTCTTTACAAAGCATCTCCACTATGGATTCAAGTTTGTTCTGTCCATTGTTATTGATCATATATAATTTGAAATAGTTTATGGACTATCATGTTGAACATGCTTGTTTGTGGGCCCAAATAAAAGAATCAAAAGCAATGGGCAGAGATTAAAAAGAGGCATATTTAAGCTGAATTTCAGAAAACAAACTAATAATTAGAATTGTCCAAAAGTGGAACAAGCAGCCTTGAGCGATGCTGGGCTCTCCTTCATTGAATATCTTAAAATAAATCTATGTTGCCACTTGTTCAATGTTTTATTAAAAATTTTTTTTTTTTTTTATATGGATTGGCTTATCTGGTTGTTGATATCCCTTCCAGATTTCAAATTCTATGATTCTGTGATTTGGAAATATTTTGCTTACCTACTTTATGCAGTTATTATGAAAAAATTGTTTTTAAAAACTACAATTTCAATAGAAATATGTTATTTTAACACAATGATCTGCATATAGGAGGATTCATTCTTTTCGCTTAACATTTCCAGCCAAATAGCTGCCAAATTCTACTTACTCTTCCTCCATATTTCTTTATTCTGTGTTTTTCTTTTCATTCTATTACCCATGTAGCTTTGCTAATTATCCAGACTATGTCATTGGTCTGAGACCAGAGTAATCTTAAAATCCTGCTTTATTGATATCACATAGTTATCCTTAATCATTCTTAATTGTAAACCTTTAATAGAGAGGATCCCCATTTTCTTTTGAACAAAACTTAGCCTTTTTAATTTGATATTCAACGTATATAATACTGTACAGGGATGAAACTTTGAAAAAGTGTGCTTGAATCAGACAGCGGAGCACTTAAGAATAATTACATATTTTATGTGAGATAATGGTTCTATATACATATATTTAGATGAGATGGTGATATGATGGCTCTTTTCAACATTGGTGCTTGCTGAATGTGTGGTGGTGAGATAATTATAGGCAAGGATTGGATTGCTGAGGGAGAGGGTCAATGTTGCTAAGCCAAAGGAGGAGGAGGAGAGAGAATTCAGGTTCCAGACTCTAGAGTCCAGAATCATCTTTGGCAAGCCTCGTGGCTGCTTGCCTGCATCCTTCACTTTTCCCCCTGAACACTAAGGACTTTGACTGATCTTGGCTCTGATCCTGAGGCCCTCCAGAGAACTAGCCTGGACATTATATATAGGTGCCAAGGTGGACTACAGACCATAATTTCAATGAAGAAGTCCCTGTGACCAGGAAATAGGGTGACTATTAATATAGACAAGCAGGAAACTTTGTTAAGGGCTAAAATGGGGCAGATACTAGGGAAAGAGTCTCCCCCACCCCACCCCTACCCCCACCCCAAGGGAGCTCTATAGAAAGCATACTTAGAATAATAAAGAGGCAAGATTGTAACTTGGGAGCAGATTGGTGGACTCTTAGAAACATTAGAATGCACATCTCCTTGGTTCTCCAAGAAAGAAGAAATAGAAGTAGATAATTGGAAACTAGTAGGAGAGCAACTAAGTGAATATTACAATGATAATTTAACATTGATTGAATTTCTAAGGAAACATTCTATATATACAACATAATTAGCCTTAAAGAATCCCACAAGTTCTAAGAAAAAGAAAAGTTTTAAGGAGGTTGTAATACCACCAGCACCTCCTCCCCAGCAAACACCCTCCCCCCTCACTATGATTTGATTGAAAAAGGCACTACTTAAAACCAAAGAGGAAGGACAGAATACATCTGATTTAAGAATAGAAACTTATCCTGTGACTGAAAAGCTTAAATCTTCAGGTCAAGAAAAAAAAAGAAAATATACTCCTTTTAATCTAGAAATTATCAGAGATCTGAAAAAGCCTTGCACTTTTACAGGTATACATCATCTTATGTTAAGATGGTATTAGAGAATTTGGCTTATGAAATTTTGACCCCTAGTGACTGGAAATCTATGCAAGGACGTGCTTAGAACCTGGACAAAACTTGTTGTGCCTTTCTGAGTATAATGAACTCTGTAGGATACAAGCTCAATGAAATAGGCAACTTGGAGTTAATATAGCAATCACCTGTGACCAACTACCAGGTGTAGGTCCTTTTGCAGACATTTCAGCACAGATTAATTACCCCATGACAGGATATGAGAAAATTACTTCTGCTGCTCTCAAAGCATGGGGCATTCTCCTCAGAAGACAAGATAAAAGGGAAGCGTTCACAAAAATAGCACAAGATCTAAATGAATCCTTTGCTGATTTCATGGGACGTCTGCAGATAGTTTTCATACAAATTATTGGTGAAAATGTAGCAACAGGAATAATGATAAAACAACTTGCAAGAGAAAATGCTAATGAGGTTTGTAGAAGAATTATATTAGGACTACACAAGGATGCTCTTTTAGAGGAGATCATAAGATGCTGTGCCACAGAGGGCACAAATACCTTTCATACCCAGGCTATGATGCAGACATCCCAAGATCTGAACATGGGAAGACAGGGTCCCTCTTTTCAAGGGACTTCCAGAGAGACGTGCCAGTAGGGCACGTGAAAGCTCAATGTTGGCATAAAGACAGAGGGAGAAAACAGGGTGGGAGAACAAGACCCAAAGTCCCATGTCCAAAATGCAATAGAGGCTTCATGATGGCAGTCTATGCTACACCCAGAGAGTCTTTAGAAGTTCAGTACTCAGACATGACCAATCAACAATTGGGGAAAATAGAGTTGTTTGCAGCTAGGACTGAGATATCCCCTGGAGAGGTGAAATCTGTTTCTTCCAGTCTATGGATCCCTTGCCTCCAGGCACAGTAAGCTTGACTTTTTCACCTCTTGAGAGTGCTTACAAAACAGTGTCCATACATAAACTGATATGGGAAACTGGAGAATATGTATATACTATCCCAGTCACAAATACTGGTAGATAATGTGTGACTTATCAACCAAGAGAAGTGGTTGATCAGGTTTACTGATACAGACTCCTAATAGGCAATCTGGTGATAGTTGCCCAATTCTAACTCCCAGCAGCAGAGTGTGGGAATATTCTGGACTCTAGCTATTACAGCTGACTGACTTATGCTCACTATCTATATAAGTGGCATACCATTAAAAGGGTTGGTAGATACAGGTACAAATTGTGCAGTCACTAGAGGTGCCAATTGGCCCAGTCACTGTTGAAAGATTAAGGCAGATACATATATGTCTGGCTTAGGAGGATCAATAGCAGCTGAAGTTAGTGCTACCCCTTTGAGATGGACATTTGAAGGTGAAACAGGAGTTTTGACTCCTTTTATAGATGAAAAAAGCCCCATTATTCTGTGGGTAAGATACATCCTACCCCAGTTAGGATTACAAATGAGTATTTTGTTTTTTTAGGCAAGGCTGCTGTTGAAGGTCTGCCAACACTCTCACCTGTTCCTATTCAGTGGAAAACTGATACATCAGTGTGGATAGAACAGTGGCCCTTAGCCAAAGATAAAATTCAGGCCATATTAGATATAGTACAGGAGCAACTTGACCAAGGACACTTACAACCTTCTCTAAGTCCTTGGAATTCCCCAGTATTTGTTCTAAGAAAGAAATCTGGAAAATGGAGGATGTTGACTGATTCAAGAAAAGTAAATGAACAGATGGAAACTATGGGAGTTCTTCATCCTGGATGTTCATCTCCTACTCAATTGCCTAGAGAATGGCCTCTTTGGGTTATAGACATTAAGGACTGTTTCTATTCTATCCCTCTGGATAAGGAGGATAAGAAAAGATTTGCCTTTTCACTGCCCAGAATTAACTTAGCTGAGCCTTATAAAAGATATGAATGGACAGTTTTGCCATAAGGAATGAAAAATAGCCCACTATGTACCAAATGTATGTTGCTGTGGCTCTTATTCCAGTAAGAAAACATTTCCAAAAGTTATGTTGTTACATTACTTGGATGATATATTGGGGTGTGCACCTGAGGAGCAAATGTTGGAAGCATGTCTACAAAAGACCATGGAAACACTAAGGAACTACAAATTCTATATACCTCCAGAAAAATTCAAAGACATGCTGCTTTCCAATATTTAGGATATGAAAGGTGCTTGCAGTACAAATATTTTCCTTAAAAACAGAGAAGCTAAACACCTTAAATGACTTTTAGAAATTGATAGGAGATATCCAATGGATGCATTCAGTGTTAAGCTTAACTACCTATCAGTTGCAACCATTATATGACATGTTAAGGGGAAACAGTGCTTTAAAATCACCACACCAGCTCACAAAAGAAACTCAAGAAGCTTTGAGTGAAGTTGAACTACCTTTATCCAATGTGGTTGAAAGAATCACACAAAAACCCTTGGAAATATCAGTTTTTGCTACAAAAGAGGCACCCACAGCAGTCCTTCATCAAGGAGACAGTGTGATAGAGAGGGTGAACCTCCCAGCACAACCAGAACAAGGCCTTACTCTTTACCCAGTGCTTGTGGCTAGAATTTTATTAAAGGCCATTAAGGAAATAGTACAATTATCTGGGATAAGTCCTGATAAGATTTTCACCTTTTATACCAATGCACAAATTAATGTAGGCTGTGAAACCATCCCAGAGGAGCAAATTTTATTGGCCATGGCTGCAAATTTTATACAAGTGGCTCCATTAAAGATAAGCCGATTATTACATAATTGGCAATGAATTCTTGAAGAAAAAATTTCTAAGGTTCCTCTTAAAGGACCAACTATCTTTACAGATGCATCCAAACATAACATTTGTACTGAATACTCTTTTGACTTAACTATGAAGAGAGTAGTCAGAACTCCCTTTCAGTCCATTCAGCAGAATGAATTGTATGCAAACATTCTAGCTCTTACTTATTATCCAGGAGATATAAATATAATATCTAATTCGGCCTATCCAGTAGGTGTGGTACAAAGAATTGCCACAGTCCAAATAAAATGTGTAGCTCCTAACATATATCAGCTCATTAAGGAACTTCAAAAACAAGGTGAGAAAGCATCCAGGTAAGATTATATCTTGCATGTCTACTCTCATAGTGGACTTCCAGGTCCTATCTTTTATGGAAATTCAAAGGCAAATCACCTTCTAACCATGTTAGCCAAAACTCCTTTAATTTCACGCAGCCCAAGAATCTTATTCTAATTATCATCAGGCTGCTGGAGCTTTACATTTGCAATTTGGGATAACAAAAGAGGAAGCTAGGAGCATAGTAAAAGCCTGTAAACCTTGTCTATCTTTCCACACTCCTCCATTCCCTCCAGGGAAGAACCCTAATGGTTTGAGACTCAGTGACATTTGGCAAATGGATGTGATCCATTATAAATCTTTTGGTTGTCTGTCTTTTATCTATATTGTAGTAGACACCTTTTCAGGATTTACTTTTGCAATACCAGCAGCAAAAGAGACTATCTGAATGGTCACTGAATTCCTTATTCAAATATTTGCAGTCGTGTGTGTGCTACAAACAATAAAAACAGATAATGGACCTGCATATACTTCTAAACATTTTGCACACTTTTGTGCACAGTATCAGATTTTACACATCACTAGTATACCTTTTAATCCTCAAAGACAGGCAGTAGTAGGGAGGAGAAAGAGAGACATTAAGATGCTCCCCCAAAAACAAAAGAAAGGGGAAGTCATAGGTAATCCTAGAGAACTTTTAAATTTAGCTCTTTATACTATTATATATTATTATTATTATTATTATTATTATTATTATTATTATTATTATTATTATTATTATTATTATTATTTTGATAAAGATGCACTGCCTCCAGCAGACAGGTTTTATAACCCACCGGAAGGGCAATGTCCAGTGCAAGCAGGCTCCATTATTTTTAGATAATTGCCAAGTGATGTGGAGAGATCCAGAAAAGTGATGAATGGAAGAGACCAGATAGATTAGCTTGGGGGAAAGGATTTGCTTGTATCTCTACAGATGGAGAGGGAACAGATGGGTGCCAATGAGCTGTATTCGCCTTGTCCATCAAAGAGAGATGGAGAAGACCCTTGAAATGAAGGAGAATATCCAAGAAACATCAGGTAGTTCCATCATTGACTATGCCCACCACTGAAAGCATGGCAGTTATGGCAATTGAATCATGGACATCAAAAATTGTTAGAGACTGATGCAGGACTTCAAAACCCAACAGGAATCATTGGATTCCTTGAGACATGATAAGGCTGTTGAAGGACTTGAAAACCTCCAGGAATCATTGGATTCCCTGACACATGGTGAGACTGTTGCATGAATTCAACAACTTGCAGGAATTATTGGATTCCCTGACACATAAAGTAATGGTCAACAGATTGTTTTTGGACTATCTCTTGGCTGCTGAAGGAGGCATATGTGTGATTGTTATTTACATACCCTCCTTCTAGGACTTCTGGAAATTTTTTACAATACCATGTTGATTTATATTGTTTGTTATGTCACTACTTGCTTGTACAATTCATGTCTGTTATACCACATTGAGCCTACATTGGTTGTGAAGAGAGTCATCACTAATAGCCTACACTTTATTGCTATGTGCTTGTGTAATACCTCACATGCTGATGGATTTATATATACTTGTTTCTATTAAGACTTTCAGCCCAGAAACCCACTAATAATATCTTGTTTGACTCCCCACTTCCCTTTGGTATTTTTCATCTCTGTTCCTGAGAGGTCAGGGAGGATGTGATCATTTCCTTTTGAGTGCTTTCACCTCCCTTCCTGAGATGTCAGGGAGAGCATGATCACCTCCTTTTTGGGGTTCTTACCTCCCTGAGAAGTCAGGGAGGGCATGACCACCTGTGTTCTAAAACAAAAGAAAGCGGGAGATGTAGAGGGATGAAACTCTGAAAAGGTGTACTTGAATCAGACAGCAGAGCACTTAGGCTAATTATCTGTTCAATGTGAGATAATGACTTTATATACATATATTTAGATGAGATGGTGATGTGATGTCTCTTCTCACCATTGGTGCTTGCTGAATGTGTGGTGGTGAGATAATCTTAGGCAAGGATTGGAGGGCTGAGGGAGAGGGTCCATGTTGCTCTGCTAAAGGAGGAGGAGGAGAGAGAATTCAGGCTCCAGAGTCAAGGCTTATCTTTGGAAAGCCATGTGGCAGCTTGCCTGCCTTTTTCACTTTTCCTCCTGAAACCAAGGATTTTGATTGATCCTGGCTCTGACTGATCCTGAGGCCCTCCAGACAACTAGCCTGGACAATATATCATAATATGATTCACACTTCACCCTTTTGGTATTATCCTCAGTATTCCTAACGTATTCCTCCAAATGGATAAGCCTTGACTTCCAAACACTCTTCTTCATTTATATCATCACAACTCTCTGTGTGTCAGAAATACCTTCCACTAGAATTCTTACCAAATTTAAACAGCAAGTTTCAATTCTGTTTCTCCCTGAAGTCTCTTGTGATTCCTTAATATTATTATTGTTTTTTAAATGCTTTTCAGTTATTCCTGAGTCTTTGTTTCCCAATTTGAGATTTTCTTTGGTAAAGATACTGCAATGGGTGCCCTTTCCTTCTCCAGTTCATTTTACAAATGGAAAATAAGGTAAAAGGCACTAGAAAATATCTGTGGCCACAGGAATTCAGAAGGATGAGTTTTCTTAACTTTAGTCCCAGTCCAGTGAATCTTTCAGATGCCCAAGAAGTAATTTTTACTCTATTTTTTTGCCCTTTATCACAAGTCATATCTCATTATCCATCATTACAACTATTTGTATCCACATGTTATCTCTTCTCTGTAATAATTTTCTGCAGGGCAAAATTCACATCTAAATTTGCTAATTCAAATCTAAATCAAAATAGAAATTATCATGTACTCTTCACAGTGCTTATCCCTAGGTCTTCCCCATAGCAAATATTCAACACACGTTAGTTAAATGAAGGATAGGTGCGCAGTAAAAAAAAATGCCACCATGTATTGCATCATATCCACTGACCTCTCATTCTGCTGCCCTTGCAGAGGAGTGAAGGAAGAAAGCTACTTAAGGGAGGCATCTATTTTACTGTTTCCTCTGAGTCAACTTTTTGTGACAGAGAAAGGCCCCTTCTGTATCTTTGGGTGAGTAAGTTTTTCCAAATTATTTCATAGTAAGACTAAGATAGAAATTGTAAACAAAAGTCTTCAATTAAAGGAGTTTTCAAAAAGATTTTGCAAAGGCAAGAAATTAAGAAACTTTTAAGATGTTGTTGTCATTTGCTGCCTTCTGATATTTATTCTGTTAGTGCTATAATCTTAAAAAAAAGTTAACTTCTTTCCCTAGACATATTTCAAGTAGACATCTGGAATATTTTGGCTTTATCCAAAAAAGTCATTAAGTCATCCCTGTAATTTTTTTTTATATTTAAAGATATTTGGACAAAGTCTGGGGTTTTAAAAATTATAAGAATGAAATCTCTACCCTATGCTTATCTATGAGAAGCAATGTAGTCAAGTGGAAATAATGCTGGGATTGTAATCATAGGACCAGGGTTCAAATTCCATCTTAGATTCTTGATAGTTAGATGTTCTTGGCTAAAGCACCTTGTTAAATCTCAAATTTCTTCATCTAGAAAGTGATGAATTTGATCCAGTTAGCTTCTATAAAGTCCCTTCCATCTCTAAATCCAGTATCCAATGACCTTTTGATCCAAAGAAGAATCTTTAATCATAGAGTATTAGAAGTAGAATGTCACAAATAAAGGCAACTTTAAAACAAAAAAGACCAGATGTGGATACCATTTTAGAACAGAATGTCATTGCTAAAAGGAGACCTAGCATCATAGACTGTTGGGTTGGAAGGAATCTTAGGATGTAGCAGTAGCAGCAACAGTAATAGAAATACTTCAAAATAACAGGGACAAATGTAGTATGTTAATCTCATTTTATAGACTTGGAATATGAAAGTCAGAAAAGTTAATGACTTCCCCAGGATCACATAGTCAGAAAGGAATAGACTGGGATTCAAATTCATGGTTCTACTAGTTATAAGTCTGCTGCTTTTCCACTCCACTACCTTGCCTTGCTTTTGAAAACTTGAAGCATCATAGTAATGGGAGCTATTACCATATAATATTAGAACATAAAACACAATATCTGAGTGGGAAGGGAACTTTTAGTCTTTTATTTAATCTCCTCTTTTCAGAGATTGGATAAGTATGACCTAGAAAGTGGAAGACCCATAGATGTTTTCTTCAATGAAAGAAAAGCTCATTTATCAAAGGGAAATTTAACGGAGGAAAGAAAAAACCCACAACCTTGAGTATCTTTCCAAAATTAATTAAAACTGCTGAAACAATAAATTTGAAAAAGGAATAAACAAGGACTACTTGAATGGTAGCTAATTCTCTTAAGGAATATTTGATTATGCACTTAGAGTTTGGGATTGCCAATAGAAGAGAATGAAATGCTTGGCCTTTTTCATTTTAATGCACTTCTGAAGCAGAAAGCTCATTTTTCATTGCTAAGCAAACCCTCTAGAAAGCACAATAGTTAAAGAGAAATAGGGCAGACTTCTTACAACCAAGGCAGCTGACAATCCACATCAAAGAAGAGAGGAGAGGTGGGGCATAGAATAGTAAGTCCAGTTTATTTCTCCCTTAGGGATATGATATGAGAAATGCTAAAGACTCTGAACAAAGCCCTTTTCCAACCCATGAGGTTTTACTGGGCTTGAAGTTCCCATCCTTTCTTTGTATTTAAATATTGGTGCCTTTAAGAGATTTCTGTTCCAGGGGAAATAACTTTTGGGAGAAATACCACTCTAAACTATGGATTCCATTCGATCAAAGATTGGCATAGATACACAGGTTCAAGAGTTAGAGGTGGCAGGAATAATAGAGATCATCACCTTAACTTCTAACTTTTGCATGTGGAAAAACTGAGGTCCTGGATTAACCCTGTTTAGTTTACTCAAAGTCTCACAGGTAATAATAAGTAATCTGCTAACATAGCCTTTAAATAGAGGCATAATTTTGGGGATCATCTTTTGAGAAAGTTGCCTTCTTTAGGTTCTAATGATGAGGTCCTGGGAGTTAGACCCTATTTGAAAATGAAGAGTTTGGAAACTTAGGCTTTAATTAATAATTAAAGCCTTTATTAAGTATTTACTATATAAAATGGGGTTCTATGAGCTGGGGATACAAATAGAAAAGAAGATTCCTGTTTGGGGTTTATAACTACTCCTTAAGTATTGAAACAAACCACTTGCCATATCAATACCTCAAAACAAGGCTCTGGCACTGATGTATGTGGGTAGACAATGCTATTTTCTCATTTCACTTTAAAGTTCTCTTTGATTAAATAATGGAGGTATAAAGTTTGTAGCAGGAATGTTGAATTAAGAAATTTCTCAAGAGTGTATTTTTTGTAGTGGGTCCCTAGTGAAGCCCAATTCACTCATCCCCACATAAGACTATTAACTCCAAAGTAAAAATATGTGTATCAGATAACATGAACTATTGCTGACCCACAGATTATTAATAAGTCCAGTGAAATTATGTCAGGTCCAGCAGCACCTCTTACTCTAAAAGCTCGTCATACCCCATATATCAGTTGCACATTGTATTCCCTTCTCCTTTTCCTCAAGCCTAATATTACAAACAAGATGAAACCACAAGAATTATATTCAACAGTGATGCAAGGGTTATGACAGAATCCTGAAGACAGCATCTCCAGATGCAGAGGTGGTGAAGGCCTCATGGGGTGGTGGTGGAGGGAGGCTCACATTCCAAGAAACTTCAGTACATGGGCCAATTATTGGGGGTTAAAAATAAGAGCTGTTTAAAAACACATGGAACCTGCAATGTTTATAATTGAGTCTGATCTCTAAAAACCATGTGCCCAGATTATCCAAATAATATCATAAAGTTGTATCCATCCAAACAGGTGAGTTAGAGACTTGGGTGATGAAGTGAATTAGAGCGTTGCTATTAGATTATTTCAAGGGAGAGAGTTCCTATGGCTTCCTTGATACAAGCAATAGTTCAAGAGCCCCAGTTCCATGGAAAATGGAATCAATGATACTTTCACCTTTGCATGTTTGTAGATGACACTTAAGATTTTATCAACTGAGTCATGTATCATTAAAGTTGTCAGAGATCTCAGAGATCATTTAGTCCAACACCCTCCTTTTGCAAGGGAGGACACGGAGAACTAGAGAAGCAAGAATATATACAGCTAATTAATGGCAAGGGAGATTTCCAATCCAGAACTCCTGACAAATAATCCAGCTCTCTTCACCGCCAAGCAAGAAACCACTGTGGAATCTCTTTATTGAAATGTATAGTTGCAAATTGAGAAGACAAATTCTTGTAAATTCAAATAATTTTATACTAACATCAGAAAATCTCAGATTAAACTGTTTTTGAAGACCAAACTACTAAAATAATTGAACCAACTTTTCATTTCATTTTGAAAGAATATCTGCATAGGTGGTTTGACTACTCTAATGTGATTTAAAGGATGTAGGAAAATCAGTCAAAATAAGTGGTCATTTGTCCAAAATATTAACTTTCAGCCTCAAACACACAAATTTCAACAAATTTGTCAACATTGTTTACTCTTGGTTATGGTTACCATCCTTAATGGGATGGGCTAGGCTGCCATGGTCTTCTCTGTGACATTCCACAAGAAAAGTAGAGTGTTTAGAATCATGTGGGCTCTTGGACCTAGAAGTAAAAGTGACCCCACTGATCACCTAATTCAACATGCCTCATTTTGCTCAATTGTATTTTTTTCCTTAATGAACTTTTGTTCTTCTTTTCCCAATTAGTCATTTTGCTTTTTAAGGAATTCTTCTCTTCATTAGCTTTTTGCATTTCCTATTGCACCATTCTCAATTCTTTTTCTAATTTTTCCTCTATCTCTTGTACTTGATTTTCAAAACCACTTTTGAGCTCTTCCATGGCCTAAGCCCAATTCTTATTTTTCCTGGAGGCTTTGTATGTGGGAGCTTTGGTTTGTTATCATTTTCTGAGTGTGTGTTTCTGAGAGTGTTTTGATCTTCCTTGCCACTATAGTAACTTTCTATGGTCAGAAACTTTTTTGGTTGTCTACTCCTTTTTCTAGCCTATTACTTGGCCTTTAACTATTTATTAAACTAGGGTTCAGTTTCCTGGATGGAGGGTGCATTGTCCTGAGCTTCAGGGGTTTTGTGAAGCTTTTTTTCAGAGATCCTTCTAGGGACCTGACCACAAACAATCTTTTTTGTCCTGGAATTGTTAGAAATATCCTTGCCCCACTGTAGCGGTAAGATCTAGTGTCCTAAGGAAACAGAGACATGCTTTGCTGTTGCTAAGGCCAGGGCTGTGAGTGGGACTGTGTTGGCTTGGCTTGCACTGGGATTGCACACCCAATTCCCACCTAATTGCCATAGACCCTCTCTGCTGATCTTCTAAGTCTTCCCTGGTGTTCCTTGACAGACACAAAAGCCTTCAATACTGCTGCTGATTCAGAGCTCCCATTCTTGAGCTGGGTTGGGACGATGCCTGTTGAGATTGCATGCTGGATTCTCACACTGATTCCATAGACCTTTTCTGCTGACTTTCCAAGTCCCTTTTGGTGTTTTTGGACTAAGGGGTCTGGAAGCCACTAGTAATGCTGCTTATTCAGAGGTCCTGTTTTGCTAAGGCTGGGTCAGGGCTGGGATCTAGGCTGCACTGTGGCAGCCTGTACCAGGACTGCACACTGGTCTCCCATCCTAGTGTCACAGACCTTTTATGCTGAACTTTTAAGTTGTCTTCATCTGGGTAATGTTCTACTCCACTTTGGGGGTGTTCTGATGCTCTAAAATTTGTTTTGAGTCACTATTTAAAGGAATTTGGAGCTGTTTTGGGCAGAGGTCTGCCATCTTGGCCCACTGTGCATCATTTTAAAACAGAAAAAAAAAAAAAAAAACTAAGGCCAAAAGATTGAAAAACTTTTACAAGTTCTCACAGATACTTAGAAAAAGAGCAAGAACTTACCTCAAGTCCTTTGCTGACAATTTCAATGACTATTGATCAACACTTCCCAAATCCAGTATCAAAGCTTAGAAATTAATAGCTCATAATAATGCAAATCTATCTTATATCTCATCTTCTTTTTGAAGCTTTCCTCTCAATAGTGCTATAGGTAGATGTTAGGAGTGAATGTCCTTTTTTATATGTAGATTAGGAAGCTGAAATTCATAAAATTTGAGTGAGTGGCTTTAAAAACAGAACAAAAATTTAAAAAAGAACATATAGATTTTAGAACAACTAGTGTCCCATGGCATAGAAGAGCTCACTTATTTGAAATATGAGTGTTGGGGATCTCTAATAGAACAAATTTGACATCCTAAGTTAATATGGTAAAGCTGAAAGAAATCCTTTTTTAAAATGCACAAGAGAAGCTATTTGATCTAGTCAACCATTAGAACATAAAAGCTAAAAAAGCTGACAAGGACCTTAGACTATAGATAACTTGAATTAAAAGGAGTCTTGAAACTAAGAATTTTGGATCAAGAAAGATAAAACATCAGAATGGGAAGAAAAATGAAAAAAATTCAGCCCAGACCCTTCATTTTATAGAAGAGAAATCAAAGATTCAAATGGAGGATGACTTGGCAAAGATAACATATATGGTAATGATTGAACATGAACCCAGGTCTCTTCTCTCTCCCAAATGAGTTTTTCCAAGATACCTTACTGCCCCCCTCATACTCTATTTTTTATGCACATATTTCATTGGTACTAATGACCCTTTGTCAGAATTACAGCATCAGAAAGTAACCCAGAGGCCATCCAGTCCAATTCATATCTAAATAAAACTCTCTACAAGGTTTTGGAGATATTCCTTCACCTTATATTTGGATACCTTCATGAAGACTAAATGACTTCTGATGTCTTTGCCAATTATAAAATTATAGTTAAAAAGACAACTATTTTCCTAAACTAATTTTTCAGTCCAATCCATATGTCCTCATCCTATAAGTATGTATGAAAAAGTGGGCTGGGTATGTAGATACCCCCTGAGGGAAAAGGGAAGGGCCAATGGTTATGTGTTTCCCCTGGGTGTGCCAGCATACTTAACCCAAGCTCTCTGTATCTGCATACCTATGTTTCATCTCTGATCTATATGTTAAGAAGAATACTCACATTCCCATCCATTCCTCATTCCCCCCCCCTTCATCCAGCCTATCTCAGAAGTGAAGGTTAAAATTCATTCTAGTGCACTAAAGGCACTAGTTCACTCCTCTACCTTCCCCCTCTCCAAAAAAGATAAATTAAAAGCAGACATTTTTCAGAGAGGAAAAATGCTACATTTTGCCCTGTTTAAGGGGGGTTGGAGTTATGTTAATCCCATCTCTATGCATTCATGCCAGACTCCACAAACCCATCTTTTTTTTTTTTTTTTTTTTTTTTTTTCTGGAAATGAGGCTAGATAGTTCTTGAATTCATTTAGTGTGTGTGTGTGTGTGTGTGTGTGTGTGTGTGTGTGTGTGTGTGTATGTGTATATTTTCCCCCTTCAGTCCCATCCTGAGTAACATCTTCCATATGTTTATGATCCATTGTGTGAAATAAGGAACTTGGGCAGAGCTATTTATTCCAAAAGGATTGGGATGGAAGCCTCCACTCTGGTATTTCCTCACATTTGACAGCTTGAATTACAGGCCCAGGGTAGCTTTAACATAATCCATTCATGTTGAATGGCTTTTGTTTATTTCATAGTAGTTCAAAAATATAAATATTTACAAACCCATAATACAGAATTTCTTACTGAAATGATCTCCAATGCAATAGCCTCATACAAGAGAGATGCTTCCATTAAAAGCAACCTAAGTTTTCCACTGACATAGCCTCAATTCTCCTGGGTGATGCATACTCCATTAAATGTCATTGGAATCCTCATGAAATCACTGGAACTTATCTTTCCATGTGTCAATAAATGAAAGAGAAAAGAGAGAGAAGAAAAGAAGGAATGATGAAAAAACATAATTCCTAACTCTGACACTTATTAATTGTGTGACCAGGGGCAAAATCACTTTATCTTGCTGATATCTATTTTCTTCCTCCATAAATTGGAGAAAAGATACTCCGTAAATCTTAAAACATAGAAATATCAATTACTACTGTTTTTACAAATTCAAATATCTAAATCTTAGAAAAAGGCATCATTGGGTTAGATGAGGTAAAGAAGAGTTGCAATTAAGAGTTCACTAGGCAGGAAGAAGATGGCAGACGGTGAAGTTCCTAAAAAAAAAGTTCCAAATATTGGATCTTCCACAAGGTTTTAAGCATAATGTCAATAGAATAGATCACAAACAGCATGAGTGTACAGGAGTACCATGTTAAATCCAGAGTCAAGAAAGCCTAGGGTTTAAATTCTGCCTCAGACTAACTGGGTCATATAAGACCCTTGGGGTTATCAATGTTTCAATTTTATTATATATCAAATGAGAAAGTTAGATTTAATGGCCTCCAAGTTCCCTTCTAATTCTGCATCTATGACTCTATGTTAACTGAGGGAAAAAAAAAGTTGAGACTAATTCATACAGACACAAGAGAGCCAAGTAAACAGGATATTCAGGGACCAGGGTAGCTTCAATAACAGGATCAAGTAAAGAAAAGGTATTCTAGAAGACACTCATCTTTTGATCAAATATTTCTACTTTGTTCCATAATCTCTCAATATAATAAATGAGGAGAGGAGAAGAAAGAAAACCTAGTAGACAAAAGCAATATTTGGAAATAGGAACACTCTTCTTCTAGGAAGTATTTATATGAAAACAATTTACAAAGTTAAGGTCCAGAAGTATTTTGTACCATCCTAGAATTTAGAAATAGAAATGAGGCTGAGATTGTGTGTCACACTTGAAGGATTGACTGGATTGTATGGGTAATGAAAAAGGACTAGATCTGGGAAGGCAGTGAAGTCAGGATAGTGGGTATGCCTGAGGAAACCAAAAAAAAAAAAACAAAAAACAAAAACAAAAAAACCAAAAAACCTGAGAATCCTAAGATCAGCCACATCCTGGGGAATCTGTGGTCAGCAATACACAAACCAGGCTTGGACTCCAGAAGTTTTAATTGGAGACATTACCCTTGAGTGAGGCCAAAAAAAATCTCCAAAAGAAAAAAAGAGAACCCCCCCCAAAAAAAAGTCTTTAGTGGAGCTTAAAGAGTGAGAGAAAGAAAGGATGAGGGGAAGAAAAAGAGAGATTTTAACTCTATTCTCTTCACCTTGATTAGAAGCTACTATTACTCAAAGTTACAGATCTAAATTTGGAAAATAACTTAGAAGTCATTACATCTGACTCCATCTTTTTTACATATAAGGAGACTAAGGCCCAGGAAGAAACAATGACAAATAGGAAAAAAACATTCTCTGTTTAAAGCAATAAGCATTAATAATATTCATTTAATAATTCAAAATAATAATAATATTCAATAAGCATTTATTAATCACCTACCAAATGCAAACTGGGGGATATGAAGACAACTAAGAACAGTTTTGGTCCTCAAGGACTAGAAGATAACACTGGAAGATTCCAGCAAATAAACCACTAAGTCTCTCCATGATAATATGAGGAAAAGAAGCATATATTAATAGCTAATTAAATATTGAAAGTCTTTCAGACATAGAATATAGCATATAAGCTAAGATTTCAAAGATACTTATATATTCCAAGAGGTAGATGTGATCCGAGAGACATATTTTCTGGAAATTGGGAATATGACTATATATAATAGCACAGAGACAGGAGATGAGGGGCTAAGGTGGGTTAACTACAACTACATCATTTTGTATGTAGAAAGGAAAATAATGGACAGTAAGCCTGGTTAAATATTGTGAGGCCATATTCCAAAGGATTTTAAATATCAAGATGACATATCTATATTTTGTTTCAAGGATAATAAGATTCCTTAATTGGACAACAGCCCTTCTGTTCTCTTTCCTTTCCCTTTTTTCTTTCCATTTCCCTTTTCTCTTCTCTCCTGTTCTTTCCTCTTCTCTCCTTTTCTTGTTTTTTTTCTTCTTCTTTCTTTTCTTTTCTTTTCTTTTCTTTTCTTTTCTTTTCTTTTCTTTTCTTTTCTTTTCTTTTCTTTTCTTTTCTTTTCTTTTCTTTTCTTTTCTTTTCTTTTCTTTTCTTTTCTTTTTCCTTTCTGTTTCCTTCCCACTATACATATAAGATTGATCTTTGTTCTCATCTGCTGATATTATGCATAAAGAAATGTAAATTTTAATTATTGAAACCTTACAAGATATTTTGAGCTTTATTAGATAGATATTTTTCTTAATTTTTTTTGAAAGGAGCACATCCTAAGTCCATTCTGGTTCTCATTGATTGACCAATAATAGATTCCAGACCAAACCTCATTTGGTCATTGTTTGAACCCTGATTGGTTCACAGTAAGTATAAATTGCAATTATTTCTGTTTTGGACAGAAACTCTTAAGATCTTCCCCTATCAGACTGATATAAATACAAATATAAATAGATATAGGTATAGATATAAAATTTGGCTAGTAAAAGAGGTCTTTCTCTAAACTTAGTCACTGATTGGGTGTTGTCTCAAACTGTATTCTGTTACCATCAAAGTCATTTTTGTGATCTATATCTTACCACTGGACCCAGGTAACTCCAGAACTGTCTAGAATTAGTTGTCCTCCCTCTGCTTCTAGACCTGTACACTCCACTAACTGTGACTGAAAAATGTTATCAAAAAGCCTTATTTGGTGTCTATGTAATAGAGAACTAACCAGCAGAGAGAAATAAAAAACCCTACTGAAGGCCTTAATAAAAATGAAAAATAGCAATGGCTCAGTGTACAATCAAAGAAATGGACTTAGGGAAAAGAAATTACAAATTAAATAGGGCATAATTCAATTCAATAACAATTTATTAAGGACCTACTTTATGTAGAGAATCATTAGAAATACTTTACAAAGACAAAAAACAAAATAGAGTCTTTCTCTGTGATCTGGAATAAGTCATGACTTCTCTGGATCTATTTCCCCAATTGTATATGAAAAGGGCTGGACTAGATGGCTTCTGAGGTCCCTTCTAGTTCTACATCTATGATGCTTTGAACTCATCATATCCCATGTGTTCTCACTTAACTAATCTGGATCTAAAAAAAAGTGTCCTATTTTCCTAGAAGAATAAAGAATGATTGACAAAGTAATTTCATGAAGTAATAAGCCCTAATTACTTGAGAGGGGAAGAAGGCTCAGACGGAAAAGTTCTCAAGTAGGAGATGGTACTTGAGTTATATTTTAATGAAACCCAGGGATCTTAACAGTCAGAGATGGAGAAGAATGTCTTCTAGCCACAGAAGGGGAAAATGGAATGTCAGGTAAATTAATGTTGTTATTGATCCAAGAAAATCAGTGTCCTGTGTTTGTTTCAGTCTCCAAAATTAATAAATTCATAATATTTATCACTAGAAAATAAATTTAAAGAGTCTCTGCTATCCTTCTCCTTCCTTAGCCTCTCATTTTGCAGAAATGTTAATAGGGCTAAGAGAAGAATTGACTTGACCAAGTCTTCATTACATAACAAAAGAAGCTATGGAAAACTTGAAAAGTGCAAATGCCAATATAAGTATAAATAAACACAAGTCTTCTTTTCAAAGATATTATTTTTTAAAAATATTTAATAAGCATTTATATAGCACCTCCTATATACCAATGATTGTGTTAAATGATTGACAAATATTATCTTATTTGATCCTCATAATAACCCTATATTTTGTATGGTTCTTTTATCTCCATTTTAATGCATAAATGCAATGAAAATGAAAATATTAGTACATAGAAGACATACAAACTCAGAAATAGATTCTGGGCCACACATCAACTTAAGAAAGCACAAATTAACATTATCTATGTTGTATTCTATTTTTATTTATTTTCTTAATATTTTTCCATTATAATTTAATCTGGTTCAGGGTTTTTCTTAGGGTTTTTTTTAGTTTATAAGTTTTATACCTTTGTCCTAGAGGATTACCTGGAAAAATCAATGTTCTATGTTTCAATCTCCTGAATTCATAATTTTATAGTATTTATCACTGAAAGTAATCTTAGAGATCCTCTATTCTATCATCTTCTAATTCTGCAAATCCCTCATTGGGAGGAAAATGGCTGGCTCTTGGGCTCTTACTTGCCTAATGTTTTGCATCTAATATATCCCAGAGATGAAATCTTTAGGTTTTCTTTACTCTAAGGTTAGTGCTTAAAATCATAGAGTCAAAGATTTGGAACTGGAAGAAATCTTAGAGAGCTTCAAGTTCAGTGCCTTCATTTCAGAAATGAGTAAACTGAGAGAGGAAGACATCAAGTTACCTGCCCAAGATTATACAACTAATAAAATTGGATTTCAATCCATATGTTCAAGACTTTAAAACTAGTGTTTTATCTACTGCCGCATGATATTTTTAGATAGTAGAATAGGGGATGAATTTCAATAAATTAGGACTGCTTACAAGTGAGAATATTACAAGTAGAAGAACTGAAGGAGGGAACTATTCAAAGATCATTAAGTGATCCAGTATAGCCAATTCATATGTCAACATCAGGAATCATTGATTACTCATATAGTCTGTATTTTGATCATTGATGATTATTGTTGATTTGTTACTTTTTTTGTTTTCTTCTTTATTTCTATGCTCAGATTCTATTATGCTCAGATTTTTTTTTTCATAAGATATCATTTATAAAAAAAGTTCTGAGATCCCAGAGGATTCTCCCTCAAACTAATTTTTAATATTATTTTTTTTCCTATTTAGAAAAAAATTCAATTATGTTTCTCTTAACGGTGACATTAAGATGAACAATTAACCTGTTTATAAATTGCTTTGGAATTTATATTTCTTTTCCCCAAGATAATTATTTTAAATAAGACTTTTGAGTTGTTAAGAATTGATAGTCAAGAAGAATGAGTTGGCAATTCATAAGGGCTTTTTGAGTTTACCAATCTATTAGGTTGTATAAGGGAGCAAGACTTAGCTAACATTGTTTTACCAAAATCAAACAAAATGATGAGATTCTGTGAAATCTTTGAAGTGGAATGGAAAATGAATATGCTTATTTTTTCTTTCCCTCTCAGTGTGCATTATAAAACAAATTTGAATAAATGAATGAATTTTGCAGACCCTTTTCAGGGAAGAAATGATATTTATGAAGATAGCACCTTGAATGTTTACAGAGTATCATTCTCATTTAGACAGTTCTATTGCCAAGCTATTTTTTTTAATTTGTCCTAAAGATAGTGAATGTTAAAAAATGTGGTGTTTATTACACTCTAACTAATTTATCTAGACAGTGGGGCAAATGATAGAATTCCAGACCTGAAGTTAGAAAGTCTTATCTTCTGGAGTTCAAATCTTGCTTCAGATATGTACTACTGTGTGACTCTGGGCAAGACTCTTCACCCTATATGATTCAGTTTTCTCATCTACAAAATGATTTGGAGAAAGAAATGGCAAATCACTTCACTGTTTTTGCCAAGACAATCCCAAATAGAGTCACAAAAAGTTGGACGTGACTAAAAATTACTGAACAAAAAAAGGCTAATATATATATATATATATATATATATATATATATATATATATATATTTGTCATTTAGAGGAATCCTTTTGACAGGAATCATAATTCTTATTTTACTGATATGGAGAGAGCCCTAGAAGTTAAGAGACTAGATGGGTTTTTTTTTTTAATTTTTTATTATATATATATTTTTTATAATATTATCCCTTGTATTCATTTTTCCAAATTATCCCCCCCTCCCTCTATTCCCTCCCCCGATGACAGGCAATCCCATACATTTTACATGTGTTACAATATAGTCTAGGTACAATACATGTGTGTGAATATCATTTTCTTGTTGCACAATAAACATTAGAGTCCGAAGGTACATGCAACCTGGGCAGACAGATATTAGTGCTAACAATTTACATTCACTTCCCAGTGTTTCTTCTCTGGGTGTAGCTACCTCTGTCCATCATTGATCAACTGGAAGTGAGTTGGATCTTCTTTATGTTGAAGATTTCCACTTCCATCAGAATACATCCTCATACAGTATTGTTGTTGAAGTGTACAGTGATCTTCTGGTTCTGCTCATTTCACTCAGCATCAGTTGATTTAAGTCTCTCCAGGCCTCTCTGTATTCCTCCTGCTGGTCATTTCTTACAGAGCAATAATATTCCATAACCTTCATATACCACAATTTGCCCAACCATTCTCCAACTGATGGACATCCATTCATCTTCCAGTTTCTAGCTACAACAAAAAGAGCTGCCACAAACATTTTGGCACATACAGGTCCCTTTCCGCTCTTTAGTATTTTTTTGGGATATAATCCCAGTAGTAGCGCTGCTGGGTCAAAGGGTATGCACAGTTTGATAACATTTTGGGCATAGTTCCAGATTGCTCTCCAGAATGGCTGGATTTTTTTGCAATTCCACCAGCAATGTATTAGTGTCCCAGTTTCCCCACATCCCCTCCAACATTCATCATTATTTGTTCCTGTCATCTTAGCCAATCTGACAGGTGTGTATGGTATCTCAGAGTGGTCTTAATTTGCATTTCTCTGATCAGTAGTGATTTGGAACACTCTTTCATGTGAGTGGATATAGTTTCAATTTCTTCCTCTGAGAATTGTCTGTTCATATCCTTTGACCATTTATCAATTGGAGAATGGTTCGGTTTCTTATAAATTAGGGTCAGTTCTCTATATATTTTGGAAATGAGACCTTTGTCAGAACCTTTGTTTTTAAAAATATTTTCCCAATTTGTTACTTCCCTTCTAATCTTGTTTGCATTAGTATTATTTGTACAGAAACTTTTTAGTTTGATGTAATCAAAATCTTCTATTTTGTGATCAATAATGATCTCTAGTTCTCCTCTGGTCATAAATTCCTTCCTCCTCCACAAGTCTGAGAGGTAGATTATCCTCTGTTCCCCTAATCTATTTATTATCTCCCACTTTATGCCTAAATCATGGACACATTTTGATCTTATCTTGGTATATGGTGTTAAGTGTGGATCCATATCTAATTTCTGCCATACTAATTTCCAGTTTTCCCAACAGTTTTTTTCCGAATAATGAATTTTTATCCCTAATGTTGGTATCTTTGGGTTTGTCAAAGATTAGGTTGCTATATATGTATCCTTTTTTGTCCTTTGTATCTAATCTGTTCCACTGATCTACCGGTCTATTTCTTAGCCAATACCAAATGGTTTTGGTGACTGCTGCTATATAATATAGCTTTAGATCAGGTACACTTAGACCACCTTCCTCTGAGTTTTTTTTTCATTAGTTCCCTTGCAATTCTCGACCTTTTATTCTTCCATATGAATTTTGTTGTTATTTTTTCTAGGTCATTGAAATAGTTTCTTGGGAGTCTGATTGGTATAGCACTAAATAAATATATTAGTTTGGGGAGTATTGTCATCTTTATTATATTCGCTCGGCCTATCCAAGAGCACTGAATGTCTTTCCAATTATTTAAATCTGATTTTATTTTTGTGGCAAGTGTTTTGTAATTTTTCTCATATAATTCCTGACTTTTCTTTGGTAGATGGATTCCCAAATACTTTATACTCTCAACATTTGTTTGGAATGGAATTTCTCTTTGTATCTCTTGCTGTTGCATTTTGTTAGTGATATATAAAAATGCCGAGGATTTATGTGGATTTATTTTGTATCCTGCCACTTTGCTGAAATTTTGAATTATTTCTAGTAGCTTTTTAGCAGAGTCTTTGGGGTTCTCTAAGTATACCATCATGTCATCTGCAAAAAGTGATAGTTTAATTTCCTCATTTCCTACTCTAATTCCTTGAATCTCTTTCTCGGCTCTTATTGCCGAGGCTAGCGTTTCTAGTACTATATTGAATAGTAATGGTGATAGTGGGCAACCTTGTTTCACTTCTGATCTTACTGGGAAAGGTTGCAGTTTATTTCTATTGCATATTATCTTACTGAAGGTCTTAAATATATGCTCCTGATTATTCTAAGGAATAGTCCATTTATTCCTATACTCTCAAGAGTTTTTAGTAGGAATGGATGTTGGATTTTGTCAAATGCTTTTTCTGCATCTATTGAGATGATCATATGGTTCTTATTAATTTGATTATTAATATGGTCAATTATATTAATAGTTTTCCTAATATTAAACCAGCCCTGCATTCCTGGAATAAATCCTACTTGATCATAGTGTATTATCCTGGAGATGATTTTCTGAAGTCTTTTTGCTAATATCTTATTTAAGATTTTAGCATCAATATTCATTAAGGAGATTGGTCTATAATTTTCGTTCTTAGTTTTCCATCTACCTGGTTTAGGTATCAGTACCATGTCTGTGTCATAAAAGGAGTTTGGTAGGACTCCTTCATCCCCTATTTTTTCAAATAATTTATATAACATTGGGGCTAATTGTTCTTGAAATGTTTGGTAGAATTCACATGTGAATCCATCTGGCCCTGGGGATTTTTTCCTGGGGAGTTGATTAATAGCTTGTTCTATTTCTTTTTCTGAAATGGGACTATTTAAGCAATTTATCTCCTCCTCTGTTAATCTAGGGAGCCTATATTTTTAGAGGAAGTCATCCATTTCACTTAAGTTATCAAATTTATTGGCATAAAGTTGGGCAAAGTAACTCCTTATTATTTCTCTAATTTCCTCTTCATTGGTGGAAAGATCCCCCTTTTCATTTGTAAGACTATCAATTTGATTTTCCTCTTTCTTTTTTTTGATCAAATTTACCAAAGGTTTATCTATTTTATTGGCTTTTTCATAAAACCAACTCTTGGTTTTATTTATTAATTCAATAGTTTTTTTACTTTCAATATTATTGATTTCTCCTTTTAATTTTTGTATTTCAAGTTTAATTTTTGGTTGGGGGTTTATAATTTGGTCTTTTTCTAGCCTTTTAAGTTATAAGCCCAATTCGTTAATCTTCTCTTTCTCTATTTTCTTCAAATAAGCCTCTAAAGATATAAAATTTCCCCTTATTACTGCTTTAGCTGCATCCCAAAGATTTTGATATGATGTCTCATCATTGTCATTATCTTGGGTGAAATTGTTAATTGTTTCTATAATTTGCTCTTTCACCCAGTCATTCTTTAAGATGAGATTATTCAGTTTCCAATTACTTTTTGGTCTACTTACCCCTAACTTTTTACTGAATGTAGCTTTTATTGCATTGTGATCTGAGAAGAAGGCATTTATTATTTCTGCCTTTCTACATTTAATTTTGAGATCTTTATGTCCTAATATATGGTCTATTTTTGTATAGGATCCATGAACTGCTGAGAAGAAAGTATATTCCTTTCTATTGCCATTCAGTTTTCTCCAAAGGTCTATCATACCTAGTTTTTCTAATGTTCTATTTACTTTTTTAATTTCTTTCTTGTTTGTTTTGTGGTTTGATTTGTCTAAATCTGAGAGTGCAAGGTTGAGATCTCCCACTATTATATTTTACTGTCTATTTCTTCTTGCAGTTCTCTTAACTTTTCCTTTAGAAAGTTAGATGCTATACCACTTGGTGCATATATGTTTAGTATTGATATGGCTTCATTATTTATGCTACCTTTCAGCAGAATATAGTTTCCTTCCTTATCTTTTTTAACGAGATCTACTTCTGCTTTTGCTTGATCTGAGATAAGGATAGCTATTCCTGCTTTTTTGGCTTTACCTGAAGCATAATAGGCTCTGTTCCAACCTTTTACCTTTACTCTGTATGTATCTCCCTGCTTTAAGTGTGTTTCCTGTAGACAACATATTGTAGGGTTCTGCTTTTTGATCCAATCTGCTATCCGTCTCCGTTTGATGGGATCGTTCATCCCATTTACATTTACAGTTAAAATTACTAATTCTGTATTTCCTGCCATCGTATTATCCCCAGCTTATGCTTTTTTCCCTTGACCCCCCTGATCCCCCTCCCCGATATTTAATTTACAGACCCCCCTTGTGACGCGCAACCCTCCCTCTTTTTTTTTTTTTTTTTTTTTAGGATCCCTCCCCCCTCCCTCCAAGTCCCTTCACTTATTCTCCTTTTCCTTTTCCCTTTTCCTCTCCCCCCTTTTAATGAGGTGAGAGAAAATTCTCTGAAAAACAAATATGTTAATTATTTACTCTTTGAGCCTCTCCTGATGAGAGTAAGATTCACACAATGATTCTCCCCCTCACTAAGTTCCCTCAGATATGGTGTATTTTCTATGCCTCTTCCTGGGATGTAGTTTCCCTCTTTTTATCATTCCTTCCCCTTTTTCTGAACCGACCTCCTTCCCTTTACTACACCCCCCTTTTTTTCTTTTATATCAGTAAAATCAAATTATCCTTGAGTACTTTTTATATACCCACAACAGAGTTACAGTTCTCAAGGGTTCTGTGTACCTTTTTCTGTTTCTCTTCAGTCTTGTGGATGTAGATCAAATTTTTTGTTTAAGTCTGTTTTTTTTCTTAGAAACATATAGAATTCCTCTGTTTCATTGAATGACCATCTTCTTCCATGGAAAAAGATGCTAAACTTAGCTGGGTAGTTCATTCTTGGTTGCAGTCCTTGATCTTTTGCCTTACGGAATATCAGGTTCCAGGCCCTTCTATCTTTTAATGTGGAGGCAGCCAGATCTTGGGTGACCCTTATTGTGGCACCTTGGTATTTAAATTGTTTTTTTCTAGCTGCTTGCAGGATTTTCTCCTTTGTGTGGTAATTCTGCAGCTTAGCCACAATATTCCGTGGTGTTTTTTTTTTTAGGGTCTATTTCAGAAGAAGTTCGATGAATTCTTTCCACATCTACTTTCCCTTCTGTTTCTATTATCTCTGGACAGTTCTCTTTGATAATTTCCTGTAAAATAGAATCTAGGCTCTTTTTTTGGTCACAGTTTTCTGGAAGTCCAATAATCCACAGATTATCTCTCCTAGATCTATTTTCCAGGTCTATAGATTTTTCCAGTAAGTATTTGATGTTGTTCTCCAGCTTCTCATTTTTTTGGTTTTGTTTGACTGATTCTTGGGTTCTCTGTGAATCATTCATTTCTATTTGTTCCATCCTGACTTTTAAGGAGTTATTTTCTTCTTTCACAGTTTTTAGTTCTTTTTGTAAATGCCCAATTTCGTTTTTAAATGAATTATTTTGTTCTATTGAATTTTTTTCCATTTCCCTAATTTTTTTTTGAGAATTATTTTCTTTTTCCAATTCAGAAATTCTATTTTCTTGAGACTTTTTTATCTTTTCCAATTCAGAAATCCTACTTTCCTGTGTTTTTTTTAACCTTTTCTAATTCATAAATTTTGTTTCCCTGCATCTCCTGTGAATTCTTTATTTTTTCCAACTCCAATTTCAGGACGTTGTTATTCTCTATCATAGCTTCCCTTTCCTTTCCCCATTTTTCTTCAAACTCCCTTAATTTTTTAAGAGTTTCTTCTAGGAGAGAGTTATGTGATGGGGGGCAGGAATCGTTCCCCTTTAGGTTGTTATCTGCTGTCTCTCTGCTGTTAACTTCCTCGGGGTTGGATACCCGCTCTTTCTCTGTATAGAAGGAATCTATAGTTTTTCTGGCTTTTTTGCTCAGATTTAAAAAATCTTATGGGATCTGTCCCTGGGGTAGGAAATTATTTATTTACTTCTTTACCAGCTTCCTCCCAGACTGAATGGATGCAGCGGCTCCTGCACCTGAGCTTAGAGAGATCTCTGGGAGAGAGTTCCCCACCCCCTCCCTGGAGGTGCCTCAGAGGTGATTAGCACTGCTGTGCCCGAGGGCGTTGAATAGTAAAGACAGCACAAAGCCCAGCCTATGTGTCCGGGTGGGGCGTGGATGTCTACAGCAGGTGACGTGAAAAGCCCCTGTGCTCAAACTGGAAGTGTCTGCCAGAAACCGCGGTCCCTAGTTCAAAGGTTCCGCTTCTCTGGGACTTCCTGGAGCTGAGTTCCACTCCCTCCAGCTAAACTAGGCAGTGTGTGTTGCCTTGGGCCGTATCCACCCACTTGTCAATCTCTTAACTATTCTCAGGTGGTAGCTGAGGCCACACCCCCTGGTGCCGAGATCTGCTGAGTCACCTCCAGGGTCCAGGGAAAATCTAATCTGAGTTTTAAAATATTTTGGCTTTCTCTTCTGAACTGCTAAATAATTAGCAGAGAAGAGCTAACAGCCTGTGCCAGATTCCTTTACCTCAGTGGCTTCTCTGATCCCAGAGCCCTTCCCAGCGCAATGGGCGCAGTGTGCCCCTACCCCACTGTCTGTGCTGGTCTCTCTTATTCCTCCCCTGAGAACTGACCTTTCCTGTTGAAACTCCAGATTCTCTTCAGCTGGTAAGTGGTGCTTCCAGTCCTTGTGGTATCTATCAGTCCTGGGCTTATTTTGAGACTTAATTTATCTAATTGGTTGTGAGGGAGTGAGGACGTTCACAGAGTCGTGTGTTTCTTCTCCGCCATCTTGGCTCCGCCCGACTAGATGGGTTTTTCATAGCTCTGGTTTCAAAACTACTTTAGTGATTTTCAAAGAACTTTGCATAACAACCTCTGTGTGACTGATAGAAATGAGGTAGACATTTCTGTTTCACATCTGAAGAAACTAAAGCTCAGAGAAGTGGTATAATATGCCCACTGTCTCACAGCTTGGGGCAAAAAAATGACACCTTTAAATCATACTGGTGGAGTGGAATAGTACACTGATAATATGAACTGATCATCATGAATTATAAAGCCTCAGTTTAAAGCTGATGAGATTCAGGAGACCTTGGGAAATTCATTTAAACTCTGTGTCTCAGAGAAGTCCTCCTCATTTGTGATGGGAGGATAGACCTAAATAATATGTAAATGTATTAGTCAAGCTAGAATAGTCATTTGTTACATTCTCAAACATTTCTCTATATGGCCTGTTTTCCTTGAATGTCCTCTTTTCATCTTTATTTTCCCTCTCTTCCCCTCTCTCCTGCCCTTTCCCTTTCTTTCTCTCTCTCTCCCTCCTTTTTTTCTCTCTCCCTTTCTCTATCTCTTCTACTCTATGTCTTTGTCTCTCTCATTTCTGAAGTTAGTCTCCTACCACATCCATGAATATTTATCAGATTCCCTAGACCACAAGTGATCTCTACATTCTAAGATCTCTTATGCCCCTTTCAAGGGTCTCAACTTGCTCTAGGCTGATAATCCTAAAATGCTTATGAACTCCAAATCTAATGTTCTCACTATGCCATGTTTCACATGAACCAGGGGTAAAGCTAAAGTAAGTACTTATGCCTTTTGACTCTAAATTCAGAACTTTCTTTCTTAGAGTTTATTTCTTATCCTACAGAAAATAAGAGAAAATCTTTTATTATTCCGGGTCCTTTCATTCCAATATGGGTGTGTTTTTATATAATCATGAATCATGATTTGGTACATTCAACTAACAACTCCAAGTCCTTTCCACTTGCTCAACATCTATGTTACATTTTTCTCTCCCCCCCCCCCCAGCAAAAAGCAACTTAAATATATTTCCTTGAAAGTAATTTATGATGACTTTTTGACAAGTTCAAAAGGGTAGCTCATAATATATCCCTGAACTGCATGCTATAATCTAAACATTGAAGGAAACCTTGTGAGGGCAATTCCTCTAATAGTTTTCACAATCCTTGAAATCTGCAGCATCTGTAGTTGAAATTCTGGCCCCAAAGACTCAACTTGCCTTAGAAATGAAATTTACCAAAGTGATTATAAATTTGTGGCTTATCTGGTTTACATTAAATACCCAAGGAGAGATGAATATATCTACAGCTTCAGAAGAAGGGAGGAAAGCCAGGTCAGTGAAGCTGTAAGCTCTAGAGAGATGACTCTTCTCAATGAAAGACTTAAGTGGTATTTTCCTCCTTCGATGGACAAAGATTGAAGGAAACTCTAAGACAGGGGATAGGGTTGAAATACAGCTAATCTCATTTTAAAAGAGTCACATGTCCCCTTATCCAGGCTACCCGAATCATAGCCAAGTTCCACATGTCCCTGACTACACACTTTGTGTATATATTTGTGTGAGTGCTAGTGTGAATGTGAGTGAGTGTGTGTGTGTGTATGTTTGTGTGTGTATGTATTCTTGAAATCAACAGCCCTGCTGAGTGCTCAGTGAAGTCAAGAGGGATTGGGAAAATCTGGAATGTTTTGTTTTGAGGTGAGCCTCTCCAAAGCTCATCTACCAAAGCTACTTCCTTGGGAAAACAAACAAACAAAAAACACCACTACCACCACCACCACTAACAACAACAAAAATATTTTTCTCTATGCCTCTGCAGACTTTGTGAAAAAGAAATTTCTTGATTGGTGACCTCTTCAAATGGCAGCACAGAGGTGAGGGACCTAGAGTTTAGCAAGTATTTACTTTACAGTTTCTCTAAAAATAAATTTTTAAAAATCAACAATAACAGCAGCAATAATAAAACATCACCATTAGGCAACATGGATAAATGATAATAAAATAAAGCATGGTATTAGGACAAAGGAAAAACCTCATTTCACTTATCCTATTTCTCATACCTTTGCCCTGTTTAAAAGACACCTGAAAGAAGGAAGGAACTCATTAAATTTAGAATATTTTATTCATTCATTTATTCAGGCAACAGTTATAAAGGGCCTCCTACATAACAAGGATCATGTGAGGGACTGGGAGAGATGCAAAGATAATTATTTGCTGATTATCCTCTTGGTGCCTACAGGGAAAAAAGGATTGGGGACCCAACACATACCAACCATTTATAAGATCATAGAATCAAAGACTGAAAGAAAGAAGTCTAGGAAGGCATCAAGTACAATCTCCTCACTTTGCATATGATGTAACTATAATTAACAAACATTTATTACACAGGCACTGTGTTAGATCCTGAAGACACCAGCACAAAAGGGATATAGTCCCATAACTCTGCCTCACTTTAAATCCAATTCAAGGGCAAGTCAAAACATTACTGGTTATGTCATTGGTTTTCTTCAAAAACAAAGGACAACAACAAACAAATTCTAATGGCTTAAAATTGGCAACAAAATTCAATGAGATGTTCATAGAAAGAACCTTGACTTAGGAATCAGAAGACCCATGTCAAATCCCAACTCTCTTATAGTCAATGTTATATTGAGTTATTAAATATCTTTGAACTTCATTCTTTATAAAAGGACATGATTGGACTTAATGTGGGTCTAAACTTTTTTTCCATAGACATGAATAAGTTGTTAAAAATTTCAAGTAGTAGAATGACACATTCAGATATGTGTCTAAGGGGGAAAAAGTGATAAAATGTCCTTTTATATTGCAGAGGATGCCTAATTCAGATCTAATGACCAAATCTAAAATAATACTAATACTAATATTAATAACAATAATATATTAGAAAATTGATACTGCTTTCAAGTTTGAGGTCATGCCAAGTCAAAGGTGCCAATATCTGTTGCTTTAAATATCATAGTTCTTAAACTAGAAGGGAACTCAAAGACCATTTAGTTCTGACCTCATTTTACAGAGTAAAGAATCTGAGTCCCAGGAAATATAAGGGTCTTTACCTTGCTACATAGGTAGTAAGTGTCAGAGGTAGAAGCTGAATCTCACTCCTCTGGCTCCACCAGCTAGTGCTCTGTCCTTGATCCTATTAGTCACCGAGATCATGTACAGGTTTCAGCAGCACCTTCAAGTTCCATTATTAGAAGATATAGTATGATTTGTTTGAGGCAAGTTTAGATTTCTTGGAGAGTCTGAGGGAAATATCCTTTTTACTGTTTTACAATCCTTATCTCTAACTAGATATCCACAATACTTAAGATCCCCAATTGGGGAAAAAAAAGAAACTCAAACTGGAAAACAAACCTCAGTCAAACATTTGGAAATTACATCTTTCAAAGAATTTTTGGAGATATCATTTTTTCATATATAGATTAAGCTGTTGAATGAGTACTATCTTGAAATAAGAAGTAGTCACTTTAATTCTCTATTCAAATGCTATTCCACCTATCTCTATGAAGTGTTGGGGGCAGGGGGATAGGAGGAAAGGACATTGGATAGGATATCAGAAGATCCAGGTACTAGTCACAGCATTGCTGCATTTAAGCAATCAGACCTCAGGGAAACACTTTATCTCTTTGAACCTCATTTTCTTCTTTCAAATAGAGATAAAAATACTTGTTCTGTCTACCTTTCAAGGTTGATGTAAGGATCAAATGGCAAGATATATGTGAAGGTCCTTTGAAAAGTGATATTCTTCAGCACCTGGCTTCAAAATACCTTTCTATCCTTAGTATAGATTACTGTCCTTTACATATTCTATAAACCAACTAAACTGATTTATTTGCTCTTCCTCACACATGACTTCCTCCATTCCATTTCTTTTCTTCCCACCTTTTAACTGACTTCTATGTGCCTAGAATTTACTCTCTCCTTTCTTCTATCTCTTAGAATCTCTAATCTCCTTCAAATCTTAAGATAATGTGAAAACTTTCCTGATCTTCCTAGCTGCTCCTGTACCCCCATTCCCACCAATGGCTTATTTATTTTGTGCATATTTCTTGATATATGTGTTATCTCCTACAGATAAAAGTTCTTTGGAAGCAGAAATATTTTTAGTGTTGCCCCTCTATCTCTCAGGGCTTAGCATAGTAGCTAATAAATAATGGGCTTCTAATAAATTTTTCATTTTGTTCATTGATTGTTATGGAAATATAAAGTCAGATTATATTCTTTCTTGCTAATCTTAGTGTGAATCACATAGTTGGAGCACATTTGTGGGTGTATTTTCAGATATCTACTGTTCTGTTGAGTTTCATAGTAAGTTAATTAAAACTCATAATGCTACACACACTAGGACATTTGTTTCCTTTACTGTTTACATAATCATTGTCTTTTTTTAATAGGCCAGATTCCTAAAGAATTTTGTGGGATTTGTGGCTCCTTCATCCCCAGGAAATATTCTTAGTGTAACTCATGAATAATGTTTAGGTATATCCTGAGAACAGAAGGATCTGAATTTGTGGGAAGTGACAATTTAGTCCCTTATGTGGTAAACTAGACTTTGTTAGTGCCAAGGCAAGAATTCTCAGATACACACAGTCTGTGTGGTCTGATAACACACCACTAATGTAGGTCCAGGATCTTTGTAAGATGCTTTAAATATAGAGAAATGTATAGGCTCCTTTGTCTATTTTGACTTTTCTTCCACTTCCTGCCTTCTAAACTGTGGGTGCTCTCACTACCCCCATTCCCAAATTCCACTCCTTGCTCCTGTACTTTTTTCTCTGAATTCTTTTGTGGGGGAAATCATCCTTTCCCATAAATGACATTGGTTATCATTTTCAAGTTGATTACCTTAAAATCTAGAGCAATAGTCTCAAATTTTACCTGCATTATTGTTCTATATTTACAACTGAGTATAGGGAGGAAGCAGTAGAGTATAAGTTTTAGAGAAGTGACTTTAGAGAAGTCAATTCTTATCTCCTGTCATATTCTAGTGTGATACTGGATAAGTCACTTATCTTCTTAGCATACCAGACAATTCTCTGAAACTAGAAATTAAAGAACAATTGCTAAATTACAATAGTAGAAGGATTTTCCAACATCAATGAAATCATAGGTCTGGAACAATTGCAAAAGAAATAATATGTTGATTTGGCTGTCTCATCAATGATAAACCTAATATGTTTAAAATAAAATTATCCCTCTCACCATCAGCCTCACAATACAACATATATATATATATTTTTTTTTTTGTGTACCTATATATATGTATATATAATACACATATAAATATGCACAGATATTTGTGTGTATATCTGTATTTCTCTATAGACACACACACATGCATGCACACACACACACCATATATATATATATATATATATATATATATATATATATATATATATATATATATATATATATATATAATTCAGCATTTTCTCAATTTGAAAGGCTCAAAACATTGGTCATCTCTTTTCTTCATTTTTCATATTGCATAGAACCCAAGATCTGTAAATATTTCACAGAATCACAAACATTGAGAGTTAGAAAAGATCCTATGACCATCTAGCCCAGTATGTACCACATTATTTTCCAGTGTAACATTCCTAATATGTAATTTTCAAGCCTGCTTGAATATCACCATGGAGAGCGAATTCACCCCTCTATAAGCAACTGATTACATTTTTTGACATTTCTTATTGCTACAATGCTTTTCCTGATCTTAAGTCTAAATTTATGTCTTCACCTCTTTATATATGGAGTTATCTAAATCAGAACATTCTTTCAAATATTTGAAGATAGCTATTGTGTCTTATTCAAATTTTTTTTTCTAGCCTAAACATCTCCAGCTCCTTTAATCAGTTTCCATATATCATGAAATTAAGGCCCTTCAGCAGCTTGGTCATCTTTTCTATATTATCTAGTTTATTAATTTCCTTCTTAAATTCTGGTAATCAAGACTGAACAAAATATTCCAAACAAGGTTTGAGGATGGCAAAATGAAATAGAATTATCATTTTTATGATAGTTCTAGAAATTGTGACCCTCTTAATAAAGACCAAAAATGAGTTAATTGCCCTCCCACACCAGTTGGAATATAATACTACTAATTCATTTGAGTGTGTAGTCCACTAAAACTTTCAAATCTTGTTCTTCAGAACAACTGCTACCTATATATGCCTTACAAATACCCAAATATAAGACTTGACATTTGTCCATATTAAATTCCATGTTAGAATCTTGCTGAATCTTGTTGTCATTTGGAGCATTAGCTCTCCATTCCAGTTTTGTGTTAGATATGAATTTGATGAGCATATCATCCTTAACCAAGTCATTAAAAACTGCTAAGCAGCACAGGTCAAGCACAAATCCCAGAATGGATATTCTAGGGATTTCTTCCCATATGGATACTACATCATTAACAATTTCTCTTTGAATCTAGCCTTCCAAACAATTATGATGCTACCTGATTGTGTAGTTCTCTAATCTCTAAAGCAATAGTTTACATTACTGTTCTTCTTTTATCCAACTTATTAGTTTAGTAATTATGATAATAAAGGCAATGGAGTTATCTTGACCTCTTCTTAAGGAAGCCATGATGGCTCTTTGTGTTTACCATTGCCCTTTTTTTCAATATCCATCAATTATTGCTCTTCTGAAATTATCTGTGAATCATAGAATTCCAGTGCTGCCAATGATATTAGAATTCAAATTTACTGAGTATAACCATAGGATGCAAAATGGAAAGAACCTGAGAAATTATTTTAACCAAAGTCTTTATTTTAGAGATTAGAAATTTGTGGTTGAGAGGAATTGTGTGACTTGCTTGTTCATGACCACACAATTATGTAATCATTAATGAAGATCTGCACCATGCCTTTTATGGCTTTAAATCCATTGAGCTTTTTCTTTGTTCATTTCCCCTCTCCACTGTACTACACTATTGATCTAGTCTTATATTCCTCCAACTGGGGTCTGCACAATATCAATAGTGGTTTTGTATGAAATGTTTTTCTTCTAATTTAGGAGAGGAATCCTCAAGCCAAAATGAGATTATGTGCACTTCAGGCTTCCTTCTCCTATTCAGCCTTAGCTTTAACTACTGCTCCCAAGTCTAAAGGTCTTAATGTTTCTTAAGAGAAGATACAGTTTTGGGAAAGAGATTGCTGCTTTGTTTAACTGCTGGGAACAGCCTCCTTACATTTAGCTCTCTCTCACACTCCTTTCCACCAGACACATATACTTCCAATGTAAAAGAAGAGAAGGCACTAGCTTTCGCTTCAACCTGGTGGTTTACCTTCATAGCCACTTCATCTGTTGCTCCTGCATTAACTCTGATTTAATATATCCACCCTCTACCTAGCTCAGGACCTGGATTAGGAAGTTCTGTATTTATGTATTCCATCAATATATTTCTAGCCCCAAAAGTTTCTAAAATTATGTTTTATAATTGAATGGAGGTAGAAAAATCTTGATTTTTTTCCTATTTATATGATGAGTAAGATGTGTGGCAGAGACTTGACCCGAACTCTGATTGGTGATCAATAAATTTTTATTAATAGATCAAAATCTTTGTTGACAATCTTACTTTTCCCCAAAGTTTCGAGAAAGGTATGAATACAGAATTCAATAGGGGAAGATTGCAACCTATATTGCCTTAGGCAATTACCAAAGTTCTCACTGAAACAAAGCCCATCTCTTTATGTGGTCATTTTTGGGGGGAGGGGAAGGGAGAGGAGAATTGAAATTGAGGCTATCCTAAAGGGAAATAAAAGCCACATAGTGAAAGTAAGCAGACAGAAGGCATAAAATATGACAATATCATCTGAGAAGATATATGATTGAAAAGAAATATGGGAAGATAATGTGACTGAGGATAACCAGTTTACAATCATGTACTCTGCCGGCATCCTCATGATGGATTTTAGATATAATTTCCTTAAATTCACCTCATTTTACACATGAACAAACTGTGATACATCGAGGGAGAATTATTTTTTCAGTATATAATTAGTAAGCCTTAGTGCCTGAACTGGAACCCAGTTTTCTCTTAAATCCAAAACTGTTTTTTTTTTTTTTTTCCCCAAACTATATCACACTTTTTCCTTTAGTACCTAAATTCACAAGTCTGTAAGTTTCCATTGATAAAATATTTTCTGAGTATTTAGTTCTGTGTTTTGTTGTATATATTTTACAACTGAATCTGAGCAACCTAGAGGCAGGGGCTGACTCTCATTCCTTTTTATATTTGCCACCTATGCCACTACTGGAATCTATACATGTTGACACTCTGAAGATGTTGATTGACTGCTTAGAGTGTAGCCATGAGAGAATATAGGAGGATCAATACCATAAATTTCCTTTTCTGAATTCACTAGAAGAGCCATATCATTTTTTGTGCACATGCATGTACATATGTGTTTACTTTATCAATAGATCACATGTTCCATTTGAGAAGAGCTTATTTCTAAGAATTATGTTAGTCAACCTCATTCCTTAAGGTATAATCCATCTATTAAGGGAGCATCAATCTCAAGACATAAATGAGGTCTTTAATGGCAGGTTTTCTTTATCGTTATACATATAGACCTGTCATAGTGGTTAGTCAAATGGAAAATTGGAACATGAAAAACAAGGATGTGAGGCCCAAAAGTGAATATTTGGATAGTGTAGTCAAATCTAACATTGACAGAATGATCTGTGCTTGTGACATATATGTAAGAGACTTACAAGCTAATTAGAGGAGAATGAATAAGTTTGAACATAGTGAGATTAAAAAAAAAAAGGTATATATGATATGATCTATCTATATATACATATAAACATATATGTATGTATCATAATGTTTTCTACTATATCTAAACAGAAATATGTTTAAGAGAGATGAGCTCTAATCTCAATTTTATCACTAATTACTAGTTTCAATTTTAAAAAGTTCTTTTCCGTCAGCTTCTTTGTCTATAAATGAGAGGGATGAGCTTCCTAATGAAGTTAATGAGTCACTAGAAGAGTTTAAACAAAGGCCTGAAGCAAATACTTAATTAATATGATTTAGGTGCATATAAGGTATGGATTTGATATTCTCTGAGTCCCTTAGATTCCAGAATTTTGTGACTTCATAATTTCCAGAATCCTCTCCAGAAATATCATTCTTTATTTTAATATTTTGTTTTAGAAAGTCTTTAATTTTAATATCTTGCATTCCATATTATAATACTATTTTCTAGAGAACTTTCTAGCTCTGAAATATTGTATTCTAACATTCTGCATCCTAATAATCTAATCTAACTTTATTCCTCTATAATCTATGTCCTTGCTGTTTATATTCTAATGTCTTTTCTAGTTCTAAAATTATATTTTAAATTTTTGCATTAAATACTCTAAGATTTGTTCTATATCTAAAATTCTATTTAAAGTTCCTTTCATTTTAACATTGTTCATTATAAAATCCACTCCAGCCTTAACATACTATGGCTTCATGATTCTATAATAATCCTTTACTTCAGTCTATACCCAATACTTCCAGGGGATGAATAACATCATGCATACCTGTAAGTCTGATTTAACAATGTTATACATTGAAAAAGGAAATAGAAGGCATTTGTTTCTGACCTCTATGTTTATGACTAGAGGATATGATTTGAAAAACAGATTTACAGAAAGATATCCTCCTTAAGTAGCTTGTGGAATATTTAAAGACTGTCTTGTTTAACAAAGAAAAGTTTTTTTTATTATAATTTAGCACTTCAGATAATTTATTTAAACTAAATAACTTTTTTTTTTGTATTGGAGGGATCTCCTTATAAGATTTAGGTATTTTTGACAGATCTAGGTTTAGGTACTAATTTAAATGAATAGTTTTTTGAAAGGCAAGTTTCCTTAATTTAATTCCTAAAAGTAGCTTGGATAAAATCATACAATTATGAGAATCTTATGAAATTGAATAGGCTATTTAATACTTGTAATATGATATTTTCAAAATACTTTTGAACCTAAAAGGAATAATTATTTGAATTGATATAATTATTGTGTGTATGTGTGTATATATATATGTATACATATATATGTATATGTATACATATATATATATATATATATAATGATATAAAGTCCCAAAATATATAAGTCAAAAGCACATTAATGCAAAAAAAAGTGGATTTTCCCCTCTCCCTTCTAAGTAGAATAGGTGAAGGAAAGTTAGGCATAGAAAGAATTTATCAATTCTGATTGGTCCTTCCTGAAGTATACACAGATAAGGATAAGATCTCCACGTGGACCAATGACCTGTATGTTACCTAATCATAGACTGTATAACCTCAAATATGGGAAGATAATGTGGGTAGATCAGCACTTAACCTTTCCACCCCTTATTTTTAGAGAAAAACACAAATGATGCTTTCACAATGGCAAGTAAGAAGTCCTACCTACTGCTATATTTAAATATTATGAAGCCAAATATTATTTCTCTTAAAACCTTCAACTGTTTGTAACAATTTGTATTGTGATCTAGATAGGGTAATGTTGGAATATACAGGAGAGCTGTTGAAATACACGGGAGCCACCTGACAGTGGCTGCTGGAAATCCAATCCAGAATGGATCTCCTCTTGTGAGAGGATGATACAAGGAGACTGAGAGGCAGTTGCTGTTCTCTGACCTCTCTCACTGAGAGGCTGTTATGTTGTCTGGCCTCTCTCCTCTTCCCTCTGTCTCCAATTTATCTCATTCTTAGTCTGCAACATCTGCATCAGCAAAAGCTGCCCTGCAACTCCTTCAGATGCTATGATCCACAGCTGTGGAGGCTCTCAGAGAATTGACCTGTCCCTTAATAGGATAAGGATGTAAGAAATATTTTTTTTGAATGAATAAATACATGACCTAAGATAAAGATATGGGATTCAGAATGAGAAATCTAGACCTTTTCCTATATGAGTTTAAACATCTCTCTTGATCTCAGTTTCCTTGTCTATGAAATGAAGAGGTTAAATTGGGTTAGTCACATAATTCTTTTCATCCTAAAGCCAATGATCTTATACATAATAGTGATAACCCTGATTAAATAGTGTTTGCTTTACATGAACTTTAGTATACTTTATTTCCTGCCAAAATTCTTAAACATTTTCAAAAGGATGGCTCTTGAATATCTAGAAAAAGAAATAATGATCTAGAAAAAGAAAAGACAGCATGGCTTAAAAACAGATTATACAGAACTAACCTCATTTTCTTTTTAAAAAAAATAAGGATTACTAAAAAAAAATTAGAAGGATGGTGATATTCTTTCTGTACATTTTAAACAAAAGATTTGACAAAATATTTCATGTTATTCTTTTGGCCAGAATGGGGAGATATGTACTAGATAATAGTGCAGATGATTGAATTTCTGGAGCCAATGAATAATAACATAAAGTTAATAATAACATAAAGTACAGGTCTCTAATGGAGTATCCTAAGTATTTATATGTGACTCTATGCTGTCTAATATTTTTTATCAATGATTCATATAATGATATCAGTAGAACTTGAATTTTGCAAGGACCCATAAGTAGGAGAAATAGCTAACACATTGGCTAACAAATTCAAGATCCAAAAAGATTTTGGCAGGTTTAAAGATTGAGTTGAATCAAAGAAGATGGAATTTATTATGAACAAAAGCAAATTTTATATTTTCTGATACAAATAAACTTCATGTGACAAAAAAGGTCAATCAGTGGTTAGATAGAAGTTCATCTGAGAAAAGTGAGAATTATAGTGATCACTAAGCTCAGTATAAAACAACACTTATAGGCTAACCAAAATAATAATGATAATAATAATAATAATCTAGTCATTATTCATCTGAAATGTCAACTCAAAATTTGCTCAGAATCCACCTGATCAATTTTATGTTATTTAATGTTAACAAGGATCTTATAACAATAAGACAGTCCTTTCATTCTTCTCCATTTGAGTCTCAATTCCAATCACAAAAATGATCATTCTAAATTTCTTTTCTCTTCAAATTTCTACTGGAACAACCCCCTCACCCCCCAATTTAGAATCTCACTTCATATTTTACCAAAAAAAAAAACCAACCCTAATGCTATTAACTCACTTCATATTTTGACAAGGATATCATTGCTATTAACCCACCAATCCCCACTTTCTTACATTACAAATATCTTGAAATTCTTTTCTACTATTTTCTGCCCTATTCAAGCCCCTACTTTCCCCACCTATCTTCTCCCAAAATTTATTTCATCATCATCCCCACTTTCATTCTCTCTTTATCTGCTTGTTCCTATCTTGTTACCTACATTCCTATGTCTTCTCCATCCTTAAAGTGACTTTTATTATAATCTACTATCCCCATTATTATTCCATAGTTCTCATCCCTTTCTCAACCAAACTCTTTGGAAATGCTATATATACTTCATGCTTCACTTCTCTCCTCTCTTCTATTTTCTTGTTTTCTCCCCCTCCATCTGTCTCTCTGTCTCTTTCTGTCCCTCTCTTTCTCCCAAACTTTCTGAAATCTGACTTCTAATCTCATTGTCTGATTAGGATATCTCTCTCTGACATTTCCAAAAGTTTTCTTAGTAGCCAAATCTTTTTTTTAAATTATTATTATACCTTTTTATTGACAAAACATATGCATGGGTAATTTTTCAACATTGACTATTGCAAAAATTTCTGTTCCAACTTTTCCCCTCCTTCCTTCCACCGCCTCCCCTATATGGCAGGCAGTCCATATATGTTAAATGTTAAAGTATATGTTAAATACAATATATGTGTATATATATATATATATATATATATATATATATATATATATATGTGTGTGTGTGTGTGTGTATATATATACAGTTGTCTTGTAGTAGCCAAATCTTATAGCCTGTTTTGTCTTCATCTTTCTTGATCTCTTGACTCTATTCATCACTATCAACTATCCTCTCCTTTTGCATGTTCTCATTTCTCTGGCTTTTTATAACAATGTTTTCTCCTGATTCTCCTTCTATTGTTAGACCACTTAGTTTTCTTTCATGGATCATAGTCTAAATCAAATTTTAAATTATGTTTAATCCCACTTAAGAATATCCTAAGGCACTACCACTGTTTTTTTAACTATATCAATTTTATAACAATATATATGTGTATAATTTCTATGCTGAGACTTCTAGATTTATATATCCAGTCCTTGTCACTTTTCTAAGAATGAATATATTGCCACAATTCTCCCACAATAGTTTATTAATGTTGAGGATCTCATCATTCTTCTAATCATCTAAATTAACAAGCATATCATCATTCTATGTCTTTGAGCTATCACCACCACCACTACCACTCCGTATTTAATCTTATAATATCTCTTTCTATAATTTCTCTTCCAAAATTCACTTCTCTCTACTCATTTCCACCACCCTAATTCAAGCTCCTATCACCTCTCACATAGACTATTATAAAAGCCTTCTATTTGGATTCCTGGGCACAAGTCTCTTACCACTCCAATCCATCCTTCACAAAAATGCCAAAATAATTTTCTAAAAGTTTATATCTGACTGTTTTTACTACCTGTTCTTTTTCCCCCACTACATTTTTCTACAAAAAACAGTGGATCCTTAGTAGTTCCAGAATCAAATATAAATTCCCCTGACATTTAAAGCACTTCACAATCTAATCCTTTTCTCTCTTTCTAGTTTTCATATACCTTACACATTTCTATGCACTCTATTATCTAACCACATTGTCTGAGTGCTACTCCATACATAGAGCATCCCATCAACCATTTCTATGCCTTTGTGTTAGCTGTCTCCTATACTGAGGATGTTATAGCTCCTTGATTCCATCCTTTAGAAGTCCTCAACTCAAGAATTACCTTTTACATGCAAACTTTGATTATTAACCTAGAAGCTAATGCACTGGCTTCCAGTTCAGTGATGAAAGTCCACTACAACAAAATGTCTTTCCATTACATAATGCTGCCATCTAGTCTGCTAATTATGTATGCTAACAGCATCTATAAAAGTTACAGTAGTCAGACAGAAAAGGATGGTACTCTATTTGTTCCAGGCACTAGGATGTCAAGCAAATGTACTTAGAAAAGGTACATTCCAGATGTTCTTTCATATGCATCTGCATTAGGGTAAATATGAATATTGGTATAATCATAGAACTATTTCCTCTTTGTTAAATACTTTTGAAAAGATCCACAGAAATTGAATAGGTAAATAAGCTGGCCATGCTTACTTTGTCTGAAGTTCATATCACAAAAGCAGATAATGTAATACCAAAAAGGCCTACCTTGGAAATCAGAAATATTTCTTTAAAAAAAAATAGCAATAGTTACAAATATAGTTTTCAACATACACCCTTACAAAACCTTGTCTTCCAAATTTTTCTCCCTCCTTCCCCACTTTCCTACCTTCTCTTATTTTTTTTTCCCATTTGTCAGTGAACAAACTGAAGGTCAAGAGTGGATCAGGAACTTATCCAAGGTTATGTGGATAATAATTGGCAGCATTAAGCTATGAATCACGATGATTTTATTCTAAATCTAGTACTTCTATCAAAAATGGCCACATTCTACGGTGGATTGAACCATTTTCCACACTTCTCTATAGCACCATCAATAATTCCATAGCTATAGAAAGTGAGTTCTTACATAGCTTAGCGTCATTCTTAATTGCAATGGATTTCTCTGTCTTCCCCTTTTCTTCCCCAACACATTTTTCCCTCCAAGATAAATGGTGGTACATCCCTCCATGTATATTTATCATTCCAGCATTCCAATTTTCCCAACCCATTGCTACAAGGCACAACAATAGCTCTTAGGAAACTTCCCTAGGGAAGGGAGTTCATGATAATTTATGCCTCCATTGGGAGGGCTGGGGCAGGTTGATGAGTGCCAAATTCTTCAGCTGCCTGTGTAAATTCATGAAGGTCTTCCCATTGTCGGTTTATGACATTCTGACCCCTATTTGTGGGACATATTATCAAGCTCCATAATAATAGATCCAAGAGGATAATTCATCTTGGCCCAAGTACCATTTCACACCTGAAGAGCATTTTGAATTATTCACATGACTTCTGGACATCTTTTAAGACACTCTGCGATAAAGAGGGGTTGTCATTATGTCATGTTTGTATGTTCTTTGTTTCTTTGTGACAAAACACCATCCCTTAAAATGCATAATTAACTCCATTACTCAGAAGAAAAGAAAAATAAAACCAGACAGGAAGAAGATAATCTTTGGTTCTCCAAGGTTAAATGATATCAACTGTATGTAGAATGGAGGAATGATACACTATTTTATTTCCTCACTAAATTTAAAACCAAAAGCAGCACAAGATAAGTCAAACTTCTAAACTAGATCATTTGTCTCCCATGAAATAAAAAGGAGGTATTTTTTGAAAATTAAATTAAAATCACAGCATATGGCAGCAGGAAATGAGTAGGTTAGAAAAATAAAAAAGAAAACATTAGATTGAGAAGCTGAGCTAGAAAGAATCTAAGATACATGGCTAATATGCCAATTATGATGAAGACAGGCCAATCAGAAATCCTGGAATTGCAATAAAAATTGCAGAAAGCTGAAATACAAAAGAAAAATTTCCCCCAGTTTCTGCTCAGTCCCTGCTGTTTACTACTTCTGGAGGCCAGTTCCCTGGAATGACGAGACATTTCATTAGTGCCTTTGCAGGACTTTGGACCATTTAGTTTTCTTCCTATCTGAAAAAAGGGAATAGAGGAAAGAAAATATTCTTTGGTATTAACACTCTCTATTGAATTGAAACAAGGAGAATAATTCTGGAATTAGAGGCAGTACTAGAAACTGTACCAGAAAAGTACCAGATATTCCCTTCTCCCTTATAGCCCTTTAAATCCCATATAAATATTCCTAAGAAGTGAGCTTTGTTCTCCATGTATGCTCACTTCCACTTTTCATTCTGTTTCTCCTAGGTGTCCAATGTCTAGGGATACCATTGAAATTTCCTAAATGCTCATGTGACAGTGCTCACTGTCCTAAGCCTAGCACTCTCAGTAATCCAAATTACCCAGCATTGATTTAATGCCTTTCAATGGATAGCCATAAAATTTAGGACTAAAGATAACTTGTCAATTACATAATTCAGTATTCTTTTTAGATGAAACTGAGGTCTAAAAGATTCAATTATTTGTTGAAAATGAGGAAATAACAGAGGAAGGATGCATATCCAACTTGCCTGCAGACAAATCTAATATATTAGGGGGGTTCCTAACATAGCATCAATATATAAAGCTAGAAGTAAACTGACATGCCACCTATTCCAATCCTTTTTATTGTATAGATGAGGAAAATGAAGCCCAGAGAAATTCAATCACTTTCCTCTATCTAGTGGCAGAGTGACTAGAATTCAAACAATATTCTTTGACTTCCGGTTGAGTGATTCAAGTTTAAGCCTCTGTTCATTGCACCAAACTCTCTTTCCACTATATAATGCTACCATTTATTCTAATTCTGTATGCAAATTAATCTACAGGGATGGAACTCTACTAGACCCAGGAACCAGCATGTCAGGAGAATGTACTTGGAAAGGTACATTCTGAATTTTCTCTGATAGGCATCCACATTGGGATAAGATGAAGAACTCTGGATATGAAGATAGGGATAGTCTTAGAGCTATTTCCTCTTTGTTAAATACTTTTGAAAAGGTCAACAGAGATTGAACAGAGAAATAAGTTGGCCATGCTCACTTTGTCTGAAGTTCATACCACAAAAGCAGGTCTATATTGGGAATCAGAAGTAATCCTCTATTTTTTAAAATTAGCCTTTTCTTTTTCAAAATACAAGCAAAGATAGTTTTCAACATCCACCTTTGCAAAACCTTATGTTCCAAATTTTTCTCCCTCCCTCCCCTTTCTCTCCCCTCTTCTAGATGGCAAGTAATCCAATATAGGTTACACATGTGCAATTCAGAAGAATTAGTTCTATAACTTCCTAATGATGTGAGCTCAAACAATTCATTTCTTCTCCACAGGACCTCAATTTGGGGCCTCAGTTTCTTTATTTTTTAGTATTTTAAAACTTTTAAAAATTCTTGTCTAGCATATAAAGGGGAAGATAAAAATAAATAAACAAAAACACTTTCTAACCTATAATGTGCTATAAAAATGTGAGGGATTTTTATTAATCATTAAGTTTGAGAGGAGGGGAAATGTCCTTAGAACAATCTTTCCTGGAATGCTTTTTATGCTTTTACCACATAAAATCAGAAATAATGGGTAACTGGTTAGGTTGAAAAGAATAATTATGACAGCAAGTAGACCACCACCAGTTTGCACCATATTAGTTTGATTCTGACTTTCTGGAATATACACTCTCATTTGAAAGACATTCCCTTGAGTCAGTCACCAAAAAAGTTGTGGACTCAGGATAAAGAGGATTTGATAAAGAAAAGGATAGTTACATTGAATTGAGTCCAAGTGTTCATAGAATTCTAACCTATCAGAGCTGGAAGGATTTGTGAGAACTATCTGGTTCAACCTCATCATTTTTCAGAGGAAGAAACTGAGGTTTATCGAGGTTACACAGTTCTCCCTAGTTAGTGTCAGAATTGGGGGTGGAATTCATCTGTATTGATCCTTTGTCTGGTGCATTTTCATCAATATATAAGGAATTTTTTTTCCTCCTTTGTTTCTTTTATTCTCCTGCTGGACTTGGTCTCTTTTACACACAATGAACAGATCTTGAAGTCACAGACTCCACATACTTCTCCTTGCACCTAATAGTTCACACTTTTGTCCTCCTTTCTCTGGCTTCCCTTTCCCCCTCCCCTTTCTCCCCTTCTAGGCCCAGGTTTAGAAATATGGATCTGCTTGGGAAACCTGAGCTATTTGAGAATGCTCTTTGGGGACCCTACCCCCAGGTCTGAGGAGTTAAGTGCAGATGAATTTAGAAGTCCCAGGATTACATCTCAGATGCAATGCATATGGATTTTTAGATTTACACAAATGCAATTTGAGGCAGAATGTGTTAGGGATGTGGGGGGGGGGGAGTGGGTGAGGGAATGGAGTTTGAAATGATTTGTCCTCACCAAACGTGAACACTGGCTTTGCTTCATACCACTGCCACTGAAGTGACAGTGCCCTCCAGAAAGGCTTGGGAAACAAATTCAGAGAGGGACCTTTGGGGATATTTTCTCCTTGGCAAGGTCACTGTTAGAAATAGTAATATTCAAAATGACAGACTCATAGGAGATAGTGTTGGGAAAGACCTTCTTTCTTAGGTCACTGAACAGAGTTCACTCTGCTCTTGCCAACACAGGATCGCTCCCCATGGGGTATTTTGATTGCTTACTCTCATCTAATTTTAAATGAACCAACTGAAGAGGCTCTTCACCACTTCCCTTTGGAAACTATTCCACAATCTAATAGACTTTACTGTTTGGAACTGTTTCCTGGTATTCAGCCTAAAGAAATAGGAAAATGAGGAGGGGGAAATGAACTATGGACTATGGAGACATTTGTCAACCACAGTGGAATGCAAAGGACCAGATGATCTTTTAAGCCAGTCAGGGTGTTCATTTGAAGATTTTGTTTTGTAAAAAATTAGGGGTTATTGTCATCTAAAGTCAAGGTAATTATCTTAAAATGTCAGAGCTGGAGGGATTTTAGAGGCCATCTCATCCAGCTCATTCATTTGAGACAATTTCATTCCATACCCTCTTTTTTGAGATGAGTTCTAGATCATACAACAAAGATTAATAGATAGTGTCAAGATTGGATCCCAGGTATTCCAATTCTCATTAAATCTTTCCATTAGCACGTTTCTAAGGACATGAGATAATGCTATTTAAATTTTTTTTCTATAAAAGCTTTCACTCATCTTTTATTTGAATACATTTCATACTTATATTTTAAAATAAATGTATCTGATTCTCAACCTTTCACACAAAGTAGCCTCTCTGCTCTAATATATTTTATTGACCCCATAGTGAGATCTGAAATGCCCTCATTGCTTTTTCATATAAAGCATTGATGATGGTATTAAAACAAATATGTTATCTGGGAGTGGAAAGGCACTCAAGTAAAGGACACCCAAATCTGTGTCTTATTGTCCCTGAAAAATTGGTTTTCTTTCAGCATGTTGCTTCTTTTCCTTGGGGTCCTTTTTTGAAAAGTGAACAGTTGGGTCAAATCAGTGATATCAAACTCATATAAAAATGGGGCCCATTCAACTTTACATAAAGAATCCTGTGAGCTTTATATTTACTTAGTTTTTAACTATATTGCTATCTACATTTTATGTGATTTTATTTATTTTGTTAACTATTTTTAAAGTTGCACTCGAGAGTGTTTTTTGACACTTTTGAGTTAAACCCAATTTAAAATATCTTCCAGAGCTCTGATTTGAAAATAAACTATATTAGTTTGATTCTGACTTTCCAGAGTATACAAGATTCATGGAATTAATGAAACATGTTGGTTATGTGGCTGATGCTAGACTCCTAATCAGGAAAAGCTAAGTTCAAATTCTGCCTCAGGTACTTCCTAGCTCTGTGGTCTTAAACAATTACTTAATATCTCTTAGACTCAGTTTCTTCACTTATAAAATGAGGATATGAGTAGTGTGAACTATACAAAGTTGTTGCAGGAATCAAATTAATATTATGGCGAAAGGATGGTGCAACTATTCAAAAGTCTTTGCAAATGTTAACTATTATTGTGGGGTGAGGGTAATCTTAGATGTCATCAAATCCCTTCTTGGTTTTAAAAGGGGAAACTAAGGTCCAGAGGTGGGAAAAGATTTATACAGAGCAAAGATTAGACATCAGATTTCCAGTAATCCAGCCCACTGTTATTTCCAAAATACTATTTATCTATCCCTATTCAGAATTAAGGTAATGTAAGAATGAAGAGTTCTACCATCAGAAGAAATAGTTCATTTTCATGTTTCAGAACTAGAAGTCAAGGCAAGAGCAACCTTTGTCTTCCATGGAAACAATGAAGAAACTTTTATTAATATAACATCGAGTGCAGTTACAGTATAATGGAAACAAACAAACAAGTCTTAAACTATGCAGCTTAATCAAGAAATCTCTGCCTTCTGAACTCTTAACATTTTACAGAATCTTAATCAAAGGGGGTGGTTGGTTGGTTGTGGGTGGCAGACACAGGCATTCATTGGGCAGTAAGCTCATGGTCTACCAATATTTCATTCATTTTTGGCCAAGAGAAAGTCCTTATTCAAAGGTAAAGCAATTCTGCCACTCATTGATAGTAATTATCAGACAGAAAGAGCAAGCACAACAGGGTACTCTCCGAATGCAAACCAGATGTTTTCAGTTCTTTTACAACTGTAATCTAAGCCTGCAAAGAAGAAACCAGAAACCAGGAGAAGAATAGACAGAAATGAACCCCACAAACTGAAAAGGCATGAATGGCAATAATGAACAATAGAGGATGATAAATTAGTATGGCTTTCCCCTGAAGCTGGGTGCAAAATGGAAGTAATTAAGAAATTATTTTCCCAATCAGTATCCAGGGAACTTAGGCTGAATGGCTGGATACCTATTTTCATCAGTGGGAAACTGTGACAAGGATTGATGAATACTCAGTTTTTCAATGATGAAAAAGCTGTGGAATCCCACTATAACAGGAGTGGCCCTGATAGGACCAACACCTGCCTGACTGGCTGCTGAGGTTCTAATGGGCTTTTGTTGCAAGTGACTGATATGCTTCAGGAGATGTGGTTTGACCCCTGAGTTAAGTATGATTTCATACAGAAATGAACAGTTTCTACTGTGCTTCTGGAGAAATGTAGAAATTAGAGTTAGAAGATTTAGAAATGAATACTTAAATGATTTGATTCATCTCCAATGCCTCATTTTACAGATGAAGAAACTGAGGCTCAGAAAAATTTAAATAACACTTTCAGAGGTTCACAACTAGTTAATGAGAAAGCTGATCATTGAATTACCTTCTTACAATACTTAAATTAATTCAACTGTGAAATATTGTTTATATCTCCTTCCTTATTGAACATGTATAGCTAGGTGGTATAGTGTATAGAAAGTTAGTCCTGGAATCAGAAAGATATGATTTCAAATGCAGTCCTAGACACTTACTAGCTGTGTGAACCTGGCCAAATCATTAACCCCATTTACCTTAGATGCTTCTCTATAAAATAAGCTGGAAAAGGAAATGGCAAGCTACTACAGCATCTTTGCCAAAAATAATCTTAAATGGAGTCATGAAGAATTAAATATGACTGAAATTACTGAACAACAAAAAATAAATGGAGAAATTGTTACAAGAACAATTAACTTACAGATTTCAGCCTTCCATTTAAAATGATCAGTAAGTCAGAGAAAAGTCTAAAATTCTCCATTCATCTCACTTTTACCTGAAACCGAAATGAGCAAGAAATTGGCTAGAGGAGTGACTATCACCCATGTGTACCCAAGTACACTATTTCTTGAACCCCCATTTCCCTAGAAAAAATAAAAGCCAATGATTTCAGATCAAATATAGCGATATACAGAGCAATGTGTTGCATATTGTGATTCTAAAATCTAGTTCCTTTCCTAAAATTGAGAAGACCACATTTGTTATAGAAGAAAGAACATGAACTTTTAAATCAGAAGATCTGGCTCTAAATCCCACCACTGATGCCACTTATGTAGCCTTGCACAAATAATTCATTCAATGTCCTTGGAACTCAGTTGTCTTGTATATACTATTAAGACATTAGATGGGGTTATCTCTAAGGACCCTTACAGCTCCAGAACTTTGCCTTCATAATAAAATGGCTAAATACGATAATTTATAACCTTGGATTCATTTTTATTATCTGTAAAATAGAATAGGAATATGACTAAGGTTTTATCTTGTGCTAACATTTTATGTTTCACATTCTAATAGGCTATGGTCTCTTCCAGGAATTTATGCTATATTCTAAGTTCCTTCCCAACCCTAATATTCTATATTCTAAGATATTTTCCAACCCAAACCAATTATTTACAGTTCTTCCTAAACCTCTCTTTCTATAATGTAACAGAGGTTTTCAAACTACGGCCCGTGAGCCAGATGCGGCTGGCTGAGGAAGTTTAAGCGGCCTTCCAGGTTATGGCAAATGGGCTGAGGGTTGGAGACAGAGTGTGAGTTTTTGTTTTTATTATAGTCTGGCCCTCCAACAGTCTGAGGGACAGTTAACTGGCCCCCTATTTAAAAAGTTTGAGGACCACTGCGTGTAAGATCTACTCTTTGGTAACATTTGATTGTCTGATGACAATTCATTGTGAATATAGGTATATTCATGTTGGAAGTAGAAATGAACTAAGTGATGTCTTTATGCCTACAAAGTTTGTCCAATATATCTCCCAAGGTTGTCGTGAGGATTACATAAGCAAATGAATATATGTATTTTGTAAAAATGTAAATTGCTACAAATTAATTAACGGTCATTTTCATGTGAAGAAAAGTTTAATAATATACATTTTTTTTCAATTAACAACACAAGTCCAGAAGGCTTTCATTCACTTTATTAAGATGAAGAGATCCAGTGGGATAGCCCCTTTCCCTCATTAGCTATTCCAAAATTCTTCTAAAAGCTATCTCTATCTAAGGTTAGAATGGCAATTTTGTTTCATGATTTTTTTTTCTTTCTATTCTGTACACTTATCTTTCTTGAATAACAAAATACCAAACTCTGGGCATTATTATTTTATTCTAGTCAGCCATGTTGTCCAGAATTGTGCTAATAGTACCCTAAGGTCAATTCAGATAGACTCTATGGACCTCATTATGTAAGGAACTCCCCTTAAAAAACCCTCCACATAGTTGTGCACAATTCAGTTTGGGTTTTCCAGCATATGTTGGAGAATTATTCACCTTCTACCTTTATTGCTTCAGCTTGCTCCTTGTCCTGGCTTTTGTCTTCCTTTTATGTCTTGTCTTGCTCATATATATGGGCTCCTTGAAGGCAGGTATAGTCTTTCTACTTGTATTTTTATTTTTATTTGTTATTTTATTTGTATTTTTCCCAACTCTTAATAAATACTAATTGACTGGCTTTCATACTCCAAAATCATTCTTCTTTGAATTCAACTGCACTACCTATACCAAACAGGTCTATTTTAAATGTATTGTTTTAAAAGTTAAAAAATACATATATCTCAATTGGGGCTTCTTTCTTACTCCCTGGTGTTTGAAATAATTTTGAGAAGCAACCTAAAGTCGTCCTACATGGTCATATCATGCAGTGAGGAATGTTATTGTGCTCCATGCCAGCTTTGGGAATTCTCTGAAATCAAGGACTGAATAAGCAAGGAAATAACATAATCCAGATAGAATTTCTCAAATTGGCTGTAGTGTCCCTTTTCCGGCTGGTTTTTCCAACACAGTCTTGGCTAACCCTAAAGGGAATGTGGTTACAGTTAATATCTCTGCCAGGAACCAAGAAAAGATGGGCAAACCTCAAGCCATGTAGAGACATGGGTTAAGTAAGGACCCCCAGGCTCCAGATCCATAGACAATGTATCTTAGTTTTTAAGAAATCCTGTGTTTCTAAAGCTGACCAGTCAGTTGGGCAAAAGAGACTTATCTCAGGACTTAAATTTACTACTGTCTAGTGAATATAAATGTTCTTTTATTAGCTGTGGTTCTGCCTTAGGTTATCATGTGGAGAAGCCAAAAAGGTAGGCTCCTTTCATGTTTAGTTGGTGCTTGGGAAGAATATTTAAGCTCATTTTTGCTTTGTCCTGACTGGTACATTAAGCCTTTCACAGAATTAGAAATAACAATAATAAGTCAGATTGGCGTATCTTCTTTTATGGGAAATCTGATATTCAGAAACTTGAACTCAGAAAGCACATCAGTTAAGGGATGATTCTTCATATTATAAAACTTTTCTGTACAAAAGGATTTGCCCCAAGGGTTCTTTTAAATCTTTAGCTCCCTTGGTATAGTTCAGTGTTTGTTTAGAACTCATTCCTGGCCATAAAATGTAGCCTAGAGATCACTAATGCTGAAACAGGGGCTTTTGTGGCAGGCAGGGAACAGCTTGGGATCACTGGAAGCACTGGGCAATTTATCAAACTTGAAGCAATCTTAGCTCTTCCTCCTTTTATATTTTGGGCTCTGTTCACTGTCCATCCTTACTAGGTTTGTATGAGATGTAAAATACCCTTCCATCTCCACCCCCCTTCACACATACATATATCTATCCATTAATCAAGAAGCTTCTACTGTATTCCAAGTATTATGCTAAGAGCTGGACTACACAGATAAAAACAAAACATCATTCTGTCTTCAGGGATATTACAATCTATCAGGAGATACAACATGTACACGTATCTCTTGATAGATTGTAATATAAACCTACAATATAACTATATACATACACAAATATACATGCACACAGACACACACATATATAAGTATGTTTATATATATATGCATATAAAATATACCCATATATGAAACCATTTAATTTGGGGGAATGGAAAAAGCATTAGCAGTTAAAGTGATTTGGAAAGTCTTTATGTGAACAGTGGTGTTTGAACTGAGTTTTGAGGGAAACAAGAGACTCTAAGTGGAGGATGGGATGAGGAAATGCATTCCAGACATGGGGGGAAAACAATACAAATACATGGGGATCGAAGATTTAATGTTATATATGAGGAATAGTAAAAAAAAAAAAAAAGTCAAACAATTAGCCAAAACATTATGTTAAAGATATATGTAATAAAGTCAGAAAGGTAAATATGGACCAGGTTGTTAATGTTCATATGTTTCAATTGTATCTGAAGCTTTGTGATATCATTTGGGATTTCCTTGGCAAAGATACTAAAGTGATTTGCTGTTTTCTTTTCCAGCTTATTTTTATAGATGAGGAATTGAACAAAGAGGGTTAAGTGACTCATTCAGGGTCACACAGCTGATGTTATGTCTAAGGTCAGATTTATATATAGGAAGCTAAGTTTTCCTGACTTCAGACCTAGCTGTCCCAAGACCAGGTTTTGAAGGGTTTTAAATAATAAACAAGGACTCTATATTTGATCCTAAAACACAATAGAGAAACACTGATGTTTATTGTTAACACTCATACCTAGTCATATAAAAAGTAAATTAATTCCAACTTCATGAAATAATAAGGGAAGTATGTTCTCTTCATCCATTTTGTTTTTCCATTGTAGAAGTATAGATATTGACTGCTAGATGACTTTAGCTCTTATATAAGAGTGTTTAGTGTTTCTGGACTTGAAGCAATTAGTATGGTATCTGTGAACAGATGCATCTGAAAAACTTTGTACCTAATAGGAAGACTCCCTAGGGTTTTATGTAGTGTGCTCCTGTATACACATAATAGGATGAATCTGTAGGTGCAAAATGATTACTGGTAAGTCCAATGCCCTGACTTCCGGTGAGACATGAATTCTGAGCCTTAGCCAAAGGACATGTTTTACCAGAGAATTCTGGTGGGTTGCATGATTTCTTTGATGGGTTGGGCCAAATAATATGGACTACTGAAGCAGGGAAAAGTAGCCTACTTAAAATAAGAAACAATCTGAGCTACTTCTCTCTTCTTTCAAATGTGTCCAGAGCCTATAAGATCTTCTACATGCTTCCATGGTAAAATGAAGAAGATATTTCCTGTTCTGTCTCTCTGGTGTCTCTCTCCCTCTCTCTGTCTTCTATCTCTGTCTAATCTGTGTCTTTAATATTCTCTCTCTCTCTCTCTCTCTCTCTCTCTCTCTCTCTCTCTCTCTCTCTCTCTCTCTCTCTCTCTCTCTCTCTCTCTCTCTTTCCTCTCCTCTCCTCTCCTCTCCCTTTCCTCTCCCTTTCCTCCCTATAAATATCTATGGCTACTGGCTGCACATATCAGTAAGTGAGCCTGAGATGGGATCTCAAGACTCTTGATTTTCTCTTTCCCTTTGTGTTTTTTTCCTAAATGCAGGTGACTAAAATATCATTGAAAGAGATGCATGTTTCAATATTTGGTGACCATGTCAGACAACTTTAATGTTTTGGTTATCTAATGAGAGGTGCTTTCTCCAGCCATACTCTTTTGGAAAGAAATGACCAACAAATGAGGACAATATATATGCCTTGTTTACCTTGAGTTGATTTCTATAGACTGAGGTAAAAATAAAAATCTGTTCAGCCATCCCCAAAGTTCACTAGGAGTCTTACTTCTAAGAAAGTATAAAAGAGATGATATGCTTCTATGAGTCCATTGATTACATCATGTATTTTGTTCCTATGCATCCTTTATTATGAACTACTGTTTCATAGAAATTATCTATTCATGTATGCATGCTTATAGATTTTTTCTCTGTGTTTCTTTTTGCCAGAGGAAATAAATAATTATTTTATGTGTGATACCCAGTACTTTATATATTAACTTTTCTAAAGGGGATCGTACTTGTCCCTTTTACAAGAAATCTTGTCCATGATCTTAGACTAAGTTTTAATTAAGAGATTTTCTCTGTTTCTTTGGGGTAGGTGAAATAAACTAAATTGTGGGGGGAAACAACTGACAATTTAGATGTTTCTATTTGAATCCAAAGTCAGAGATACTTTTGAGAGTTAGGCCCTTGAACTATGGCTAAAATATGGAATATTTTAGGAGCTTTGAAATTGATCCTAACCAACCCCAAGGACATTTCAGAGTCTCAAATGGGTTTTGAACTCACTTCAATTTATTTATTTGTTTTATTTTTTAACCTAATTTGCCAGTATTATTATCAGGTGAATTCAGAATTTCATTTGGATTATCCTATTATTTTGCAGGAATATAATAATGATGCTTGAGATGCTCTGCATACCAAGGATCTGGTATGGAATGTCTGAATTGCCCTGTGCAATGGGCAAGGAATCCATTGCAGTCACATAAGGGTTATCCTTATGTTCTTTTAGGGATCCATGGAGTGACTTTTACACTGGAAAATTATTTTCATATTTGAGAATGTAAGGGGTTATTTCAAGTCAACCCCAAATCTCCAGTTCCTATTAGAAATGTCTCACTCCATCTCTTTATGTCTGTCTATAACTCTCTCTTTTTCTGTTTGTCTCATTTTAGCCTAGTCTTTCCTTCAGAAAGAGGGAGCTTGATTAATCTTTATTTCTTTTTAAATTCATTTTTATTTTTTATGTTTTTATTTCAGTTTTATTCCTTCCTACTTATTGTTGTTTTCTGAATAATTCTTATGAATATTAGGTATAGAGTAACCTATAAGAAATTGGAAGTGAGCTAGTCCCACTGACTACAATAGGCCTCAGCTCTTGTCCAAATTGTTAATTGTGTGATTATTTAGGAACTTTTTTGAATGGATTTCAGAGACTTTACCTATTATTTAGAAAGTCCTTAAATACTCCTAGAGGGAGAGTGTTGAATGCTCATCCAGGTCATAACCTACACATTTAATCTTAGTCTCTCTTCTGAGCTACATTCTCACATCACCAATTGGACATTTGGACATTTCTAAGTGTCCCATAGGATTAAATTTGTAGGTCTGGAAATAATTTACAAAGAGAAGATAAATGAACTTATGTGAGCTGACAAGATTCTCCTATGTAATCATATAGAAACAAAAGAGAAGAAGCCTAAGGATAGAGCCTTGGGGATAGCTATATCTAGCATTATGACCTGGATGAACATTCAAAAAAGTAGACAGAAGAAATGGTCAGCTAAATAAAAGATATCCAAGACAGATCAGTGTCATGAAACTCAAAGCTGAGAGAGCATTCTAGAGGGAGAGGATGAACAATATTGTCAAATGTTTCACAGAGTTTTAAAAAAATTGGAATTGAGGGGAAATTTGTTAATTTTGGAAATTAAATGTGATAATTGGTAACCTTTAAGAGAATAGCTTTAGTGAAATGATGAGAAATAAGTCTGCCAAGGTTTTAGAAGAGCACGAGAGGGGAGGAAGTAGAGGTACCATGTGTAAAGAACTTTTTCAATGTAAGCTAAGGAAATAATATAATATAATATAAAATAATATAATAATATAGGATAATAGTAATCTAAGAAAATAGAATCAAATGGCCAGTTTGCTTTCAGATATCAGAGGTTGTATTTACTTGGATTATTTAAATAATTTTAAAAAATGATGCTACTTTTGCTTCACTTTATTTTATTTTGTTTATGCCCTTTTTGTTGAATATGACATTTAGAGGAAGGGTTAGACTTAGATTCAGTAAACTTTAGTTTGAATCATAATTTGGCTCCAATACCTAATACCAGTTTAACTTTGGACAAGTTATATCTCATCTTTGAGATTCGGTTTGGGTACTTTCTAGTTCTAAATTTTTTAATCCCAAATGTGATTCTCTGTCTGTCTTTCTTTCTGTCTCTATCTCTGTCTCTATCTCAGTCTCCATCTCTTTATGTCTGTCTATAACTCTCTCTCTTTCTGTCTGTCTCTGTTTCTCTTTCTACACATACACACACACACACACACACACACACACATCTCTTTCCTCCTCTCCTTTCTATATATATACAATATTTACTGTCTTGTACATGCAAATTGAGATTTATTTCATTTGTTAATGTGAAATAGTCTCAGAACAATGGCAATGTACTTAAGCCAGCCTCAAATGATTTATTTATCAATTAAAATTTAATTGATGCTGAAAGCTAAAGTTACTAAAGTGATGCTTCAACATGCTAAAAAAAAAAACTTAGGGTGACCCTGAAAAAAAACCTCTCAAAAATTTGCTCTTTTGTCACCCCACTTTCAGCTCTGTGCATTGATCCCTGGATCATGCTAGCCTAGAACAAAGTTAAACTAGGAAAGGATTCTTGATATTGGAATTGTTTCAATCAACCTCAGGAGTTTCTTTACTAAAACCTTCATTTTTCGGCAAATGCTAAAAATAGCAAATCATTCTGTCAATCTCTCTCTCCCACCCCACCCCCACTTCTACTTCATAGACTACATCAATGTCTTCACAGACCATAGGGAATAAATAACAGGAGAAGGTGGGTTCAGTAGGTTTCTTAATAACGCCCTGCCGGTACTGCTTGGCATGCAGCCCCTTCCCAAGAAACAAAAGCCTTGCATGCCACTCATTACAACTGCAATTACCCCAGGCAGTCCTTCCCAAATGAAAACGGTCCAATTCTCTGGAGTTTCAAAAGGAAATCAAGAGGAATATAAACATGAAATGAACCAAACATACACAGTGTGTGTATGTGTGTGTTGTGATGTTTTCTTTCTTTGTTTTTGTCATCATCAAGACATTATATTAGTACTGATACAGAGGAAAATGCATCTCAAGTGAGATTTCAAAAAAAAAAAAAAATTGGTGGGGAAAATTTTAAGGGAGAGGACACTGACTTTGACCCAGTTAGGCCCTTGGAGGATTAGGGTGGAATGGAATGACTCTTGAGTGTTTTTCTGCTCATCTATTGGAAGTAAAATAACAACATAAAAATACAGGGACTAGAAGAGCCAGCAGGAGGATAAATACCAAAGAAACGATGTAAACACAAACGCAAATTTCCCTAGTGAGTAAGAGAATGAAGAATTTGTTATTTATCTCTTCTTGCAATCTATAAAACTGAGCACGAATCCTGAACCCTATGGGTGCATTTTCAATAAATAATCAAAGGAATGCAAAACAACATATCAAGATCAGTTGAAGAAAACATTTAGAAGTAAGAATTTTGGTCACCTATTGATTGTTCACATTTTTAAAAAAATTCAGTTTCCATCAGGAAGAATAGGCCAATTGATAAACTGCACTGGGAGCTGTAATACTACAACCATTTTACAGTATACATTGGACCTTAAATTGCATTATTAAAGTTCTTTCCCTGACTAGAACCTGACTATAACACTATCCTCTGTAGCTTGGAATTCAGTGTAAGGCAGATTCTGTTGACTATGGACCACAGCCAAGAAGATTTATAATAGTATGGACTAAAAATATCTCATTTTTATACTTTCAACCATATCATAGCTCTTTATTTAAACACAAAGGGTAGAGTTACTATTCACTACTCTAATAATCTTATTTTTTTCTTTTCAATTAATAAACATTTATTTTAGTCTTATTCTTACCTTCCATCCCCACTGGAAAAAAAAGAAAAGAAAAGGAGATAAAAAGAAATAAAAGTCCTGTTGTAAGTCAGGAGAACAAAGCAAAACAAATTTCCACATTGGTCATATCTAAAAGCTTGTGTCATTCTACATATTTATTCTATCACTTCTTGTCAGAAGATAATATGATTCATCATTCATTCTCTGGAATCATGGCTAGTCACTACATTGGTCAGAATTCTTGAAAGTCTTTAGAAGTTGTTTTTTGTTTTGTTTTGTTTTGTTTTTAGTAAAATTATTTACTTTTAATATAAATTGTTTATTAATCATGTTGGGAGAGAAAAATCAGACCAAAAGAGAAAAACCATGGGAAAGATTTAAAAAAAAAATGGGTTGGTTTACTTTCTGTCTCCTTACTTCTTTTTTGGGATGCTGATGGCATTTTCTGCCCAGAACCAATTGGGATTGCTTTGGATCACTGAACCACTAATAAGAAGCAAGTCTTTCATAGTTGATCATCACACATTCTTGCATTTATTGTGTACAATGTATTCCTATTTCTGCTTGTCTTGCTCAGCATCAGTTCATGTAAATCTTTCCAGGCCTTTCCAAAATCAGCCTGTTCATCGTTTTTATAGAATAGTAACATTCCATTACCTTCATACACAACAACCTGTTCAGCCATTCCTCAGTTGATGGGCATCTACTCATTTTCCAATTTTTTGCTATCACCAATAGAGCTGCTACAAACATTTTTGAACATGTGGGTCCTTATTCATTTTTCTCTTTTATGATTTCTTTAGGAAGTTCTTTGGAACTTCTAGGTCAAATTGTTGTTATTTTTAATAACATTCTTGTCATTGCATAAATTGTTCTCTTGGATCTACTCATTTCATTCCTCTGTAGTTCATACAGGTCTTCTCAAGTTTCTCTGAAATTATCCTTTCTTGATTTTTTTATACTACAAAAATTTCCCATTATATGGGGCAGCTAAGTGGTGCAGTAGATAGAGCTGTGGGCCTGGAGGCAGGAAGATCTGAATTCAACACCAGCCTCAGACATTTACTAACTGTGTGATCTTGGGCAAGGCACTTAATCACTCCAGATTCTTTGCCAAGAATACCTCAAATGGACTCACAAAGAGTCAGATGTGACTGAAAAATGACTGTACTACCCAGGTCATCTTGCCTTCTATCTTGATATTGTTGTCATCTCATTTGGTTATACTGGACTTGTATCTTGAGCACCAAGACTTTCCTAATCCATGCTTCTAGTACCTGGTAGAAACTAATTCATTCACCTCTAGAACTCTTACACTTAGAAGCAAAGAGTGTTGAGTGAACACATATGTATATATGTGTGTGTATATATATATATATTTCTTTTTTTTTTTAAGAGAATACACCAATTGGTGTCAGAGCAGACATACATATACCTACACCCTTCAGCTAGCTTTTTAAACCATTGCCTACAACCATTGGTTCTCCTTCCCTTCCTGACCCTTGCCTTTTGTTTTTGTTTTTGTTGTTGTTTTCTTTTTCTTTTCTTTTCCTTCTTTTTCTTTTCTTTTCTTTTTTTTTTTTTTTTTTTTTTTTTGGTGTGGACAAAGTAAGCAAACCAACAATAACATTGCTTTTGGAAGGGCAAGCCAACTGACTGTCTTATTGATTAACGTCATGCATGAGGCTTTCCAAGCCAAGCTTCCTTCCCTATGTAATAGCTCTTATCATCTGTTCTTTTCCTCTATTAAAAAGTAAAATCTTTGAGAAAAGACACTATCTGATTGCTTCTAGTTATATTCCCTATATTCAGCATAGTATCTGGCACAAAATAAACCTTTAACTACTTTTTCATCTGTGCATTCATTTATGGTAACTCAGAAGATAGATTGCTGAGTCTGGAGTCAGGACAGTGACTTCAAATGAAACCTTAGATTTGTACTAACCACATGACCCTGGGCAAGCTGCTTGATCACTTTTCGCCTTATTCCCTCAGCTATAAAATGGGCATAAAAACCTCAAGATTGTTCTGAAGATCAAATGAGATATTCTCTTCCTCCCTCCTTCCCTACCTCTGCCACTGTGTTCTAGATGTTCTGTTACTAAATAACTACTTGACCTGAAATAAATCATTTCCCTTTTGTGGGTTTCAAATTCTTCTACTGAAATGTGAGTTTGACTACATTGTTTCTAAAATTCATAATAACTCAAACTTTATATAGTTTAACATTCCTTCTATTGATAACATGTTGTATTTTATTTGGTTAGACACAAAAATATTCATTAAGGACCATTGAAGTTCCAGGCAGTATGCTATGCACTATGAATACAAAAACAAAAACAAAATCCATCCTGCCCTCAAGAAGCTTACATTCACTAAGAAAAAATAATGAGTATACTAATAAATACAAAAATAATGCCAAATTATTGAGCTCAGGAGAGGAAACCCTCCTAATCAGGATATCAGGAAAGGTCTAGTGTGGAAAGTAGCTGGACCCAACTGAGGTGGACCCATAAATGGATCTAAGGAGTCCAAGAGGCAGTGGTAATGAGGAAAAGACATTTAAGAACTTCCAAGGACAATCTGTGCAAAGGAATGAAGCAAGAGATGCAATGCCACATATGGAGTATGGAAAGTAGACCATGTTGACTAGAATATAGAGTGTATAGAAATATGAAATCAATCTAGACAAATGCATCAAAACAAAATTGTGAAGAACTTTAACTACCAGGAGAAGAAATGCATATATAATCTTAAGGGCAATAGGGAGATATTGAAATTTATTAAGCAAATTTGGGCCTTTCTTTTTCTCTCTCTCTTTCTCTCTCCCTGTCTCTCTTTCCCTCTCTCTCTCACTCTTTCTCTCTCTCTCTCTCTCTCTCTCTCTCTCTCTCTCTCTCTCTCTCTCTCTCTCTCTCTCTCTCTCTCTTTCTCTCTCCCTGTCTCTCTTTCCCTCTCTCTCTCACTCTTTCTCTCTCTCTCTCTCTCTCTCTCTCTCTCTCTCTCTCTCTCTCTCTCTCTCTCTCTCTCTCTTTCTCTCTCTCTCTCTCTCTCTCTCTCTCTTTCTCTCTCTCTCTCTCTCTCACTCTCTCTCTCTTTCTCTCTCTGTGTGTGTGTGTGTGTGTGTGTGTGTGTGTGTGTGTGTAAGATCATATGACAGGGAGAATAGAATAGAATTGAAAAATGTTATCAAGATAACAAGATATCAAGATTCTATCAAGATAGAATCAATAAAGATTTGGCCACTGATTGAGACTGGTGAGAGTGGAAGGGGCAGACAAGTGGAGCATTAAAGTTGAGAACCTGAGTGAATTTAAAGATCACAGTACTTTCAAGAGAACTAAATAAATTTGCTACTTTGTTTTAGGATTCTCAGAGTAATTGTCCTGATGCTTGGTGTTTTCTATATGACACATCCACATACCCTTCCTTCATTTCTCCTCATACTTTCTTTATATAACATTGAATAAAATATAGAAAAGGCCACTTTTAGATAATTGTTGTGGATAGAACCTGAACTGATGAGGAGCTGAAATAGAAGAAAGGATAAAGGTGAATGGCTCAAGGAAAGCTTTGGGGACTTTGGAAAGAGATTAGACATATTTATATGTCTAATAACAATTTAATAACATAAAATAATAACATAAAATAGGCTGTCTCTACTCACTCCTCATTTTTTTTTTTTTCTTTTAGAGCTTTTAAATTCCATTCACTATTTCAGTGGGATTTGGAGGATTGGATTGAAGCTGTGGTAACAGGAGGGCCTGAGGCAAATTCTTATCCAGCTGTTTCCAGGCTAAACAATTATAATCTTGATTGTCCCTCCCACCTCCCCATCCTGGTTGATAGACACTATCTAAATGCAGTTTACATTCCTCTTAAAGCACAGGCTGAGTCTCTCTCTACTTTCACTCTTCTCTTTGGACTCTGCCTCTGGGACTCTGCCCCATCCCAAGCACAAACAGTTTCCTCTTTATCTAAAAACCCATTAAATTCTATTCAAATTCTAACCCTGGCTAAAGCTCAAGCCAGAAGCCAACCTGGGACTCCACCCAGGAGCCTCTTCAGATAATCAAAAGCCCTCCTATTATAAAAAGGGCTAAACTGGAGTCCACTCTTTGCAGAGTTCCCAAAGGTGGCATCCTTACAACAGTCATGTCAAGGATTTCTGCCCAGCAGACCTGTAATTCCCGTGCCATTTTATCTCTACCCTTAACTTTAATAACTAAACTTTACTTCCAACCCCACAATAAACCTCTTTTATCAATCTAGATTTTCGGGTCTGTAAACTCTTAGGCCGCTACTAGATCTCATTTAACTCTGTATCTTTGTGCCAAATCCAAAGGGGTTGCAGGGGAGCTCTATTTGACTCCCTGTACCCCGAACCTGCCACTAGACCTCAATTAAACCTAATTTTATTTAGAAACTCCTTATCTAACTCTCATCACTTAGACCAGATAAAGCAGGGTAAAGCTCCTGTACCCATGATATTTGGGAAGTGATTCAGGAGGCAGAATTTGAGGGAGAAACAGTGGATCTCTTACTTGATATTTTAAAATATATAAATCCTTAGCCTGAGGTACATATGACTAAGTACCAAGGGAACTTATTAAAAACATTATCAAGGTAAAGAATGATTTCTTCTCCTTATTCCCCCCCTCTCCCCATCCAGACCATTTTTATCACTCTGTCTTTGTTTTTTCAAATCTGTCCATGACTCTTGCTATGGAGGTTCTGGAACATGCCCTGTACCAAGTTACTTCAAAATAACTTCCACTGTTGCATGATATTAAATGCTGCTTGAAGCAGGAAATTGGTGATTTTTAGTTGACATGGAATGGAAAATTGTTTAGCATCAATTGATACTGGATGGGTCTATTTATGCTCAATGAATGAAAAATGGTCTGGTACACAGGGAGTATTTAACATAAGTGATCTGACATTTATTTGATTATCAGGGGATAGTGCAAGAAAAAAGTATTGGCCAAGGGAATTTCAGGAGAATACTGAAGTCGTCACTAACAGGTCCACTCTTTAGTGAATATGATGATACTAAGGAAGATAGCTAAGACTTTTTCAAGATGTGCAATGCTTTACCTGAGAACCAGAAAGGAACCTATGGAACCTATTTATGTCAACCTATGGAACCTATTTATGGAACCTAACATTTTATGTCACTTTGCAATTGCAATATAATTTGACATATATCATTTCAATTGATCTTCACAATAACCCTATGGTATAGACAGGAAAAGTATTGTTTCCATTTTATAGATATGGAGGTAACATAACTAGATAGTCACTAAAATAATAATATTCTGACTCCAAATTTAATGCTATTTTACAGATAGACTTTTAGGCCTCTCCCTCCCTCCTTTTCTTTTTTTAAGGGTGGGGTTTAAACAGTAACTCAGAAGTCCTAAATCTTCTGGCTGAGTCCACCTCAGGAAACTCCCACACTCAATCTGATTTTGAATAGGCCATTCTTCAATCAGATAGCTTCGGGCCTCTGGATAGTCTCACTGATCAAACTTCTGAGACAACAGTGAATAGACTACTCTTCAATTCATTGCTAATTTATAATCTGGTCAGTGATAATTTGGCCAAGAAGAGTCAAATTCCAGAGACCAATCCATCATCCTACCTATGGGTCATAGAATTAGCATGTCAATGATAGAAAGCTGGATAAATGCATCTCTTTCCTTGTTTCTTTGCTGAATTCTCTTGGAATTCAGTCCCTTTGTAATGGTGTAGTAATTACAATAAACTTTGCCCCTTGATTAGGAAATGGGTTCAAGCCTGCATATTATTATGAGACACCTCATGACACTGGTCTGTGATCCCACACTTTTGGGGTCCCCATCCCAACCTCAACAAAACTACTCTTGTTTCTGCTCCTTATACAGTGTACCACAAACTCTCCTCTCTGTCTCTCTTCCTCTCTCTGTTTCTGTTTCTCTATCTCTATATGAATGCATACAAACATACATATGTATGTGTATTGTGAATAGGGAGTCCTTAATAGTACATCTATACATAGATATAGAGGTAGAAATAATAAAATTTAATAACTCATTGCATCTATGGGGTGAGGGAGATGAAGTGTCTAGGATTATGCTCGGTTTCTAATAGTTATGAGTCCTTTATCCATTAATGGCAATAATAGCTTATATTTATATAATCATTTAATTTTTTGCAAAGTTATTGTATGTGTATTTTCTCATTTGACTCCATAGACTATCTTCTGGGAGATGATACCCAGCATGGGGTAGAAAGTAAGGCCTTGAATCCAGCTCTGTAAAATGGTTGGGATTTGGAAAGATGAAGGAAAGAGAAGAGAGACAGAGTATGTTGAGGGAACATGGAAGCAGCTAACCTAATTATTGGAGTGGATCATTTTGGGTAACGAAAGATAGCTCAGTACAATAAAGAGATCCTGAATTTGGGGGCAGAATCAAGTTTCAAAACCTACTTCTGCTGCTTACTTCCCATTAACAAGCTCAGCAATTCTTTGGTTTCTTTATCTATAAATAGTTGTACTGAGCTGGAGCAGTTAAGTTGAGGCCCAGTTGCACAGGTTTACATTTAAACACTTTCTCTTTCTCCTAATTGATGAATGGCTATCAACATTTTAATAATCTTAAATTTAAAAAAATTATAGATAAATGAAAACTCCATGTGAGAAGGAATCATTTCATTTTTTTGCACTTGTACCCTCAGCTCAGTACCTAGTAGGGATTACATAAGTACTTACTGATGATTCTTTGAATCTAATGATACAATTGCTGCATTTCTCAAGTACTGAGTAGAAATTCCAGTTTGGAAAGAGAATTTATTGACTCATGTCCTCATGTGAGAACAAGATATTAATAAGAGAGGAAACACATTTATATATCACAATCAGGAAGACATTCAAGGCCCTAGATTTTCAAATTATTTCCCATCTAGGTCACAGGACTGAGTAAAATTTTGTTCCCTTTCTTCTCCCTAAGATTTCTGTATATGTGATTTGTATGAACTCTCTTAAGTTTCAGGTCTTGTTCTTCCTCCCTTCAATTACTTTGCAAAGATAAGTTTCCTATAGGAAAGTGTGTTTTAGAAGATCCTTTTTAAAAAAGCAGATATTTGACCTGGATGGAAGACAAAACCATTTCAGAAAGTAAAAGAGTGATTAGAGAGATATGAAAATGAATGAAGAAAATCATATAGAGATAGAGAAGCGGAAGAGGAATAGAACAGTAAGGAAGAATGAAGGAAAATGGGTATGGCACATAGAACATGGGGGAGAAAGAAGAGGTCAGTTTGAAGAAGGAAGTTTGAGAAGACTTTTTAAGAAGTTAAGAACTGATGACAATGATGACAGAGATTAAACATTGAATGGCTATAGAAGGGGTCATATCTAGTAAAGACAAAATTGAATCATATAACATTAGTACTGGAAGGGGCTCAAGAGAACATCTGGTCCAATCCTCTCATTTCAAAGAGATACTGAAGAACAGAGGATTTAAGTTATCTGCCCAAGGTCATCTACCTAGTACGCGGCAGAAACCAGAAATAGGATGAAAAGCCAGCTCTTTCTCATAGCCTAACTTTATTATTTCTTGTTGCCTCTTTGAATATATAACACATATAAGAGTGTTAGTTAAAAGCTATGGATATATATATATATATACAGAGAGAGAGAGAGAGAGAGAGAGAGAGAGAGAGAGAGAGAGAGAGAGAGAGAGAGAGAGTATGTTCACACCTTTGGTGTTAGGGCATGCCTTGTAAAGGGCAGGAGAGCCACCAGAGGCTGATGGAATCTCTGTGGCTGACTTTGTCCTCAGTTTATATACTCTATTAAAATTACATCATTACAGTACAGTATACTGAGTATAAACCAATCGTTATATCACTAGGGAACCATTATTTGTTGTAAGATTAAATCATTCTAAATCAGTCTAAATATCATTCTATGGTCCACCCTCTTCCTACTAACACCAGGAAATCAGGACTCATGGAATTTGAAGGCAATATTTTCTGTATGCCCAGCAATATACCAACAGTCAATTCTTATCATAGATTAACAGGCCTAGGACTCAAAAGTCGTAGAGATAACCTTCTCTTCCCATTTTTTCAGATGAGAAAATTGAGACACAAAAGGAAATGAAATGGCCCAACATTGCATAAGTGGTAAATGTAAGAAAGAGGATTTAATTGTTGGTTTTCTGTGTTCAAATTCAGGAATAGTAAGTTCTGAGATCACAAATCATTATCAATTTTACAGAAAATGTTTTTGTGCTAGTTTCAACTGCATTTAGACACTGTCTGGAAAACAGATGAAAGATGGAATGTTCTTACACATGAAAATATATGCAGAAAACATATTTCATAAGTTGTTGCCTTATTTACTAAAGCTTGAAATTATGGGATAAGAAAGGGATAAATTGGGAGAAGGAGAAATTGATTGTAAGGGCTGATTAGAAATCTCCAATCATCTGGAGTCAGCTTTGTTGTCTATGTGCATTATGTGGAATGTAGTAAGGAAGAGGAGGAAAATGAAAGAGTCCTATATGGATATTGTGTTTATTCTGAGTAAAAATCTTCTTTGAGTACTTTATTGGTGTCTCCATTATGACTGCATGAACACTATGGGACAGCTTCCTAAGATGTTTCTGCAACCTGGCTAGTGGCTATTCATCCCCCTCTCCCCACTTTAATAAAGGTTTTCAGTAATGAAAGATAGAAGGTAAGAACAGAGGAAGTAACAGAATTAGCTACTGAAAGAAATCTTGGTTATGAGATCTTTGGTAATATAAGGATATTTATTTCATAATAATTATGAGATGATCTCTCTATCCATGGGAAAACTTGTTACTGAAATTATATCCAATCATGGATGATGGATGTATGTGGATTCCAGGCTAACCACCTCCTTTGTGTAATGTCCTTATTGTGACAGCCCATAAAGTGAATTAGATGTTGAAGACTAAAAAAAGGAAAACAAAAGAGAGAAAGCAGGTATTTAGCAATGAGGGCACAATGAAGTCAAACTAGCAAACAACAATCAGAGATCAAAGGAAGATGGTCCATCAATGTGTGTAAGATGAATACTATAGTAGTTCACACATCCCATAATATAGTTTGCCAATAACCCAAAATCAGATTTTGTCTAAACTCAAGGGAGAACTTTCTAATATTAAGAACTACTTATTATACAGCCGTTCTGGAGAGCAATTTGAAACTATGCTCAAAAAGTTATCAAACTGTGCATACCCTTTGACCCAGCAGTGTTAATACTGGGCTTATATCCCAAAAAGATCTTAAAGAAGGGAAAGGGACCTGTATGTGCAAGAATGTTTGTGGCAGCCCTCTTTGTAGTGGTCAGAAACTGGAAACTAAGTGGATGTCCATCAATTGGAGAATGGCTGAATAAATTGTGGTATATGAATATTATGGAATATTATTGCTATTATTGTTCTGTAAGAAATGACCAAGAGGAGGAGTTCAGAGAGGCCTGGAGAGACTTACATGAACTGATGCTGAGTGAAATGAGTAGGACCAGGAGATCGTTGTATACTTCAACAACTATATGATAATCAATTCTGATGGATGAGGCCATCTTCAATAATGAGATGAACCAAATAAGTTCCAATTGAGCAGTAATGAACTAAACCAGCTACACCCACCGAAAGAACTCTGGGAGATGACTATGAACCATAACATGAAATTCCCAATCCCTCTGTTTTTGTCTGCCTTCATTTTTTATTTCCTTCACAGGCTAATTGCATACTATTTCAAAGTCCAATTATTTTTGTACAGCAAAACAACTGTTTGGATATGTATACATATATTGTATTTAATTTGTACTTTAACTTTTTTAACATGTATTGGTCAACCTGCCATCTGTGGACATCTGTGTGAAGGGGAAGGAGGGGAAAAATCAGAACAAAAGATTTGGTAATTGTCAATGTTGTAAAATTACCCATGCATATATCTGGTAAATAAAAATTATTAAAAAAAAAAAAAAGAACTACTCATTAATGGAATGGATTGCTTTAAAAGGATGGTCATTTTTCAGTCTCAGGAAGTACTCAAGTAAAATCTAGATGGTCCCTTGTTAGGGATGTCTGGTGCATGTTAAGAGTGTATGTTGGTTACTGATATTGTAAAGAAGATTCCTACTTCAGGTAATGATTGGGGAAGAGATTCTCTGTAGTTCCTTCTACCTTTAAGAATCTACAATTCAAGGAATATTTATACCCCCTCAGACTTCCTTATTCTTGGTAGCTGATCTGGGCCTATGAAAGATGAGGTCTTTTTCTTCTTATTGTTGTCTTTTTTTTTTCTCCCCCAAGGAAAGAATGGCTCATGCAATACATTTGTGTCACTTCTTAATTCCTTCTTGTAGACTGTGAGAATGAAGAAGCATAAAGCCTGGTGCCTTAGATAGAATTGGGAGTTGAGCTAGAGAACTTCTAAAATCCTTTCCAATTAATGTTTTTGAGGATCTTCTGCTTAGATAATTTTTATAGTCCTTCCTGTTTATGTTCAGTAATTCTAATACTGTACTGTGCTTGATTCTCTTCCTTTCCAACACACATACGCTTGGTCAAGCTAAGGAAACATCAACATCTGGGACATATTTTTGGGAAATGGCTACATAGGAATGGATTGGTAGCAAAGTCAAGTTTCTGTAATGATTCCAATTACTGAGGGTGGAGTGGGGAGGGAAGGACAGAGTAGACATTTCATTGGTAGCTCTGAGAAGAAAAAGGAGGAAGAAGAAGAGGAGAAGGAGAAAGAAGAGGAGGAATAAGAAAAGAGAGAAAAAGTGAAGGAGAAGAAGGAGGAGAAAGAAAAGAAGGAGATACAATTCTTACCCTCAAGAACATTACAGTGTAACTGGAAGACAGTCTTGACATATAATTTAGGAATTGTCTAAGATAGAATATAATTAAGCATTAAGGTGCTGGGGGTCCTTCAGACATATAAGAGGAATCAAAGTTTTAAGAGAGAAAGGGAGAATGAGAAGAGAGAGAGAGAGAGAGAGAGAGAGAGAGAGAGAGAGAGAGAGAGAGAGAGAGAGAGCAAAGAGACAGAGAGAAAGAGAAAAGTAGTAGTAATAGTAGTAGTAGTAGTAGTAGTAGTAGTAGTAGTAGTAGTAAGAGAGGGAGGAAAAAGAGAAAAAGAGAAGGGGAAGAGAAAGGAGGAGAGAGAGAGAAAAAGAGGGGAGGAGGAAACAGGAGAGGAGAAGGAGGGCAGGTGGGTTAGAAGGAGGAGGAGGAGGAGGAGGAGGAGGAGAGAGAGAGAGAGAGAGAGAGAGAGAGAGAGAGAGAGAGAGAGAGAGAGAGAGAGAGAGAGAGAGAAGGGGTATGAAGGAAGGAGAAAGGGAATAGTAAGAAGAAAAAAGAAGAAAGAGGAGGAAGATAATTAAGGGAAATTTAATTGCAAAGTGAAACAAACTCAGCTTAACAATGAAAGGTTTTGTAGAAAGAAAATTATTGAGGCTATGGAAATAGAATAAATAAGTGCAGTATAATATACATGAAAGAAATGAAGGTATGTGGAACAAGTTTGGAACAAACTTTGACAATAAGCAGCTCTAATAGGACAGCACAGTCCAGTGGAAAGAGTAGTAAGGATTAGAGTTAGAGGATTTGGATTCAAGTCTCACCTCTGATACTTGTAATCTATGTAATCTTGGGCAAGTTATTTAATTTTCTTCTGTAAAATGAGGGAATTGATCTGTGATGTCTCTTCTCATTACGGATCTATGATCTTAGCTAAGAAAGTATTTTCAATTGAATTATCTTTATGCCATGCAATTTATACTATCCTGAGAACAGAATGCAAGCTCTCAAGAGATCATACAATCCAACCACTGGAAAAAATGACAGTGGCCCATGGGAATAATGTAATAACAATGAGTCAGAACTGGACCCTTTCCCCAAGGGTTAGTGTCTCTAGGAAAAACAGGCTCTCATTTTTCAACTGAGTAGCACAATGAAGACAGACATTTAACATGAGGGAACTTCTAACCCAAAAAGCCTAATCCTTGGTCTTCTCTCTTGAATTTGGAGAACAATCAGACTTTATGTGGTGATCAGGTGCTCAGTGAAGCCCTGAGAGGGCTGAAGTGTTCTAAGGCTGTCAGAAGAGGAAAGCTTGATGACAGCTTTGCTTAACACCTTATGAGGAACTGCCTTGCCAGAACGATTGAAGGGAAAGATAAACAAGCCCCAAGACATAGTCTTAAGGAAGCTGCACCCAATTTTCTGGAAGTTCCCAGGGCAAAACATGCCTCTCCCTCATAGGAAATGCACAGCACAATAAGCTTAGTTCTTTCCAATGAAAGGTTTATAACCTCAACTCTGTGGTAATGAGGTCAGACCAAGTCACATAAACAGGATGTCAGAGCTGGAAGGGAGCTCAAAGGTCATAGAGGTACCTCATACCTGACCGGCAATTGTCTCTTTAACATACCTGATTTTTGAGTGTCCAATACAAATTTGGAGCCTTCTAGATAGGGGGACTTTTATTACCTTTCAATAGCATACATTCTATTTTTTGACATTCAATCTCTTCCCCCACCTCCCTCCCTCTCTCTCTGTCTCTCTGTCTCTGCCTCTCTCTGTCTCTGTCTCTTTCTCTGTGTGTCTCTCTGTGTGTGTCTCTGTCACACACAAAGAATCAGATGAGAGAGAGAGATTCTTTATGACCTCATTTAGTGTTTAGTGTTTTCTTGGCAAATATCCTGGAGTAGACTGTTATTTCTTTCCTCAGTTCATTTTATAAATAAGAAAACTGGCAAACAGGGTTAAGTGACTTGTCTAGGATCAGCTAGCTAGTAAGTAAAAGCCAGATTTGAACTCAGGAATATGAGTCTTACTGATTACAGATAGTTGCTTCTCCCTTCTACTTTAATATAGCTCAGATTGTGAGGACACTTTTAGTGATCATCATTCACCTGAAAACTGATTCTTTTCAACCTCAACTAATTGTTCCTATATGTGCCCTTTGGGATCAAATAGAACAAGTTTAAGATGTCTTTTAATGACATCACTTCAAATACTTGCAACAGCTACCATGTGCTGTTCATATCTTTGCCCCACTCTAATCTTTTTTTTGACATGTTCTCCAGCCAGCTCATCACTGACCATTTCCCACTGAAAGTCTTCTGTGTCTGTGCCATTCTTCATCTGTGGTGCCCTGAACTGGATATATACTTCAGGATTATCACCTTCATCTTTTTGAACAATGTATTTCTGTAAATGAGAGAATGAAGCAAATCAGCCCAAAACAGTGGGACACCAAATAAATGTGAAATGGAACAGATTTTTAATATTTCTATAACAATTTACTTTCCTCATTGATGGCTAACTAACCACAACCATTTGACTCATAGTACTTTACTGAGTAAAGGAAAAGACACTTAAAAAAATGAACCCACAAAAGATTGGGTGGGCCTCTTAATATATAAAGAGAAGAGATTCATATTAGAGGTTACACAATTTTAATGGTATTCAGAATTTTATTTTTCAGATACAGCAAAGAGATGAAGTACAGCTAATGTACAGAGTGAAACTAAGAAGAATCAAGTTTAAATTCTTCCTCTGAAACAGGCTGGCTCTGTGTGACCCTGGCAAAGTAACTGAATCTAGTGTCCTTTATCTTTTTCTCAGACTATAAACTGCTTAAAAGATTATAGAAACAGCTTTCTCATCCAGAGTTCTCTTATCAATGAAATTTCAGGTTTATTCCCCACTCCTAGCATATCCAGAAAGATCCTCAAAAATTAAAGCAGGGAATGATGGTTTTGATAGGCTACCATCGATGCATAATTTATCACCCATTAGTCAATTTATTCATGACAGCCATCTCCCTATTTATCTGGCTCAGAGCACAGACCGCCACTATACTCAAATAGAAACTACTATGGTTTATTTTCCTGTGATGTAGCTTCTGGACAAATGGGATCAACTCAGCCTTTTAAAAAGGCACCAAGGGAAGTATTTTTACCAAGAAAAAAGGTGACTAGGAGGAGGAAACAAGCAACTATCTATCATTCCATATGTTTCGTTTTCCTTGGATATTCAAACGGTTTAAAAATCTGGGCACAGCAACTTACTCTGTTGCTTTTCTGAACCATATTAAAATGTGCTCAACTCCATAGAGACAGATGCGAGGTATTCTTTGGAATGCCTATTCATACAGAACCTTTAGTTGGTTATTACTTTGTACCTTCCCATTACACAGGCTCAACACCAAGATGAATTTCACTGAACAAATATGCAGTATTTGGTTTAAACATGAGATGCCAAAGTTCTTTGTCTTGCTGAGGAATGAATGTTTTTGCAGGATAGAAGCTAGAAAAATAGAAGCTTTTTTTTATTTTCAAATACCTTCCAGAGCTAATAAGAAATGAGAGGCACTTATTGCTGTCACAACCACTGTATAGAACAAGATGAATTTCCTTTTTCTCAATGGAATAGCAGAATAATTTACATAGCAATTCCATTTCTTGGTTTGGCAAATTCCAAATCAGCTCATGTAAGTCTTTCCTGATCTCCTGAAATTACTATGTTTTTAGAGAAGAAAATAAGCATTTATTAAGCACCATATTCCAAACATTATACTTAAGCCTTTATAAATATTGTCTCATTTTATCCTTATAAAAAAACCTGGGAGATAGGTGTATTATAATTCTCATTTTATAAAAAATTAAGGAAACAGAGGCAGACAGAGGTTGAGTGACTTGTTTGGTGTCATATAGTTAATAAGTTGAAAAGTTCAAATCTTCTAAACTCAGTCATCTAAAAACATTGTTTTTAATTGCACTTACTTATTTGAGGACAAATTCTTACCTCACTAGGATGTAAACTCCTTGAGGGATAGGTACATTTTCATTTTTTGTCTGTATGTCCCCAGTAACTCAATCATAGATCCTGCCATGTTTTAAATAATTAATAAATGATTGTTGCACTAAATAGAATTAGATTTTAATTTCAATAAGGCCAGATGTATGCTGTGCTATCTTCTGTCCATAATTCTTTCATGGAACCATAGGTCTAGAGCTGGAAGAGACTTCAGAAACCTTCTAGTCCAGTGGAATGTTATGTTACCTTATTTCTTGTTAGATCTTCTCTCTAAGGAAAACATGTACTTTTTTTTTTTTCCTGAAGCAACTGGGGTCAAGTAACTTGCCCAGAGTCACACAGCTAGGAAGTGATAAGTGGCTGAGACCAAATTTGAACTCAGGTCCTCCTGACTTCAGGGCTGGTGCTCTATCCACCTCACCACCTAACTGCTCCACATGTACTTTCTATAGGCAAGGATTGAGCTACAAAGTTAAACAGAAAAATCACTAAAATTCCATATATAAGTGCTTTCCTTCATGATATTTTGAGTTGTTTATCCACATTTTACAGATAAAGAAGCTAATACTTTGAGAAATGGTTTGTCCACATTTTGTAATATAACTGATTAGTATCTAAAAGATGACCAGAATCAGGTTATTTTTCTCTCAGACTAACTTCCTTTTCCCCTCACACCTTTGTGGAACAATTACTATGTGAAAGACATTATTGGGAATAATAATATTTTTGAAAAAAAGAACAAGATATCTCTCAATAGCTTCAGATGCCATTGGAAAGACAAGGATGAACTATTGTCATTAATCTAGAACAGTGATGTCTTCAGTGTATACTAATGTTTAGTGAGGACATATTTTCTACCAATTCAAAATACCTCTGTGTCTTAGAATCTCTACTTAATGATTAGCTAACATGACAGAAAAGGAAAATTACAAATGCTAGATTGGATATGGAAATAATGAAACACTGATTCACTATTGATGGAATTGTGCAATGGGCCAATCATTCTGGAGAACCATTTAAAACTATTTCTGAAGGGCTACAAAATATGGTACATGCCCTTTGACTAAGCATTATCATTACTAGGTTTGTATACTAAAAGGGTCATAATTTGTACAAAAAAAAATTTATAGTGGTTCATGTTCTGTGACAAAGAACTTGAAATTGAGGGAATGCTCATCAATTTGGACAATGATTGAACAAATTGTGGTATATGATTGTGGTGGAATACTATTGTATTATAAGAAATAATGAAGGGCATAGTTTCAGAAAAAATACTTGGGAAGATTTGCATTAATTGATGCAAAGTGAAGTGAGAAAAACCAGTTATTATAATATTATTATTATTATATTATACACAGTAGCAGCAATATTAAAAGGACAATTGATTATGAAAGGTTTTAACTATACTAGTCATGACAACTATCAAAAAAAATTCCAAATGACTTATGATTGAAAAATGCTATCTTCCAAGAAAGAGAAATGATGAATTCTTCATACAGAATGAAATCATTTTCCCCACTTCCTTTATAGTTTTAGTCTTTTCTTGCTCTGTGTGTGTGTGTGTGTGTGTGTGTGTGTGTGTGTGTGTAAGGAGAGAGATGGAGAGAGAGAGAGAGAGAGAGACAAAGAGAGAGAGAGAGAGAGACAAAGAGAGAGAGACAGAGAAAGAGAGAGAAGAGAGAGAGAAAGAGAGAGAAGAGAGAGAGAGAGAGAGAGAGAGAGAGAGAGAGAGAGAGAGAGAGAGAGAGAGAGAGAGAGAGAGAGAGAAGTAGAGACACGTTTTGCATGACTTCACATTTATAAATTATATTGCTTGCCTTCTCATTGAGTGGAGGAAGGATAGGAGAGAGGAAAAGAATTTGGAGCACATTTTTAAAAAGAAGGTTAAACATAAATATATATTTAAAAACTCTACAAAACTTCCACTGAAGTTTGGATCTAGCATCACCTTCTAAGGGAAGATTTTCCTATTGCTTACAGATACTAAAAATCTTCTCTTTAAAGTATCTTCAATAAACATATACATATATACTGTCTATCCCTATTAAATTGTAAGCTCCTTTCGGGCACCATTTTCTTTTAGCTATGCTATTCTTTTCCCAAAGCCTATCACTGTGCCTAACATATAGGAGGCAGTTAATAAATTCTTCTTGGACCAATAGAAAATTGTTTTGTAACTTCAGGTCTTAGAAGTTGTTTGGAATCACCAAGAGATTAATGTGTAATTTTTCCCAGTGTCACAGCTGCTAAGTGTCATACCTGGGACCTGAACCCATGTCTTCCTGAATCTGAGATATTATGGTGTATTATTGCACACTACCCTTCATATGAAGGATTCAATAACAATACAGATAAAAATATTTAAATTTTCTTTTAAAATAACTAATAACTAATATTAATATTATTAGCACTAATAAATATAATCCTAATAACTGATACTTGTATGGTACTTTATAAATTATTTTGATATGAATATTGTTATCTCTACTTTACAGATGACAGAACTGATACCTGGACTGTAAAAGTTCATTGACCTTGGCAATATAAACTAGTGATTATCTGGGATTTGAACCCTTGATTGTATTATTCCCTAGTAAATACTCTTTCTACTCTACCATAGTTGTAGTTAGGATAAGGAGACTTCATGGAAGAGAAGGATTTCAAGCATAGATAGGTTATGCCTGGGCCAGAAAAAAAAAAAAAAAAAAAAAAAAGAGACAGAGAGAGTGGGGAGGTGATACTCAAAGGAAGAGGGAGAGTTGTATGAACAAAGTTCAGAGGTAGAAAATGCAAAAGCTATTCTTGTTTCCCATAACTCCTAGGACAATGCTAGGCCTGTAAAAGATATTCAGATGAAATTAGTTAAAAGATAATCTATTTAAAATGCTTTAGATAAAAACTTCAAAATTATTACCTGCCATTCTTAGAGTTTCAGGCAAAAAAGGCTTGTTTTGCTTTGCTTTATTTTATTTTATTGTGTTTTTCGCTAAAACTCAATAGCATACTACACACTATGCATGTTAGAGAAATGGAGAAATTATCAGTGCTACCTTCTAGGCAATGACAATCTAAGACTAGTAAATCTAAAATAAATGCATGCAAAGAAGAATAATGGGTGTCAATAATGTTAGAGAGCACTGATTTGATTAAAAGGGAAAAATCACCAAAATTAATCTAGAATAATTTAATATATGTTGGGTGATTCAGAATAAGGGAAGAGAGCAGTATAACTGCAAAAATAGAGTGTGTGTGTTTGTGTGTGTGTGTGTGTGTGTGTGTGTGTGTGTGGGTGTGTTTTGAGAGAGACCCATAAGATGAAGACTTTAGCAGCTGGGATATAGTGGGAAATAAAAAGGAAAATACTTCATCATAGAATATTGAAACTCAAAAAGTTCTCATAGGTCATCTATTCTATTTTCTACCAACTGTAGGAATTTATAGTACTCACTGAATTTCTGCTCAAAAAATTTGAACTTAGGTTTTTAGAGAGTTCAATAGACAATTAATGGTGTAGTCATATCTTAGAAGGAGCAGGACATTGTGATTCAATAGATCTGGACTTGAACTCTGACTCTAATAATCATTAGTCTAGTTACTTGAGGAAAGTAATTTGCCCCTTCCCTTAGAAGATGGCTTCAGTTTACTTACTTGTTCAATGGGAGGTTGAGAAGCTAAATAATGTGGCATAGCTAATAAAGTATTTGACTTGAAGTCAGGAAGAACTGGGCTCAAATGCTCTCTCCAATACTTAGTATTGACCTTAGAGAAATAACATACTCCCTTAGACTCAGTTTTCACATTCATAGAATTTACACAGAGCACATATTTTACAGGGTTTTTTGTGAAGCTAAAATGAGATTATACATACATATATATTTATGAATATGTGTGTGGATTAGATGATATAGCATGTCTCAAAAGTCTTATAGAAGTTTTAAGTTATAATCATTTTAGAAACAAACATGCTACAAATAGATTAAAAGTTTGAAAGATTAACTTTTAAAAATCTAAATGTTGATGTTTCTTATGAAAATTTAATATGATCATTGCTATAGTTAATTTTTGAACTTTGTAAAACCTTTATCATCACTACTCAGCAACTAGAAGGATTGCATTGATATGCTAGCCTCAAGATCATGCAAAGAATGAGAGTTCGATGTACATAATGGTTTTAATGTGACTCTATGGAAAAAAAAAAACACCACAAACCATAAATCTAATGTCAACAGTTCAAGTGATCAATATGGCAGGAGATCCTTCTCTAATGTTCCAACATTTTGGAAAAGTGTTAGACAGAAACGATTATACACGCAATGCATAACAACATAGTACTCTGACTTCCTAAACCAACATTTTATTATCCAAAATTCACAGGTCCATATAATTGAAGGAATTAAAATATAGATAATTGAACTTTCAAATAATGATTTGGGAAATATCCCCTGCAACTTTGGGGATATGTCTCTATATATAGAGAGAGCTTTGCGAACCTTAAGGAGTTTTGTAAATGCTAGCTAGTATTAAAACCAACATATTTGTGCATATGCATACAGCATTTTAAGGCTTCTAAATAGCTTCACTAGCTTTTTACTTGTACTTCAAAAGAAATCCTAGAGGAGGTCAAAACTACAAGTACTATTATTTCTATTTAACAAATGAGGAAACTGAGGCTCAGAAAAGTTAAATCACTTGCCCAGTGTTCTAAAGCTAGTGTCAGAGTCAAGATTCAAGTACAGGTCTTTTTTATTTCAAATCTTGCTCACTATTCATTACAGTACTTTGCCTGGGTAATTGTTAAAGTCTCTTCCAACAAAAAATGTATGACTCTACAAAATGTTACAATTCATACTGGACTTACCTTACAAAATAAGATATCAGCATAAAAGTTTTTAACAGAGGTTTTTATTATTAAACATAGCAAGACTCTACTTTATGATATTTTTTCTTTGGGAACTCTACTGATTTTGACCTTATACTTTCCTACAAGTAAGTCTTAGGAAGAAGAACTCCTATCTACTACTTTCTCCATAGGGATATTTCCCTGGCATTTATTTTTTCTTTTTACAAATACTAAATCAATGAAGTTAAAATAAGTGAGACATTCCTTCTATAAAGCATTTTCCCCTTACAAAGCCTCCAACTGCTGAACTCCTCCTAAAGGTGAGTGTTTTTATAATGAAAAAAAAATACATGAAAACACTAATTTTAAATGCATAGCCTAGTTAAGAAAAAAAAAATGCCTATAAGATGGCCATAATAAGATTTGCTGTTGTACAAAATTTGATCACCAATATCTCCACCAATAAGAAGATCCAATAAATATGCTTTGAAAAGGGTCATGAAGAGTCGAGTGCCTAAAAAAACAACTAAGCAACAATAATAATATCAAACAATGGTATTATGGATATAGATTGTCTTGAAATCCTATAGATCTAGGTTTTAGTAATGCCTTTGATACATAGTAGCTATGTCAACCTTAGACTTTAACATCTCAGGACCCCTATGCAAATTGCTAATATTTTACATTATAACTGAATTGTCATCTGCATAAATGGAGTGATTTCCCATATTAGCATATCTCTATAAGGCTAACATCACAAATCTGGATCAAAAAGGAAAAAAATATTGTGAGAGGGATGATATGGAATAATGAAAAGAATATCTTAGATTATAGAATTGAAGTCCAGAAGTTTTTGTTCCTTGCTATTGCATGAAGAAATAGAAGTCTAAAGCCAGATAAAGAATTTATAAGTAGCAGAGGTAAAACTTGAATTCAATTCTTCTTATTGTAAAACCTATATGCTTTTCACTAAACCAAGTTGAGCATTTGGAATCATTAGACATAGGTCCATATTAGGGTTATCCTGGACGCATTATCACTGAGACTCAGTTTCTTCTCTAAAATGAAGGAAGTGCACTGCATATTCTTTAAGGTTTTTTGAAATCTTTTGATTTTCTGAAGATTTGTGATGGTATAGGAGAAGATGAGTAAAAAAAACAAACAAAGAAACAAACAAACAAAAACACATAATGAAACTGGGAAAAGACTGTTAGATAACCCAATGGTCATTGTTATACTTGAAGTCACAGAGAGTATTGAACTCAGGTTTGTTTAATAAGGAATGTAGTATTGAAGGTGGGATGACTAGACCGAATGAAAGAAAAGATCTTTATGGAGAGATAAAGAATGACAGTGTAAGTATAAGTAAATTTGTAGAGCTTGAAAAATGGCAGGCCCAGCAATTTTGTGCACTGGGATAGTCACATGGCAGCAGAACTATTTCAGGGGTTCATTTTCATTAAATATTGAGTGCAGCGAATAGGAGAAAAGCCTACATTATTCATCTTTTCTAGAGAATAATAGGAAAAAAGTAGACTAGGAAGAGTGACCCATTATGAAGATAAGGAAGGATATAAGAAGATAAAGATGAGGGACTTATGTGTTAATAGCAAGAAGATATATAAAGATTTCTTAAGGAAGTAAATTAGTAAATTAAAACCCATAAAGCACTGGATTGACCCTAGAAAATGTGGTGAATCAGGTTAAAAAGTCTGAGAGAATTTGTTGTCATTTCCCCTCCCAGGAAGAATGAGCACCATTGTGTTGATAGTTCAAACAATTATAGGGTAGTTAATAGTAAGAGTTAGCATGACACTTAGGGCTAGGCAAGAAAAATCATTCTCTGGGGCTAGAAGCTCTAGACTAGAGTCAGGAGTCAAGGATATGGGGGAAAAAAGCCAGAACATTCTCCTTATGCTCTTGAGAAAACTTTCAAAACAAGAACATTTAGCTTGAGGGTATTCATTGGCAAACAACATGTGTTGGAAAGGGTCCATAATAGGGTTTTCAATAGTTGGGACAGTATTTATCATAGAAGGAAGCGATGTTAGGGATATAGGCCTGGGCAATGCCAGGTGTGAATGATGCTTATTTAGATTAAACTTCCTGTTAAGAGTTCAGAAAAAAAGCCAACTTGCTGTCACAGAGCTGCTACTCTTTTTTTCAAATTTAAAGTCAACAAATGTGTATTAAGCCCCTGCTATGTACTAGAGGAGAAAGGGTTGTAAAGATGAGTGAGACTCAGTCTATCCCTTCAAGAAGCTCATGGAAGAAGAGTGAAAAGAATTTGACCTTAATATAAAATAGATTTTTATGAGTATTAAAGGAGACATTCAAAGAGAAGAAAGGGGTATAAGATATATGATGGGTAGTAAAGAGTGGTCAGAGGGGGCAGTTAGGTGGCACAGTGTATAGAGCACCAGCCCTGAAGTCAGGAGGACTTGACTTGAGTTCAAATATGGTCTCAGACTAATACTTCCTAGCTGTGTGATCCTGGGCAAGTCATTTAACCCCAATTGCCTCAGGTTAAAAAAAAAAAAAAAGAGTGATTAGAGAAGCCTTCTTGGGGAAAGGCTAGCTGGGTCTCAAGGGAAAAAAAAAAAAAAAAAAAAAAAAAAAAAAAAGCAGAGGTGGGATAGAGTGAGATAAGGTATCAGGAATGGCAGAGAATATTTCAGTCATAGACAAATGCATGGAAGTGGGAAAAGCTAATATGAAATTAGAGAATTATAAATAGTCTAGATTAATAAAACAGGTCAGTCAGCCAGCTAAGTGTTTTATGAGCATTTATTATTTACCAGGCATTGTGCTAAGTGCTGGGGATAAAAACAAAGAGGAAAGGGAAATTTAAAAAAAAAAAAAGTAAACAAAGAAGTCCTTGTTCTCAAGGAGCTCACAATTGAATGGAGTAGGCTACATTAAAATTATGTGCAAACAAGATACAAATGGAATTAAGTTAAGGCAGTCTTAAAGGGAAGGCTCTAAGTTTGAAGAAAACCACAAAGAGCTTCTTACAATTGGTGAGACTTTAGCTGAGACTTAAAGGAATCCAAGGAAACTAAGAGGTGGAGATAAGGAAGGAGAATATTCATTACAGAGTGCCAGATCATAAGGGATCTATGTTTTAGACTTTAAAGGGAATGGTCATCTACTCCAATCCTCTCATTTTATAGATGGGAATATGAGTTTCAGAGTGGTTGATTAAGTGACCTGTCTACAGGATGAGGTCATACTACTTGTAAGTGCTAGAAGTTAGAATTAAATTCAGATCCTTGAACTATCAAATCTATATGCTGACTCTATTCCAGTAAAAATTAAGCTAATAATCATTCATTGAATGCTTATTTATTGCTTCTGATAACGTGAACTAAAGCTGGAAAAGTGGTTCGAATCAGACCATAGAAGATCTAGAAGGTTGAGCTAAGGCATTGTCTAGTCTTCCATATATAATGGATGTGAGAGAGTAAGAAGGAGGAGGAAGAGAAAGCAGATTTGTGAGTGAGAAAAGGAGGCTACTCCTTCCCTACTGCTGAAGGGGCAACACAATAAAGTAATTGACATTATGTTTTAAGCTTGTTTGCCAGAAAATCCAGTTCCAGCTATAGTAGTTATTTCATGTTTTGTGGTATTATTTTTGCTTTTTTTCTCTGTATCTTCAGAACTCACAGTTCCTAATACATAGACAGTAATTAATAAATGTTTGATAATTGCTTGATTAACTTGGGGAAATCTTTCAGCTCTCTGTGCTTCAGCTGTCATATCTGGAAACTGAGGAGGTTGGACTTGATCTTCTATAAGGTCATTCATTTCTCTAAATCCTATAATCCAGTCACCAGTTGAATAAGATAATGACATTTTCTTTTTTTTAATTTTCATTTTATGATTTAAGAAAATATTCGTCTCTCCTACCAAGAAAGGTATAGGAAAAACAATTCAGTAAAAAAAAAAAAAATCAGTGCATGGTTTCTAACAATATAGGCAACATGTCACACCCATAATGCCCATTTTATAAAAAGGTACATTCTTCAAATCTTATTGAGAGAAAACTGCATTACTGAATTTTTTGATGTTGTTGGTATTCTTATTTTTGTTTCCAGTGATGTAGTCATTGAGTACATCATTATTCTAGTCCTACTTATTTCACTATACATTGACTCATGAATTTTCCCATACTTCTCTAAATTTTTCATGTGCATTATTTTTTATATTGCAGTGATATTTCATAACATTAAAGTAACAAAATTTAATTAGATAGTTTTTGAGTTCTGCTAGTCCAATATATAAAGTGGTCAATGATCTCATAATATGAACTGAGGTCTGCAGTAGAAGGCTCTCTAGTCTAATTATCTATACTTTGCCAGCTCGTGGGGCCTCCTATTTCAATGGTATTTCATACTTTTGTGTTAAGGTATTGTCCAAAAGTAAAATAGGAATAGGGATGGTATTAAATTAAGAGATCTGAACTCTAATGCAAATTTTACTATTTATTCACATTGTAATCTTTGGTAAATAACTTACTGGACTCAGTTTCCTCCTTTGTAAAATAGGAATTATGACAGAGTTATTTGGGGGCTTGGATATTAGCTGCAAGAAGGGTTAAGAGGCATGGTATATAGAAGAGATTATAAAAGGGCATAAAGGGGACTATTATTCAGATTTCTTTCTGGGAAGATTGAGCCTTAGTTAATAGGAAATCACTGGATAGGGATGAACGAAATAATATAAAAAAAATCAAAAGAGCAACAGAAGTGGGGTTGAAAGAACTAAAAGACACCTTTAGTATAGTAGGATCCTTATTTTAGAGGTAATAATCACTTAGTTCAATCTATTCCTTTTTACAAATAAAGGAAATAGAGATTGAATGATTTTTTTTTCCCAAGGTGATCCCAAATTGTTTGATTTCAAATCCATAGATTTATTCATAGGTCTCTCCTTTTCTAAAAGCTGTTATTTATCTAAAAATTTTTAATTAGGGTCCTTAAACCTGACTCACACAAATGTTGGAACAATAAAGAAAACTAAAATTATCAGTATATATAGATTGTAAACTCCATGAGGGCAGGACTATATATCTTAATTATTTTTGCAGTTTTCCTCCTTTCCATTCTCTTTTCACATACTAATGTGATATCTCATTGGGACCAGTTTTCCCTTTACAAAGAACTTTCCTGACAACAACTCTTTGAGGTACATAGCATAAATATCAGTTCTCCCATTCTGAAGGTGAGGAAGCAATTATAGAAAGATGATATTACTTGCCAAAGATCATATAGATATCAAGTTTTAAACTCCTTGGACAATAATTGGGTTTCTCTCTCTCTCTCTCTCTCTCTCTCTCTCTCTCTCTCTCTCTCTCTCTCTCTCTCTCTCTCTCTTTCTCTCTGTCTCTCTTTTTCACTATACTTCTTGACTGGAAAAATAAGTAATGGATCAATGAATTAAATGAATGAATGAATAATTGTTCTTCATAGGGTGTGGGAAAGGATTTTTGAGTGCTCTTCCATTTCCTCATTAGTTGAGCAAGTGTTTCTCAAAGCTTCAATAAAATTTGGCAGTAGAGACAGAGAAGTCGTTCATCTAATTGGGCAGAATGGCAACAGCCCTTCACAATTCCTAGCAACTCTTCTTCAGAGTGCAGAATACATAGTGTGGCCACGGTCATGGGTACAGAATTGCGGTGCCACTGCACCACCTACTGGCTGGTCTCAAAGCTTTGTTCCCGTCTACTCAAAGATTACTCTGGTTAATCCTTTTCCTGTATGTTGTATAAGACTCAGTTCTATAGAATAGCTTAGGGCTGGAGCTGATGACTTTGTTCAAAATATGTCAGTCTATGTCTGCTACTTGGTTTATTTATTTATTGTTCTCATCCCTTTAGTCACCAAAATTACCCAAGATAATTGGGGCATAAGAAGTGACATAAAAGACATGATTGAGAGTATCCTATGCTGGACAAGGAGGTAGGTAAGTCATCAGTGCAACCAAAGGATAACATAAGGCTAAATCAATATCTATTAAATACTAAAATCAAACAAAGTGGAATACCTTCAGCCCATTGGTTTGAATACTCTTTTGGGGAATATGCAAAGAAAGATATGAATGAGAATTTTGTAAGATGAGGAGGAAAAGGTCACTTTCTTCACTGGTGGAGTGAGTGTCCATTTAATTTGTACTTTAGATTTCCTTTAGCCTTGAAGTTTTAATATCTGGGTTGAAATACTTAAGAAACAGCACGAATAATTCTCTACCTAGAACTATTGAGTCAAGGATCTACAGAGCAATTTCTATATTTCTTAATTCCCCACTTTGGATATCTTACTCCACCTGAGATACCCAGTGGATCTCCCTCAAAGTCTCTTACTACCCCCATTATATAGGTGTATATGTGTACATATGTGTATGTGTGTGTGTATATATATATATATAGAGAGAGAGAGAGACATAGTATATATGCTTATATATGTATATATACATGTGTATATAATATGTGTGAATAGATATGTTGAATTTTATTTAGTTGCCATTTCTTTCTCCAGCTCATTTTACAGATGAGGAAACTGAGGCAAACAGGGTTAATTGTAAGACTTGGCTAGTATCATACAATTATTGTGTTTCAGACCAGATTTAAACTCAGAAAGATGAATTTTCCTGATTTCAGGTCCAGTACTTTAGACATTATTCTATCTAGTTGCCTCTGTATATGGATATTTACATATTATATCTATAACTATCATATTTCATATATTACATATATGTATCATATAAGTAGAACAGAATATGTGTATGCATGCCTACACATGCATAATATAAATACCCTCAGGACAAGATATATTTCTGTCACTGTCTCCTTAAAGTAACATTCAATTTCTATATTTTATGTATTTACTGTATTTTATGACTTTTTTTTTTTTTTGGTCCAATAAGGGACTGGTTCTCTGATTAAAAGGAGCTAAAACATCAGTGCGAAACCAAAAAGGTCTATATTTTGGGCTGAAACCCAGTTATGTGATTTAGAACTTATATGACCTTGAAGAAGTCACCACATGTCTCTCTGGAGCTTAGCTTCCTCAACTGTCAAATAAAGAGATTGTCAGAGATGAGATTGAAAGCAAGAGTACCTAAAGATCAATGAACTAGCTTTAAGTAGAATGTGTGTGTAAAAGGCAAAAAGGAAATGAATTATTCTTCATACCTTGCTTGTAATTTTAAAAATAACTCTTTTTTTAAAAATTCAGATTTATTTTATTTTCAGGTCTGTAATCTCTTTCTTCCACCTTTGTCTCTATTGAAAAAAAACATGGAAACAAAATTCATTGCAAATAAAATAAGCAAAATAAATTCTGCATTGGATATGTCCAAAAAAAGGAAAAAATGTCTTGAAGTGTACTCTGAGTCCATCAGCTATCTCTCTAGAGGCAAGTAGCCATATTTCACTGTGCTTGGTCATTGTGTTATTTAGAATTCAAAAGTCTTTCAAAGTTATTTGTCTCTTCCAACTTATTATTATTGCTTAAATTGTTATTAAGGGACCTCTTATTAAAGGAAACAAGAGCATTTTTGAAATTTCAATTTTAGGGACCAGGACAAAGGGATAATAATAGATCACACCTATGTGGTTCTTTAAAGAGTACGGAGCATCATGCAGACAATATGCTGTTTGATTTTCACAACCAGATAAAGTAAATGTTATTATTATTTTCTTTTAAGAAAGAAAGAAACTAAGGATCAGAAAAATAAATAAGTATTAAAGCTGGAGTTTAAATTCCTGATTCAAAATTCTGTCTCACACTAGACTGACAGTGATTATTCCTTCAACTATAAAGACTAGGACAAATCTGACCTCATATTTTAATATGGAACATGACAACTTTTAAAAATTCCAAGTTTAAATATATGATCTTATACAGTTTGTTTAAAGTTTGAATTCTTAGGAATGGTTAAAATTTTAAGCTTGGAGCCAGAAAGTCTTTGATGTGAATCCTGTTTCTGATACTTCCCTGTTGTAACCATGATAGCATCTCTTCAACTTTGAGCCTCAGTTTGCTCTTCTGTAAAATGAGCAAATCACTAGTTGTACATATATCTCAGAGCAGTGGTGAGTTTCAAATGAGATCATAAATGTAAAGCACCTTGTAAATCTTTGCAAATTGGTCTTATAATTATTGGTCTTATTATTATTATTTGGCTAATCATCTGTATAAGGGATGTTCTGCACTGCTGAGTTGATAGATCTGCTTAGGGTCTATCAAATCATCTTATCTACCCCTAAAACCAACCCTGGAAGGGAGGTTATAGCCTTGAGAAACTTGAAAACAATTTTGCTTATTGGTTAGGGGAGGGGATGCTCTTAGATTATATGATTATCAGATAAAAAAAGCCCTTGCACTAAAATGATAGAACAAATCCCAAAGGCAATCTCATTATTTCTTGGATCACAGACTTTCCTGAAAGTTAAAGAAAAGTAAGCACTTTTTCTCTTTTTTTGGTATATCTATCTATCTATCGAAAGATAGATAGATATATGCACACACACATACACACACACACACACACACACACACACACACATATATATATATGTGTGTATATAAATATATATATATAGTCATGGACCTCAGCTATAGGGAGAAAGGTCCATTTGGAGATAGTTTAATAAAAAGTAAAAAAATCACATATTTTAAAAGAAATGTAACATAATCACTTTGAAGACTCACAAGTCTCTCTGTTTAAAGAAGGGAGGCCCTTGGAAATTTGCTTTAATGAATAGATAAGAATTACCTGTAACCATCTTATCAACTCCTGACATGAAAATTCTACTTGAAATGATGAGAAAAGATGTATGCTTGTTCAAGGCACTTCCATTTTCCCTTTTGCTATTTTGTTTGCACTGCTAATTTGCTTTCTGAATTCCCTTTCTCTGATAAAGCAAAGGTAAACTTTAGCTTATTCCTTGTCCAAATGATCAGAAATTTAAAATTAATGAGCTTTTACTTTATCTAAGTTGCAGAGAAGTTGAGCAAATGTGTAAGGATCATACTTATTTTTCTTTTCCTATTCTTATTAGTATAAGAATAAGAATGTTATTATACTAACCTGTCTATCTGTCTCCTTTATGTCTCTCTCTTTTCTTCTCTTTTCCATTCTTCTCTTTCTTTTCTTGTCTCTCTATGTTTCTCTTTCCCTGTCTCTATTCCTAGCTCCTCAATTTCGCTTTTTTCTTCTCTGTGTGGATGCATCCATACACATATGCACACATGTGTGTGTTCATACACGTGTGTTCCCATGTGTGTGCATCTGCACACACTCTGGTTTGAATTTTTTTTCCTCAAAAGTATTTTGTTTTTTCCAAATGCATGTAAAGATAGTTTATAACATTCATTTTTGCAAGATTTTGTGTTCCAATTTATTTCTTCCTCCCTCCTTTACCTTCTCCCTTCCCAAAACAGCAAGCAATCTAATAAAGCTTATACATGTACAATCCTTTTAAACATATTTCCATATTTGTCACGTTGTGCAAGAAAAATTAGAACAAAAGGGAAAAATATGAGAAAAAAATCAAAGAAACAAACAAAAAGGTGAAAATATTCTGCTTCAAATCCACATTCAGTTTCCATTGTTCTCTCTCTGGATTCAGGTAGCATTTTCCATGTCTGGTGAGAATTTTCAAATGATACTCTGATATACCTCTCTATTTTTATCAAAGTGAGCAGAAATAAACATGTCAAACCTGGTGATTTACTATCACTATTCCATTTCCAGACTCATACTAACTACCTCAGAAACACTATAATAATTATGGACCACATATTTGATTGGAAGAGATGGTAGAGAGGAAACTATTATTTTCAACAACTTGCTTAGTTAACTAGGATGAAGTTGAATTTGACCTTTTTTCTGGCGAGGTTGCCTCTAGTGATCTTTGTGGTATACCTTTTAAGGGTGGGGAGAATTGGAATGCTTGAGAAGTAGCAATTGCCTGTAATCCCTGTTACTGAGAGGATTTGGGAGTTCTGAGCTTCAATATGGCTAATATAGATTAGATATATCTTCACCATTTCCAGCACTATGTGGAGAGCTACTGGGAACCAAATTGTTGAGGAGAGGCAAATTCAAACAAATTAGAAAAATAAATCAGGGTAAAGCTACCTATCAGCAATTGGATACAAGTTGGTAATAGGGGCTGTAACTGGACACTTTACTTCCAGTCTGGTTAAGATATCAAGAACCAATAATCCAAGCTGATAATAATGTAAACTCTCTATCTTCCATTTGTTTGTCTCCTTTTAGATCATTCTAAATATATAGTATTTTTACGATGACTGTGACTTTATATAATCTATAAAATAGACTAATTCTCCAAAAGATCTAAGATTCCATAGACATGGATATTCTCTTTAATTATGAAGATTGGAACCCATCCTTGCTTACATGTGTAATAAGATTTTCATGTTTGTCTTCCCAGAAGTTCTCTACCATGGGGTCTACCCAGTGTTCTAGCATATTTTAGTCCTTCCCCAATTTTTCTTAAGTTTGCCAGGATTCCAATAGAACAGAAAGACTATCAGATACTCTTGCTCTTGTCAAATTGTCAGTTTTTCTTTGTTTTTTACATTATATTTTGATAGTATTTTTTTTACACAGCTACTCTTATATGAATTGCTAATTTGTTTTGTGTTTCCGCCTGCTTGGTCCCATGTACCTTTTCATGGTCCTTGAGAGATACTTATACTTGACTACCTAAATAAATGAATGAATGAATACACACACATATTTCTGAGGCTGTAGTTTCATGACTCACAAGCATATAATATTACTGAAAGAATATTCAGAGTAAGGAGATGAACCTTTATTTCACAAGAAGCTTGGCGTGACTAAGTTTTATGCTTTGCTATAGTCAATATAGTACAAAGAGTAATAAATTTGGAATCATAAGTTTAGATTCTGGCTTAGCTCTTTGCTACTTATATGACATTGGACAAATCACAACATTCTTTTAGACTTCAATGTTTTCTAAAATAAGGGATAACATCTAAGTTCCCTTTTGGATCTAAATACTATTATTCCATGACCTTCCACTGTAAGTTTTTCCCCATCATTTCAGTAGGAAGAATATGCTAAGTATAGCTTATCTGTATTTTACCCATGTATTTGATGAAGGATCTCATCATATTATTTTGTTCCCTTATATTTTTATTTTAATTTGTTGTGTGATAAAGAGGAGGGTGAGAGGAATTAGGGACATTTAGTATTAAGGAAAAAAAGGCTTAATAATCCCAGGATATATCTTTAAATATCTGAAGAAACTCCAAGACCACTTGTCAGCAAGGCTATGGAAGGGATTCAGATTGAGGCCACAAAATGATTTTAAGCACAAGTCTAAAGTTCTTAGATTCTGTGACTTCTCACTTGTCTGAGTTCTCATTTGAACACATTCTTTTGCTTATAAAATCATAGAAGAAATTTTAGAGACCTTCTAATCTAACTACTACATTTTACAGTTGAAGAAACTGAGACCCCCTAAATTTTGTATTGTAAATACAATTTACCTAGTATTATAATAATCATCAGAGGCAAATTTTGAACCTAGGTCTCCTCATTATCATGATGCCCTCCTTTTAATATTTCAATTTGTGTTATATTTATGTAAATGTTTCATACATATGAACATACATGCATGCTTCACACACATACACACCTACAATCAATCTAGACCACCTTCAATTACCTAAGTATAAGCTTCTTGGGGGAAGGAACTATGACTAATTATTTGAATATTCCACAGTGCCTAACACAGATCCCTGTGTGTTTTAGACATTGAATACATTTTATAATTTAATAAATGAAATGATAATGAATATCTTTTCTCTCTCTCTGATTCATTTCTTCTTTAAGATGTTTCAAAATTCATTCACTTGTATGGGAGATTTACAGACTTTTCTCCATTATTATTCCCAACATTACCAGGATCTACAACCATTTTCACTTGTTTGTTTATTCGTTTTTTAAATCAAGCTCTTCTAGATAGTCTTGCTGTTTTAAATGCTCAAATGTTGACTGTCAAGCTTTTGCACCTAAGGAGACACCCCAGGAAAGACCAAGTCAATTGTCACACTTTGGGGATGGATGTAGCATCCTGTTTTAAGGTACATTTGGCTACACCCCTTCGTGTGAAGAATAAACATTTTGTTTCATGGAAACTGCTGTAACAAATGCTTCCTTCTACTTGGAAACATTTGTCAGCAAAATAAATGTTTGCTTTTGAAATTTCCGCTGGGCCTCTACTGTGACCAAACAGAACTTACACACACAATGCCAGGGGTCTCCTATCTGTTGTACCTGTGAAATACATTTTCTGCCATAGACAAATCATACTCCACTCCTGCTGGTACAGCCTGGATATTTTTAAAAATATGTGGGTATGTTTGCTGTTGTCTAGCCATCTGTGCCCAAAAAGAGCTCTAGCAAGATGTTTTCCTTTCGTTCCTTCAGAAAACAGATTTGTTGTTGTTGTACTTCACTTACTTGTTTTAGGAAACTGGAGAGAGAGAGAGAGAGAGAGAGAGAGAGAGAGAGAGAGAGAGAGAGAGAGAGAGAGAGAGAGAGAGAGAGAGAGAGAGGTGTTGTGTGTGTTTGAGCTGAAGGCTTTTCCTAAGTACTTTTCACCTTCTTCATCTCCACCCCTCCCACTTGTTTTGTTTTCTTTTTCATTTCTTTACTTTAGTTCTGAAAATGGTCTCCTCTTTCATTTATCTAAGCTCTTCCCCTTGTTTCCCCAGTCATGAACCATTTAAATTGGTACATGCTGATGGCTTGGCTCTAGGAGGCCATTCTGGTGATATATACCAAGTCCTCTGTCAGTTTCCTTTTGAAGGCACTTTTTGTCCCTTTTAGCAGGGTACTTATGGATTGTTGTTTGAGGCCCTTCTAGCATCATTACCAAATAAATCTCACTCACTGATCACTTTGACTCATAAAATGTGAAGCATTCATCAAAATACTCAGTGTCAAAGGAGGCTTCTGTATCCCTCTTAATGTCCCAGGATGTGAAATTTGTTAGCTATAGTCCTGAATGTCCCACAATGCATACATTGTATACCTATTGGAAAAATGATTGGTCTCATTTCCTTCAATTTACAGGCCAAGGGAGACCATAAATAAACTTTATCTTTATCTCTACCCCCTCTCTTTTGTAGATGGGAGGCAAACTTGTGATTCATAACTTGTCAAAGGGCAACATTTCATTTAATTGCTTCTGGATACTTAATGTAAGAAGCAGCTTAAAAATGGAGAAATACAGATTATATGCCACTTTTTATCCCTACTGTGATATCCTGAAAGCTAGTTGCCTTAAGAGGGGATAAAGAGTCCATTTGTCCTTATGGGCCTGAATATTTTAATCACAATGAGTTGATCAAGAGATTTTGAGCCTGAAGGTCCTCAAACAGAGTTGTAAGCAACTGACACTTGGGCAAGCACCCTAAAACATTCCCAAGAAGAGTAGGAGAAAGACATCCTTAAAGTGATTTTTAAAGAAAAATTCAGTTGAGACACCTGGGGAGGCTGAAAGAATAGGGGAAGTTTGTGAAGGAAGACCTCACACAGAAATTTCAGATCTGCCCCTGCAGAGAGAGAAAATCTGGGACAAGACCCAGAGACCCTAGATCATAATGATTATTTTCAGAATAAATTGTAGCCAGGGAAAAGAGCTGGAGCATCAAAGCAGGCAACAGATCAGCTAAGATTAGGCTAGAAAGTGTACATTTGAAAGAATGAAAGCTGCTATTGGGTAGCTTCCTATCTTGATTATTATTGGTAACTATTTAAATTCTTGTTTTCTGCCTGTTGAAAGGGTACAACATTCTGTAAGCACTATCCAACTCTTGTTGCTTTAGCACAGAGTAGTACCAGCTAGACCTATCTAGTTACATATGTTTTAATATTAATAATTGTATTTTATACCCCAGTAAACTAAAGCCTCCAGAAGCTGAATTGACAAAAACAACACAAATAACAACCAATCTTCAACCCAGGCTTTCTGACTTCAAGGCCAGTGCTCTTTGCACTTGACCACATCACCTTCTTGTGGCCTGACTATTGATCCAAAGTTGCTGCCCACCTAATGTATCCCTAATATCCTCTCAACCCCTGCTCCTTCCTTGCAGTGGGAATGAGCAAGGCCAGAATTCACTTTGTGGATCAGAAGCTGTGAACATGCTGGGTCTCCAAGTATTTCAGCCACCACCACAAGTCGACTTTGATTTAGTGCAAACAAACTGGCATTGCTGGAAGGTGAGGTCACTGGAACTCTAGCCTTGACTATGTCTCCCAGAAAGAAAACAGTGTGGTGTGTGTTTCTCTCCAGCTCACATTCCTCCCTCTCCATTCACTTCCCACCATGCTTGGACTGGGCTTTCCTAACGCTGTAGGGATTGAATTAAAGGCACAAGCTCAAGCACATCAAAGACTCCATACAAAACCTGGGTGCAATCTTCCAAGGAAACATGTTCCACCCTTGGATGGAAGAAAGTCAGTGAGAGGCATAGTAAATAACACTTCATGTATATTAATAACCTCAAAATGAGACTTATTCTCCACCTGTGGCTCAGTGTCGACATTTATATAAATGCATACAAGGAGTGTGAGGGGAGAGGCTCTCTCTGTGTTTATGGCAGTTGGAAAGGAGGATTTAGGCAGAGTCCTAGGTGTTTGGAAAGCATGTGTTCTTTCATTTACTCAATCATAAACTCAGTCAATTTACAAACCTTCTGTGTGCAAAGCTCTGGGCTGGGTGCTGTAGAAGACAGGATTTGGGTGAAATATGTCCCCTATCCTTGTGAAGTTTATAGTAAAGTCAATCAATATTTATTAAGTACTCACTATAAGTGTAGTAGTGGACTATATTATCACTATAATATACTCTAGCATTAAATGTGTTATATACCATATTTTAGGCCAATAGACAACATAGCCCAAGTTGTGTCTAAGAGATTTGAAGCTAAGAAGCCCTAGATCCAAGTTCTACTTTTATCATTGTTTGGATCCTGGGCAAGTACTCTCAGAAACTCTATTTTATAGGAGAAGTATAAATGTGCTTGTGCTGATAAAGGGTATGTCCTCACCCAGGAGCAAAGGAATTTGGGTAAAGGCTAGAATGTGTAAAGAGTGATAATGTGAAGTTAAGTTTGGAAAGATAGGGTCAGGGTGGACTGTGGAAGGCTTTTAAATCTTGTTTAAAAAGAACAGAACTTTTAGGCACTTTTCTACCAAGAGAGATGTCTGTAGGATTCTCAGAGCTGGGCAGCCCCCTGGTTCAAGGAGGTACAATCTTCCTGAAGTTGGTCATGAGCCCTCAGGGAGAGACTATGGAAAGGCTGTTCAGGAAGCATCTCTTCCCCCTGGCCTCAGCTAACACATGTTCTTCAGTTTATAAGGAAAGATCAAATGAATAGTACATCTCCCTGAGGACTCCAAGTGCCTCACATAGTTTTCTACATATGTTGCACAAGCCCATGTTTGTGGCAATCGAGATAATCCCTCCACTCCCCCTGCATTTCTCAGCATAAAAAAGACAAACTGTAACTTAAAAAAAAAAAAAAAAAAAGCGACAGTACTAGCCTAAAGTCAGCAGAAGAACAGAGTCCAAGGAATCCAAGTGAGCTCCACTTTGGGAGATTCGATAAAAGGACTTTTCCAAGCTAAAAATTTACTGAGATTTTTAAATAATGCAGAATTGGATGGGAATAAATGGCTTGGGGAGGGACTGAATAGGAATTTATTAAGGACCAGTGCTAGTCATCATGCTAAGCACTTTGCAAATATCTCATCTGATATTCACAATACCCTTACTAAGTAGGTGCTAATTACTCCATTTTACAGTTGAAAAAACTGAGGCAGACAAGTTAAATGAATTGCCCAGGGTCACAAAACTATTGAGTTTCTGAGGCCGGATTTGAATTCAAATTTTTCTGCAGACTCAATGGCTAGAGTTCTATCTACTGCTCACCCAACTCAGTCACAAATCAGTGCCAGTGGCTTCTCAATCTCTCTGTCTCTCTGTCTATAATTATCTGTCTCTATTTCCCTCCTACTCTCTATCTCTGTCTTTCTGATTCTGTTTCCTCTGTCTCTGTCTCTCTGTATCTCTGTGTGTTTGTCTCTGCCTTGCTATTTCTGTCTCTGTCTCTCTCTCTGTCTGCTTTTGTCTCTGTCTCTCTCTGTCTCTGTCTCTGTCTTTCTCACTCTCTGTCTTTCTCTGTCTGGCTGGCTCTGTGTGTCTCTGTTTCTCTCTGGTTCTTTCTGTCTTGCCTGTTTCTCTGTCTCTCCTTTCTCTGTCTCTGTTTCTCTCTCTCTGGTTTTCTGGCTCTGTGTGTCTCTTTCTGTCTCTGTTTTGCTATCTCTGTCTTCATCTGTTTCTCTCTGTCTTTGTCTCTGGCTCTGTCTTTTTCTGTTTCTCTGGCTCTATGTGTCTCTCTATCTCTTTTTATCTTTGTCTCTCTGTCTGTCTCTGCATGTCTCTCTCTATCTCTCTGTCTCTGTTTCTCTCTCTCTCTTTCTCTGTTTCTCTCTCTGTCTCTCTCTCCTCTCCTCTCTCCATTTTCTCTCTCTCCCTCTCCTAAAATCACATAGGCAGTATGTTCACTAGTTGTAAACTGAAAGACTTTCTAAAAGCATATTCTTTAATTCAATGACTTCACACTCAAGTCAGTTTTATCTAAAGATATATAATGTTAGAAATCAGAATAAAACATATTAAAGAAACTTAGAATGTAGAATGTTAGAACAGAGACTATAAAACCTCTGAAGGATCTTAGAACATAGAATGTTGGAGATAGAAGAGACTTTAATCAGAACTATAAGAGACTTTAGAAAGTACATAGATTGTTAGTGCAGCATAAGACCTAAAATAGTATCCAGTCAAAGCATTTATAGAAGAGGAAACTGAATCTGAGATTGGGGGAGTGACAAGATGGTATGGTGAATTGGTAGCAGAGAGTTTGGGGTAATACTGTGGTATCTAAAAGAAGGGAGAAGATTCCCCAGGAATGCTAGAAAAATTATGACAACAGGCACCTGTCTCTCATATTAATCTAATTTAAAACATTATCAGATAAAGAGGAATGATGATACTAAGTTCAGGAATTCAAAGTTGCAATTACATTAAAAGTCAGACAAATGATTTTGAACAGGCTCCAAACTATAAAAAGGGTTTCTGAAACTGAAAAATATAAACCAACATTTGTAATTCTCCTAGAAAACATTTCACTCTGTTTTATACACATAAACCCAGACTAATCCCTATTCACTTGCCACGTTTTGGCTTGTTTCCTTCATATGTTAATCATGACCTATGACTTTTGGCTGTGGTAATGATAGACAGAAATAAGACATTTCTCCCAAGGCTTTCTTTTCCTATGATTTTCTCTATTCTACTCTATCCTTTCTTCATCAAATTACAAAATAGGAAACAGGAAATGCAGTTTTAGTCCAAATTTTGTTAAACTGTGGGACAGTAAGTAAATGACTCTCCTTTTTTTGATCTGTTTCTTCTTCTGTACCATGACCGTGCTGGATGAGATGACCTCAGAAAAAGTCCATCCCAGCTTTGTCACTCTTTATTCTAATATCCTTTAAGATAAAGTCACTTCTAGAGCTCACATTCTAGCTTTTCCAGCCTTCAGATTTTATGAATTTATGACTCAAAACTCAACTATGGCTCTCTGAGAAGTTTAACCAAATGACCAGGAATTTTCCCCACATAAAATCTAACCTATTCCAAATAGCTGTTTAAAATGTTTAGTAAGTTTACCATTTTGTAGGCAAATTCTATAGGAGCAATTCTTAAAACACTAGGTTTTCATTGTGCTTTTAAGGTATTTAAAAATTTTCTTATTTCTATGTTCTGTTAAGAATATTCACAAATCATAGTTCTATATCAATATTATCAGGTTATATATCTATATACATAAATATATATACATATATATATATATATATAATATAGATTTTGTATGTGAAAACTATTTAGTATAGTATATTATTCTTAACCATGAAAAGCATAATTTTAGCACAAAAAAACCAATGGATTTAATTTCAGTAATGTGGACTTCAGATCCTACCTCTGTTATTTATTATCTGCATGACTTTAGGAAAAATGCATTTCTGTAGGCCTTATTTTCATAAAAATAATAGTAGTAGATCAGGGACATTAAACATGGGGCCTATGAAATTTTTCACCAAAACTTTTATCCACTATATTTATATATAAGCAGATTTTTTTTTGTAATCCTGTGAATTTTATTTTATGCATTTAAGAACATTATTCTCAAAAAAGGTACATAAATTTTAGTGAGATTGTCTAAAGGTTCTATGACAAATAAAAGATTAAGAATTCTATGGAATAGAAGGTCTCTAAAGTTCAACATTTTATAAATCTTGGTTATAATACAATCCTGCTTCTCCTAATACAGAAAATGAAGAAAATAAAGTTTAGATAGGTGAAGTGAATTGTAATTAGTGGTAGAGGGCTGGTCTAAAACCTGGGTTCTATCACTACTTAGACAATGATCTTTTCTTTACATTAATCCACCTCCTACCCCCCTGACCCCATTTTGCAATATTTACAGAGTTTAAATTCAGAACTGAATTAACTGCCCTTACCTCCCAGTGTGGAGGTAGAAAAAAAGCACATTGTTATCATGTTTCAGGAAGGCTGATAATTCTTCATGTATTTAAGACAGTCATGATAAAAATGTATCATCTTGCTATGCTAAGGAAAAATCAGGACTTTCTTTCCATCTACATTATCTGGAAAGATACAGCTTGCTCCCCCCATCACCCTTGCCTACCACCTTTTAAAAACTACTACTTAATTCAGATGAGTCTGTTTATCATTTGCCTTCCCTTCCTCCATAAAGACCTTTATTCCTTTGGTTGTAATGGAGAACTTGCTTGGCTAAGTTTAAATGGAATAGAAGTATATTTCTATAGAAGTTTTCTGGGACATAGACACACATTCCCTTAATTTTTTTTCTTACCTGTGTACTTACTTTATTTTTCCACATCTTTCCCTAGTCCTGATGTTCCTCTCCTTGTACCCATTTCAAATTTTCTCCAACCCCCCCTACTTTTTATCTTTTTATCCCTCAAATCTCCCCTATTAGCCCATTATATTTGTCCATAAAAAATAAAGCCTCTCCCAAAACTTTTCTTCAAACATAATTGAGAAATATAAAAAGGGAGAAAGTAGAAAAGCTTTAGCATAATAAAAAACTAAATCATGTTTCCATGATAAAAAAAAAGAAAAGAAAAACAAATTACAATAAGATTGGAGTTTGAAAGGGAATGGATATATAGATATTATTTGCCAATCAAGTGATTAACAGTTAGCGGATTAAAGGCTCTGTAGGAAAGACAGCTTTGAATGTAAGTCAATTCCCTAACTTTTTCATCACACATCTGCTCAAAGAGATGTGATAATTAATCCTATTACTTATAAAGCATTCTTCTAGAGTATGGACTCTAAACCTGGGATAATTTGAATAGGAATAAATTATAACTTTATTTTCATTAACCTTTAACTAAAATTTAACTTTTCCTTTAACAAGAATGAAGTCAATAATTTATAGGGATTCATAAGCTTCATTGTACTGCCAAAAAGTCCATGACAAAAAAAAAAAAATTAAAAAATATGTACTCTAGAGCATTTTCCAAGCTCTCTGATCAATAGTCAGACCCCTCAAGGTAAAGTGACTTCTTGTTGTTTTTATTATTCTTTTCATACTGTAATATTCTGTGTTTCAAAGATTTTTCTAAGTTTGACATTCTTCAGCTTTCAATGTGATATTGAATCTCTTTAGCCTCAGGCACTAAATTCATTAAGAAGAACTCAATGAGAAATAGAGATTATAATGAATTCTGACAGTGAAATTTTCAGAGAGCTTGCTACATTGGGCTCACAGATGACAGAGGAATATGGATGACCTAGAGAGATAGAAATAGAGACTAGCTCACCAGAAGTGTTCTGGAAGATAGACCTAGGTAAGCAAGAGAAAAAAGACCAGAATCAGCTAAATTAAGGAATAGCAATTAAGTTCAGGCTGTCAGATCTAGCATATGGTTGGGTCAACACTTACTAGGGATTTGACAAGCCTCCAACAGGAGAAAGCATAATACTGGGCCTGGTGCCTAGGAGGAAGGGTCCAAGTTGGGAGAAGATCTAGCTTAAACCTAAAAAAGGCAGGCCAGATTGGCGCCAGTGAGTCAGTACAGCACTGAGATCCAAGGGTTTAAACAAGAAGACCCAGCAGGAAACCTTGTGACCAGAGCAGAAATTCAGACCACAGAGTCTGTATTTAATTAGGAAGTCAAAGTGTAAAGAGTACCAGAAAGTGGATGATTTGTCTTCCTTAACCTGATTTCCCAAAGTTTTGATCTTTGCAATATGTCTGCTTATGTTCCTAATACTCAAGTGGAGCAATTCATATTTGTATACTGTAACTCCTAAAAAGCATATCACCCAGAACAATCATGTAAAATAAGGGACAATAATGTAGAACTTTAATGTTTGTGAAATGCTTTATGAGTATTATTTCATTTTATACATGCAATAGCCTTGGAAGGCAGAATGCTATTATTATCCCCATTTTTCAGATGAGGAAACTCAAACTGAGGTTAAATAACTTGCTTAGAGTCACATAGTAAGTGTCTAACAGTAGAGTTGAACTCGAGCTTAACAGAATTTATGTCTAAGGTTTATCCATTTCATAACTTAACTATTCCATTTTAATTGTTTCTATTCTAAAGATGAAGAATCTGAGGGATTAAATCATTTGCTCATAGTAACACAATAAATGTCTGAAATAGAATTCAAACCAGATCTCCTGATTTGGGGTATAGTGCCTATACTCTAGGCCATAAAAGTCCTTACTCCAGGAAATTATACAAAAAGGAACAGATAGAGCTTTGTCCTGGAAGTCTAGGTAGGCATGTTTCATGGTTCAGAATGCCAGAGGATGCCTAACAGCAGAACCAGTGATTAGGACTAATTAATTCTGACTTTTGTTATCCAGTCATTTTAACTTGTGCTCAATTTTTATGGCCCCATTTGGGGTTTGCTTGCCAAGTTTTGCCATTTTCTTCTCCAGCTTATTTTACATATGAAGAAACTGAGACAAATAGGATTAAGTGATTTGTTCAGGATCACACAGCTAGTAAGTGTCCCAAGAAGCATTCCTGACTCTAGGCCCAATATTCTATTTACTGCACTACCTAGCTGCCCCCAAATCCTAACTTCAGAATGGAAATAATCAGTTCCTTGATCTATTTTTATTCTATGTGTAAGTGGAGAAGGACTACAAGAGGTACATGTGGTCAGAATGAATTCAAAGGTCTCCATAGTCAAAGTCAAAATATGTCTAGTACAGTTTAATTTTCAAACATTTCATATTGCTTAATAGTTTTCTGTAATTTTGTCTCCTGTCTTGCTAAAAGTTGACTTTCATCAGTAGCCACAAAACAGTATTGATTTTTCTCTATTGACCAATCATACATTGCAGTATATATTTATGATGACTGAACATAATAAAAATGAGTTAAATACCACAGAGGAAAATAAAATGTAAATGAAGAAAGCATTTGTGCTTGGTGATACATCACTGGATAATCTCATATTACTCTGAGAAGTACCTAACTGCTTTATAGAAGCAATATTGTTATATATTTTAATTAAAATATTTATTTTTTCAATTACATATATAGTTTTAAATATTCATTTTATAAGATTTTCAGTTCCAAATTGTTCTCCCTCCTTCCTTCCCCTCCCCCTTTCCCTTCCCCTCTTAGCAAATAATCTAATGTAGTTTGTATGTGTAAGAATCATGTTAAAAACATTTCCACATTAGTCATACTATGAAAGAAGATTCATACAAAAGGGAAAAACAAAACAAAACATGAGAATGAAAAACCAACCAACCAACAAATAAACAAACAAACAAACAAACAAAAAACAAAGTGGGAATAGTTTGCTTCAATCTCCTGTCTGTCTCCTCTTGGATCCTCTTATCTCCTCTGATCTTTTCTCATCTTGGTTTTTTTTTTTTTTTTTCAGTCTTTTCTTTCTTTTTTTTCCCCTTTCCCTTGCTTCTGTCTATATAGGGCATTATGCCCTTACCTGTGCATGCTCTGCCCAAAAGGAATATAAATTTTGACCCCTAAAATCTTACAACATATCTTGGGCTTTACCAGCTAGATCTCTTTCTTAAGGACCATGCTTTAAACACAAATCACCCTGGTTCTCATAGATTGACCAACAAGAAATCCCAGGCTAAGCACTACTTGGGTATTGTAAATAGCAATTGTTTCTATTTTGGCCAGAAATCCTGAGCATCTTCCCCTCCCGTATTGATTTTTTTTTTTTAAACTAGGTGAAAAAGGCCATTTTGCTTCATTCCTTATCCAGGCTTAATTACTGATTAGTCAATTTATCAAACTCAGACTTGTTAGAAACAGTAACATAAAAAGGCCAAAGTCTAGAACCACTGAGAAGAGCTAAATGTATCATAATAGATTTTTACAAAATGTTGTTACTGTGTACTATGTTCCCCTAGTTTGACTCATTTCACTCAGCATCAGTTCATGTAATTCTTTCCAGGTTTCTCTGAAATCCTGCTGCTCGCCATTTTTTATAACACAATAGTAATCCATTACATTTATATGCCACAGCTTATTTAGTTATTCCCCTCAATATCCAATTTTTTGCCACCACAAAAAGAACTGCTATACTGCTAATAAATATTTTTGAACATGTGGATTCTTTCCCCTTTTTAATGATCTATTTGGGATTTAAACCTAGTGGTGGTATTGCTGGATCAAAGGATATGCACAGTTTTATAGTCCTTTGGGCATAGTTCCAAATCGAAGCAGTGTTTTGATTACAAGATTTCCATCATCACAAACAGACACTCTCAATTTGGTTGCTTCTCCATATGAGGTTCACCTATGTCAGTTTTATTCAGTGATTTAGAGGGTGAAATACAATATAGATGCAAAGTCCCTTTAAACTGTCCAAGTATTTATATATGGTGATTTTGATACTTTTAACAATTCTCATTGCAAATGCCATAAGGATGACCCTTGTTAAATCTAAGTAAACTCTTGGGACTATAACAACATAGAAAATTTAAGGAAAGTTTTCACTTGGGGCTTCAGTTTCCTATTAGTTAAGTAGGAGAGTAGGGGAGGAATGAATCTAAGAACTTTTCCAGTTTTATCCTCTTCTGTTCTCTCCCTCCTTAAATTGTTTTGCAAAAACTTAGCTGCTTGCTGGTATCTTCTCCCCACTGAGAAAATAATCTCCTTGAAAATAGTGATTGATTTTCAGTGTCTTTTTTGCCCCAGACTTACCTTCTCATAGTTTGTGGGTAATAAATGTTTGTTGGACTAGATTGGATTATGCTATTTCCCCAAGATTACTTGTAGTTCTAAAATTATCTGCCCTAGGCATTTTGCAGGTCTAAAATTCTTCATACCCACATTCATAAGATCATAGATGCAGAACTAGAAAAAAATCTTAAATCCAAACCCCAAGACTGAAGAAATCAAGGCAGAGAAGTTAAAGGAATAGCCCAGAAACACATAGCTAATGTCTGAATTGTTGAACCTCAATTTTCCTCCATTCAAAAGCCACTGTCCTATCAGTTATGTCATACTGCCTTACTTTATTCTGTAAAATGGTTGAATTATTGACGTTTAGTGTTAGAAGAGATCTTAGATGTGATCTCATCTAGAATTTCATTTTAAAGTTGATTTCCCCCATATTGGGGAACATTGTGTGAGTTTCCGATTTCAGATGCCTTCCAGCTTTGAAAATGTAGATTGCAAAACTAACTTGAATATTCATAGCAGATAAGCATTTCAATGCAGTCAGAGATTTGTCTGAACTCCCTCAATCACTCTAAAACCCAAATTAGGAAGTGCTGAAGGATACCCCTGTTTTATTTGCTTTTGCAACTCAAATTTTTTTAGTGCTTTTAAAAGGCTACTTTCCAATACCCAGGGTTTTCTGTAGTCCTGATGCTCCACTATGGGATTTCAGAGAAGATCAAAAAGGATGAAAATAAGTTTTTATTCCTAATTTTTACCAATGAGAAATCAGTGAATGTGAAATAAGTTTTCAATGAATACACACTTATTTAGATATAAACACAAGATTTTTCAGTATGACTAAAATCTACAATTCCCAAACAGAAAAATCTCTTCCTGTTCAAAGTGAAAAGATATGTTTTAGTGAATTTTAATAGGCACAGAATTTAAATAATCTTTTTTTAAAGAAGTTCCTCTGTTTTTCATTTTCTTCCCCCATTAGATATGGAATTAACCAAAACAGCTAAGTTCTCACAGAGGGAAAGTTTCCCATAAAAGCAAAAGGCACCTTAGGGACCTTTTTAAAAATTCTTTTTCTTGTAACTTGAAACAAACAAAAAAAGCATTTCATATATAAAAGGACACAAAAGAGGATTCTATATGAAAATGTGAATTTATATTTATATTTCATATTTCATTTTGCTTATTCTTAAAATATATTATCATTAGGTGAATGTTAAAATCATTTATCTATGTTTTGAAAATAAACAGTTTAATTAAAAATTTATGTTATTAATTTATTTAAATATTTTCTATTATATATAAATAAAACATTTAACATATATATATATGTATTTTAAAATTTTTGAATTACATTTTTTCTTTCCACTTCCTTTCCCTACTTCATGAGAGTAAACATTTTACTATAGATTTTATTTGATACCGATTATGTAAAATTATGAAAGATATTTCCATATAAGCCATGTTACAAAAGAAAACAAGTCCTCCGAAATCCCTCCAATAAAGAAAAGTATACTTGTTATTCCTTTCAAATATACAACAAAATTACGATGTAAATTTTTTTTTCTCTTCCTTCTGTAATGGCAGAGAAACTGAGGCAAGATAGAGATTAGAAAGTATTTAATATTTTATTTAAAAGGGAAAGATTTACTGGGACCAAATGGATCCATGGTTTGGTCCCAAGGATGAATGAGACTATCCTCTCCAAGAATTCAGCAAACAATGTGAGTTATCTGTGACATATATACAGGTGGCTCACACACAGGGGGTAGACTGAGGCAGGGGCGGGGTCAGGGTGCTGAGAACAGGGAACTGGACTCTGACAGGGTGGGGTGAGACACTGGAGATGAGTGGAGGCACTCTGGAGATGGGGAGAGGCATCTTGATAAAACAGCACCTGATATTCTAATAGCTTGGGATGGGGAAAGACATTCTGATATTCTAAAATATAGGATTTTTTATCCTTATCAAATATTCTGATTAAGAGGGAGGGGTGGTTTTGCAGGATTGAAGAACAATTATAAAGTGAGGCAGAACAATTAGGAAAACTGAGGCAGAACAATTTAGGGAAACTGAGTCAGGATAATTAGGGAAACTGAGTCAGGACAATAAAAGAGAACTGTGGCAAAAACCTCCTACCTCATTGCTCTTCCCTCTTCCCTCTTCCCTATCCTTCCTCCCCCTCTTTCCTGCCCAAGTCCTAAGTGATGGCTACTTCCTTCCATTTTGTTTATATTGAAATGGAAAAAATAGACTGGCCCCTTCATCCCTGGGTCAAGGGGCCTCAGACTTATAGGAAAATGTTACTTAAACTAAATTAAGAGAAGTGTTATGTTCTGTTCAGATTGGGCCCCATTCCCTGGTTCATGAGACCGTAAACTTTCCAAGAAGTGTGTATCTAACAAAGTAAGGACAACATTGCAAAACATGCTGACAGGTTCTGTTGTGTGCTCACTCTCATCCAGACACTTCCCCATTGTAAATGAGAAACTGTGTCAGTGATTCTCAAAATTTGTAACCACAAGGCTGTATCAGGATGTGGCAAATGGGCTTAAAAGTGCACCTCACTAAAGGTTTGGGACTGATCTCTACTAGCCTGTCTAGTGGGGTCAGTTGCCAGCTGGCTAATAAATGATGCTTTAAATTGAATAATCTGGTCAGAGCTGTCTATCTCGTGTCAGTCCATTTCATTATCATGTTTATTCTCTCTTTTTATTTTTCTCTCTGTCTCTCTCTTTTTCTATCTCTGTCTCTTTCTGTCTCTGTCTTTCTATCTGTATGTCTATTCCTGCCTCCCCAATCTCCCCTTTTCCCCCTCCCAGATCTCCTTAAAAGACTCTCTGGCATCTGATCATTGCCTATTTTAATCAGTCTTTTCTCCTATTGATCACCACTATCTATTTTCTTATCCCTCCCCCTCTCCTCTATAGGGAAATATGAGCTTCTACACTTATTTAAAGAGTGTGGTATTCCCTCTTTGACCCAACTCCAATGAAAGTTTTTCAAATATCTCACAACCTCCATTTACCCCTCCACAGGAAAAGTACTTCCTTTTGTGGCTTTTTCCTCCATACCTCTCTCCCTTCCCCTTTCTTCTAATGCATTTTTTTCTCACTTATTATTTTTTAAAATCTCCCCATTATAGTCAACTGACACCTATGCCTTCTATATATACCTAATTCTGTCTGTCCTAATAATGATATAGCTCCTAGGAATTATAAGAATCATCTTTCCATATGTAAATAGGTTAACTTTATTGAATGACATGATTTCTTTTTTAAGTTTACCATTTTATACTTCTCTTTTGAGTCTTTTATTTGAAAGTCAGATTTTCTGTTAAGCTATGTCTTTTTATCAGGAATGCTTGAAAGTACTCTGCTTTATTGAATATTGTTTTTCCTTTGAAATATTATTCTCTTTTACTAGGTAAATGATTCTTGATTATAAAATCAGTTCCTCTGCTTTTCAGAATGCTATATTCCAGGGCTTTTGATGTTTTAATGTGAAAGCTGCTAAATCTTATGTGAGCCTGACTGTGACTCAGAATTTGGTTGCTTGCAATATTTCTTCCTTGGTTTAGAAGCTTTAGAATTTGTCTGTTAGTATTCCTGGAAGTTTTCATTTGAGGATCTCTTTCATTAAATTTTTGATGGATCCTTTCAATGTCTTTTTTTTTTTTTTTTTTTTTTTTACCCTTTACTTCTGAGATATGAGAGAAGTTTCCCTTGGAATTTTCTTGAAAGATGATATCAAGGTTCTTTTTCTCTATCTATCTATCTATCTATCTATCTATCTATACATATATATCCTGGATCTATTTTTCAAGATAGCTGTTTTTTTTTCCAATGAGATATTTCACATTTTGTCCTATTTTTAAAATGTTTTACTGTTTCTTGATGTTTAATGGAGTTATTAACTTCCACTTAAATTCTAATATTTAAAAACATCATTTTCTTCAATGACCTTTTGTACTTCTTTTTTCCATTTGGCCAAGTCCGTATTTTAAGGAATTTTTCTCTTCATTGGATTTTTGTGCCTCTTTTGCCTTTTAACCAGGTACCTTTTATGAATCTTTCATAGTACTCTTACATTAATCTCATTTCTTTTCCAAAATTTTCTTTTACTTCTCCTAATTAATTTTTAAAATTATTTTTTAGAGATCTTTCAAGAATTCTCTTTTGGCTTGTGTCTAATTCAGTTTTCTTTAAAGCTTTACTTGTATGTTTTGACATTATTACCTTAATCTTCCCTGTCAGCATAAACTTTTTATGCCTAGACTTAATTTATTTATTCATTCATCTATTAATTTGTTCATTCATTTGTTTACTTGTTTATTTATTTACTTATTCATTGTTTGCTTGTTTTTTTTCCCAGACCTTTTCTTATCTTTGATTTTACATTAAAGTTGAATTTTACCCTTGAGAAATAAAAGGCAGTGTCCCAAGCTTTAGTTTTTAGTATTTAGTATTTTTTTGGTGTGTGTGTGTGTGTGTGTGTGTGTGTGTGTGTGTGTGTGTGTGTTGATATTTTCTGAGCTAATTCTATGTATTCAGTTTTTACAAGGTGGTATGATCTTAAGAGAGATGAGGTCACTGCTCTCTTGGCTTTGTGCTCTGCTCTTTATCCAGAAAGGGACCTTGTTCCCTTTTAGTCACAAGGGCTTTTGGCTCCTTTCAGATCTGGAACTATGACCGGGGTCCTGCTGATCTGCTGCATCTTCTCTTCACCTTTGGACTAAAATCCAGAGCTGCATCTTCCAGAGGAAGACAGCATACTGAATCTAGCACCATCAAAAGATGCTCTACAATCTCTGGGTCCAATAACTACTCTAATGTGACAAAAATTTCCTGTAAACTTCCTAAGTCATCTTGGCCTAGAAAATTATTTCACTGTGACATTTATTGGCTGTGTCTCTACAGAAGTCAATTTGAGATGGTATATTAAAGTTAGTTAGAGGGGAATATTGGGATAACTCCTGTGACTTTCTGCTTCTACTCTACCAATAAATGGTGAAGTTTTAAATGCTGTGGATAAGTTCTCTTACTTAGACAGTCACCTTTCCAGGGATGTCCACATTGATAATAAAATTTACACATGCATTGCCAGAGCTAGCTCAGTGTTTGGGAAGCTCCACAGAAAACTGGGAGAGGAGAGGTATTAGAATGGCAACCAAACTGAAGATCTACAGAATCATTGTGCTGACCTCATTATTATATGCCTGTGAAACCTGGAATGTATGCCAGCACCATGCCAGGAAACTGAATTGCTTCCATATGAATTGTTTTAGAAAAATTCTGAAGATCAACCAGCAAGATAAGATAATAGACACTCATTAAACATTCCAATTCCACTGCAGAGAGCACAACTTCTATGGGCAGCCCACATTGTTTGAATACCAAATGTACACTTGCCAAATACACACACACACACATATATGTATATATATATATATATATATATATATATATATATATATATATATATATATATATATGTAATGGAAAACTCACACAGTTTCTTCTCACAAGGTCATCAGAAAAAGTGATCCAAAGGCACTTTCAAGGTATCTTTTAAGAACTTTAGGATCTATTATATGACATGGGAGACACTGGCACAGGATTGCTCAGCATGATGTGCCCTCATCACAGATGATGCAGTGCTCTTGTTGTGCCACAGTTCCCTTTTATTGTCCTGACTCGGTTTCCCTAAATTATCCTGCCTTGGTTTCCCTGAAGTATTCTGCCTTAGTTCCTAATTGTTCTGCTCAATCCTGCAACACCACCCCTCTCTCCTAATCATCCTGATCCAGATGAGGAGAAAGACCTTCTATCATCGACATAATGACGCCAGACCTTCCCCACTTATCAGAATGTCTGGAGCCTCCCTCCATTCTGTCATTGTTTTTTTTTTTTTTTTTTTTTTTATCCCAATTTATCAGAATGTCTGGTGCCTCCCCCCATTCTGTCAGAACCAGATTGATAGTCCTGCCCACTCTCAGTGCTCTGACTCTGCCCCTGGCAGCTTGGAGCCATGTGCATATATCTATATCTATATCTACATATAGATATAGATATATATGTATATGTATATGTCATTGAGAACTCACATTGGCTGCTGGCTGCTGGATTCTTAGAGAAGATAGTCTCATACAGCCCTGGGGCCAAACCATGGATCCATTTGGTCCCAGTGAATTTCTCCCTTTCACATAAAATATTAAAATTCTCTAATCTCTATCTTGCCTCAGTTTCTCTGGCATTATACTCTATGAGCAAAACAGAATTGAATTAGCCCAAAAAAATGAGATGCTCAAAATTAGAGAAGTGAAGCCAAATGTTCATATGGACTGTTTGTGTTTGACTTGTGGCAGAGCACTCCGAGTTTGCATTGGTCTGTTTAGCCACAGTCAGAAATACTTCAACTCTACATTAACATAGTGCTGTATTTTGGTCCTTTTCAAAAACAAAGAACAACATCTTCATCTTGGTTCCACTCCTTCCTTGTTTTAAAAACAAAACAACAAAACAAAACAAATTAATAAATTTGACATGTTGCTTTCAAAACTATCTTTCTTTTCTGTTCACTTGTGAATTTTCTGTTCTTTGTGTATTTTTGAATTGTTATTCTCTCTTATTGCTATTGTTAGCCTCCCTTCCCTCCCTTAACCCTCCTCCTAAATGAAACCAGAAAAAAGAAAGAAAAGAAAAAAAAAACAAAGGATGAATGGAGGAAAAAATAAAGGAAGCCAAGAAGGAGGGAAGGAAGGAGAGAGAAGAAAGGAGGGAGGGAGAGAGGGAGGAAGGAAGTGGGGCAGCTAGATGGCCCAATGGATAGAGTAATGGCCCTGAAGTCAAGAGGACCTGAATTCAAATCTGGTCTCAGACACTGAACACTTCCTAGCTGTGTGACCCTGGGCAAGTCACTTAATCCCAATAATCTCAAAAAAAAAAAAAAAAAAAAGGAAGGAAAGAAAGGAAAATACCTGTAACAAATAAGCATAGTTGAGCAAAACAAATCTGCATATTGGTCATATCCATAAACCTATTGTATTCATCATTTCTTTTTCAGGAGATAAATTACATTCTTTATCATAGGACCTCTAGAGACATGGATGAGCATTATATTGATTAGAGTTATTAAGACTTTCTTTTTTTTTTTTCTTTTTCTTTTTTTTTTTTTTTTGAGGCTGGGGTTAAGTGACTTGCCCAGGGTCACACAGCTAGGAAATGTTGTGTCTGACACCAGATTTGAACTCAGATCCTCCTGAATTCGGGGCTGGTGCTCTATCCACTGCGCCACCTAACTGCCCCAAGTTATTAAGACTTTCAACCCTGTTTTATTTATTTATTTTAGCAAGGTTACTACCCTTGCCTAAATTCTTCCCTGTAAAGGGCTGAAGCTCTTGAGTTAATGCACTGAGATTGGAACAATCAAGCACTTGAGGCTAATTACCAATTGGACAATACTCTATAAGAATATGCTTGGAAAATGGCCCTTCCCACTATCCTGTGCTGGCCCAATCATTTAGTGAATACAGAGAATTGTAGGAGGGACTAGGAGATGGAGTAAGACTAGCCAGGGTCACTTCTGGGTGGGAGACAAAAAGATGAGGTAGAGGAGATCCTACTATTCCCTTAACTTCTACTGCTAAAGACCAAGAATAAAGACTAAAGACTTTTGCTTATCTTGACTCTGATTGATTTGATTCTAAGGTATCCAGGGTGCTAATGCAGTCATCACACTTCTCCTGACTCTATTCTCTTCTGCATCAGTTTATAGAGCCTAGGATTCTCAGAAATCTCTTTCAGCATTTCTTAAGATATAGTAATATTCTATTATATATTATCCCACAATTTATTTAGCTGTTCCCCAATTGTCCCATATGTAATTTAAGAGATTATTTATATTCTAGTTCTTGGTTTTTCTCCTTTCTGCTGCTACTGATTTATCCATTAGGGTTTGGAAGTTTGTTTTGCTTATGATTATTACTCCACTAGCATTATAATACCTTTTAATATTCCCCTTCCTCCATATCTAACCCAACTTGTTTCCAGATTGAATTTCAAGTGTTTCTATACCAAACTGTATGTCTATTCAACCCTTCCTTTATTGTATATAAGAATGAGGTCCTATGGATACTAATTCTCCCTTCCTTCCTCTATGTTTGTGTACTCTCATCATGCAAAAATGTATTAATAATAAAGTATTGCAATAAATAATCAACAAAGTAATTTTATTCATTATTAATATCATTAATATGTAATTATTAATTATTAATAAAATTTGGAAGTTTAAGCTATTTTTTTTCTACACTAGCATGTTCATTTTTTCCTCTTCCTTTTCCTTTTGTCTTCTAATCCTCAAAACAGAACCAATCCCCTTCCCCTGCTGACAACTAATCTCAACAGAATTATGTTTCTATTTCAAAGTTCCTACTCATCAAAAATACTCAAAAATTAACTATTACATTAAGGATTAATTCTTTCAGCTTATAGAATGATTCAGTTTTTTAGATTAAATTAATCTAGATTATAAACCCATGCCTCCTGGAATATTTATTGAATTTCAAAATAGTGCATTTATACTAAAAGACATCAGGGCTTTTGTATTACTTTCTATAGTTCTTTGGTATTTGGATTGTTTTTTCTGGATGTTTTTTAAAATAATTTCCTCTCCTTTATATGGGAGCTAGATTTGGGGTTTGCCATTCCTAGTACTTTTCCTTTGAGAGTTCTTTTTAGGAAGTGATTAGTAGATTTTAAAAATCTTTACTTTTTCCTTTCTTAAAATATAATGTTAAAGTTTTTTTTTTAAATCACCACTTTATGGAAATCCAAAATTTTTATGTAGCAAATATGCTCTGAGTTTTCCAGAGCCAGGAAGGCATGAGGGTTCTAGGTACTCTGAGGGATTTTTGAGTGTTTCTTTACTCACTACCAAGTATATTTCTTCCATGGCTACATGCCATGCTAATGTTTTAATATTAATGTAATGTTTTAATATTAATTACCTTTTATAAAAGAATATTCACTTTGACAAAATAGAAAATAAAAAGTCCCATCCTTCTTTCACCTCCCCCTCCCCCCTTCTGCCAAAACCTTGGGGATATACACTTCACTCAATTCTACATAACATTGGTCCTACCAAGATCACATCCAGATGTCTCCTGATTCTGGAGATGAGTCCTAGTCTCAGTTTCTGCTAGCCTAAGTTCAAAAGATCATTCCAAAGGTCACTTCTTTTTTTTTTTTTTTTCAAAGTATCAATTCTGAACTGAATAAAAACCTGGCCTCGAATCTGACTACCAAATTCCTGTGACTAGCTTTCTTGAATTCCAGATTGATACTCTTCACCTAAAAGAGAGAGAGAGAGAGAGAAAAGAACAAACACAGAGACTGAGACCTATAACCTTTTTAGACCACATGTTTTCCAAGGGAAAGAGATCTCTTCCCTTATAGCATTATCTTTCAGCATATGTTTGTGAGCAAAGGAGTCACTGAATGAAACAAAAGGTCTGGCTAAAGCTGATTCAGCCTTTCTGAAGATCTTCCCCTTCTACCCCTTACCCTTGTGCCCAAATTCCTCCTCCTCTGTGGCCAATTAAAAAATGTTATTACATCGCAATCAGCTACAAAACATTTGCACATCCTTCAGTCTTTCAGTCTTTCCAAGGTACTTCCATTCCCACAGCATTGAAACTCTCCTTGACACAGCCTCCTCAATCTTTCCATATGGATAGAGATGCCATCTAGAGCACTCTGCTTATGGCCATTACAATTTAGATTATCTAATTTTCCTTGGCTTATTTTCCAAGTCACTAGGAAAATAGGATTCTTTATATATTTTTCTTTTTTTTTTTAATTATTTGATTGTCTTCTAGCATATCTTGCTCTTTCATGGAGTCATTTATTTAGATTTTGTCAGTTCTAGTTTTCAAGGGTTCCAATTTTTAATACCTCAGACTGAAAATTTGGTCTCTTATCTTATTACTTTTTGTACTTTTTCCTGTAGCAAACTACATCACCTTACATAAGGATTTTTCACATTATGATAGCATCTGTTTTGTGTTTCTTTATCTCATTATTCTAATAAAATAATTAGAATAAAATATATCTATGTTTGAATGAAGAAATCACAAGACAAATAAAACAAATTGCATAAAAGTTATTTTCCCCCAATTGATTATATAGTTTCATTTTTAGGGATAACCCTCTATTAATAGAAATTTATCCTTATTCTGAAACTTAGTCTTAGGGAATATCTAGGATGTTGAAAATTGATGTGACTTGCCCAGGATCAAATATCCAAAATACATCAGAGGTAGAACACAGATCCAAATCTTTCTGATTCTGGCTAGCTCTCTATCTATTATAGCTTCCTTCTCCTTAAAAAACCCTTGATTTTTCATAGTAAGGGTCTCCCAAAATCAATGCTGAACATGGTAGATGACCAAGAATAAGAAAATAATTTCTGTTAAAATACTTTTTGGTGCTTCACAATCTGAAGACAGCATATGACAATAAATAGGAATAGTAGAACAGGATTTAGGGGACTTTTGTTCTGTACCTGGTTCTAAATATTGCCTGTGAAAAATTGGGGTAGAATTGCAGCCATCAATTTAATCAACTGAAATTTTGGGGTTGGAATTAAAGATTTGTATAACTCCTTTTAATTGACATTCTGTATTCTAAGGTCTTTCATCCAGCTCTGACATTCCATATTCTAACATCCATTCTACATTCAACAATGGCTCATGATTTTTCCAGGGTCTGGACCCCTTGTTTGTTACCATGGCATTTCTATAAATGGTTATAACAAAGATAAACTTGATATATTATTTACCCTCTGACTCCTAGCCACACATGGTGAGTTTTCCAACCCAGTAATAAGCCAGGAACCCAGAATGTTGGAAAATTTGCAAATTTCCAGGCATGTTATATTTTCTAGAACGTCACTGGAAAGGTCCAGGAACTGAAGTTGCTTAATATTGTAGCCAATTAGTTAACAGGACCAGCTGCTATGGTTAAACTATTAAAAACCCCAAAAGTAAGTGAAACAGAACATATGGGATAGGTTTTATTTGCAAAATCCTGCTTTGAGGATAATATTGACATAATTTGACTATAGTATTTTCTCCCCCTTTGAACTAATTTGCATAACATTTCCTAGAAATAGACTCCATATGTCCCTAAGCCCTTTGCCTGAAGAGCAGTATGGCCCAGCTTGTTGATATATAGACAGTGATGGGAGGAGGTTGAGATCTAGGACTTGGGACTGGAGATGCCTTTACTTAGGGCATGGGAACCCCTGAGAGAAAGAATTTGAAGATAAATATTTAAGAGGCAAAAAAAGGCTATTTTGAAGTAGTGTAATGCAAAAAGTTACACACACACACACACACACACACACACACACACACACACACATATATATGTATATATGTATGCCCTTAAAGAGGAAATCAGCACCCAAACATTTGAAGTAGGAGAATGAAATAATGTATGTAGGGGCAGCTAGGTGGCACAGTGGATAGAGCACCAGCCCTGAATTCTAGAGGAACCGACTTCAAATCTGGTCTCAGACACTTAACACTTCCTAGCTGTGTGACCCTGGGCAAGTCACTTAACCCCAGCCTCAGGAGGAAAAAAAAAATGTATGTAATGTGCTTAGAAGTCACAAAGTGATATTATTATTATCATCATTTGATTTTTTTCATTTTATTTGATGGAATTCTGAGAGAAATGGGCCTGAGATAAGTCTCTATCCTGCTGTTATTCTTTTATATTTAGTATTCAATAGATTATTGGACAAGTGGATAAATATTTTGTTTTTGTAATTGTATAAAAGCAATAGAGTAGTTGATCTTTTGTATAATCATTGAAAATATATTACCATTATTATTGTTGCCGTTTTATTCTCATGTTTTTTAGATGAAGTTAAAATAGAAATGCCCCTGGAACATGCTTTCACTCTACAAATATTATTTTATACTTAAGTGGTACAGTAGAGTGATGTGCTTAAAGTCAGAAAGGTGAGTTCAAATCCAAGTTCAGACATTTACTAGTGTTGTGACAGTGGGCAGGTCATTTAATCTCTGTCTGAGTTTCTTCAATTATGAAATGGGAATCATAAAAGCATTTGCCTTTTAGAGTTGTTATGAAATCAGGCAAGATTACAATTCTAAAGCATTTAACACAGTGCCTGGTACTTGGAAAGTAATATGTTGTTGTTGTTCTTCATTAATTTTAGCAATGTCTGACTCTGTGACCATATTTCGAGTTTTTCTTGGCAAAGATATTGGAATAGTTTACCATTTCTTTCTAGATCTCATTTTACAGATAAGGATCTTAAGTAAACAGGGTTAAGTGCCTTGCCCAGGGTCACACAGTTAATAAGTGTCACCATGGTGAAAGCTAACATTTATATAACTCTTATTCTGTATCAGGCATTGTGCTAAGGATTTAACAATTATTATTTCATTTGATTTTTACAAAAGCTTTGGTAGATAAATAATCTTATCATCTATATTTTATAGCTGAGGAAATTGAGGCAGCAGATTTGCCTAAGGTCACATATTAATAAATGTCTAAGGTCATATTTGAATTCAAGTCTTCCTGACTTCCGTTCCAGTACTCTATCGATTTTACCACCTACCTGCCAAGACATGGTCTCTGACTTCAAGGAATTTACAATGGAACTAGGACGACAAGACACATAGGTATAAAATTATTAATAATGGTAGATATAGAATGGGATAGTGCAATGGGGTTCTCGACTGAGTTGAAGAGAACTCGAAGGGATCAAAATAAATTAAATAAAGCAGTTCAGCTTGTGTTTTTGGAGATCAGAATTGTTAGAAACACAAATTTAATAATTTACCAAGAAATTACAAGGAAAATGATTGACTATTATGGATTTTCTCTTATCAATCAAGAATTTCAATTAGAAAGGCAACTCTGATGGCTTATATATCTTTCTAAGGGGTTTCTAAAGGATTCTAAATAATTATCATGCGTCTTTTTGTGACTCAAGAATATAGTATTTACCCAAAAGACAAGGAAAACAAATCAAATACACTTATGGTATTGAATCATGACAAATTCTTAAAGTTTCCACTACAAGCTAAAGAAATCATATTTAATATAGATCAAAACAATTGTAAGTTTATCAAAACAAGATGCCTTTTAAACTGGTAATGTTATTAGAATATATTGATGTATTCTAGTAAATTTGAACTGAAGCAATGGAATTTATGATTAACAGTGACTTACATTAACTAGATAATTGTTTCTCCTATGCAATTAAAACTTTTAATTACTAATTATTTTTATTTTTATTAATGTTTGGTTGTTTTAGTATTCTGTTTCTTCAGATTGTAGTTCCAGCTTTGATATTAGCTAAAAAGTGGAATTATATCATTTGACAAGAAATCCAGCAATTATATGATGCAACAATATAATATTCTTTGGAATGGAAGGATTGTATAAAATAATATATATGGCTTTTCTCCATTCTTTTCTTTTAAAGTATATCATTTACTTATTTTAAACATTTTTTGTTCCAAAATCCCTTACATTCCTTTCCCATCCACAGAGAAAGCAAGTAACATGATATCTATTAAACTTGTGAAATAACTCAAAACATATTTCCATGTAAGCAATTGTGAAAAAAAATAAAAATGAGAAAATTATATTTCATTTAGTTCTCAGAGTTCATCAATTCTCTATCTGGAGGTTGATAACTTTTTTTCTTTTTTATTATGAAATTTTTGGATTTGTCTTGGATCTTTGTATTGATCAACATAGCCAACTTGTTCACAGATGATCATCATAACATCACTGTCACTTGACAACATACCTGCCAAAATACAGAAATTATATGAACATAGACATAAAATATTTTTATACCAATAAACTCAGATCTAAATAACTGAAATAACATTTATTGTTCATGGATATGTAAAGTCAATATAATTTTAAAATGATAACTTCATCTAATTAATCTATTCAGTATTATCCAAAATAAAGACTGTTTTTTTTAAGTAAGAAAAAAAAAAAACAAAGTTACTTTGAAAGAAGGAAAAGTCAGAAATTTCAGAGAAACTTATAGATTCAGCAGTATTAGTATGAGAACATTGTTGAAATATAAAAAGGATAATTTCAATCATTTTAAATTAAAGTTGTCATGTAGATAAAACCTATTTAGGCAAAAATAGAAAAATACTAGAAAACTGGAGAAAACATTTATATACAGTCTCTCAAATAGGATGTTATTGGGTTGGAATTTTGTGGTGTAGGAAATGATGAGCTGGTTGATTAAGAAAAAAACATGGAAAGATTTGGAAGGAAGATGCTCTCTATCTTCAGAAAATCAGATGATAAGAGGAAATAAGCATAGTCCAATCTTACATGTATGTATATAAATATATATATATATATTTACATTTATAGTTGTCTATATATATGTTTGTATATCTGTATACATGTTATATGTGTATATATACACATATACATATACATACACATGTGGGTGTGTCTGGGAAAGAGGGAAATAAGCAAGAAGTGTAAAGATAGCATTGAAAACAATATGTAATATTTATTATATAGGTTTTCTTAAAGTACAAATTTATTTTTTATGGTGATTCTTTTTATGGTTACATAAAAATATATATATTTTCCCTTACTTTGTATTTAAGTTTAAAAGAAACAACTTACAATAAATAAAATTCCTTTCTGAGCAAAAAAAAAAAAATTAAAAACAGACAAGCAAGCAAAAAAAAAATCACTGTTACTATGTTCAATGATCTGTGTTATTGTGTAAAATGAAGTGAGTTATACTTACTTCACTTTTTTAAAGTTTTCTGAAAATATTTCTCTCACCACCACATTGAAAATTCAACATATCAATTATATGCCAGGAAAAACGTGGTAAAAATTAAACAGCCAATTACATGTCAAGAAACCATGCGAATCCAACATGCCAACAACATGCCAACCACACACAAAGAAAGCCAGGTTATCATCCAAAATGCCAATTACAAGCCAAAAAAAAAACCACAGTGCACATTCAACACACTAATTATAAGCCAAAAATTCAACATGCCAGTCACACACTAATCATATGCCAGGAAAACTTCATCACAATGCCGACATGCCAGTTATACACCAAGAAAAAATGGCGAAAATTCAACATGTTAATTACATTCCAATTAGATGCCAAGAGAACTACATGTGAAATTCAACATGCCAATTACATACCAAGAAAAGATGGTGAAATACAATTAGTGTCTCAGTAAAAGAGGAACCAAAAAAAGTGAAAATGAAAACAAAAGTATAAAAAAAAAAAACAGAATTGGTCTAATGGTAAAAGGGGGAGAATATTTGGGCACAAAAATCTTTCTTACCCAATTGAGAAATAGGAGGAGAAGGGCATAGAAAAGATATGGAGGAAAATAATAAAAGGAAACACAACAGACTTTTGAGAAGGAAGAGGATAAGAGCATAAACATTTCTAAATTGTCTTAGGATAGGATAAAGGCTAACTTTGATATTTTTGTTGACTCTGTCACCCCAAAATTTGATTTAAAGAGGTATTTTAAATTTATTTGTAGGGGAATTTTGGGAAAGGTCAGCTGGGTTGCTACTTCTCTGCCATCTTGACTGGTCCCAGTTTTTTTCCTATTCTAACATTTTGTTTTTAATTTTAGATGTAACACTTCTTATTCTATGACCCATTTCATATGTAATAATGGATAATTATTCATTGGATAATTAATAATAATAATTTTGTGACATCAGAAGCAAGGGTTACTTCATTTGTTCATTTTTTATATGATTCAGTAGAAAAGCTATTGTTATTCAGGTACTATAGTATAATAGTAGTAGTAGCAACAGCAACAGCAGCAGCACAGCAGTAACAAGAGTAGTAGGAGAAATGGTAATGATGGTACCAAAGAAATATAAAAGTCACAAGTGATATGTTAGATCTGAAGATAAAGAGGTTACTGTGGGACAAAAAAGTCAAAGAGGTGTGTTTTGATCTGAGCTGCATAAAAGAGCATTTGAAGGAACAAATCAAGCTCAGGAGGGAGATTCTGGAAACATTTTTGATCTAATCATAATTTTACCTCAAAAATTCTATCCCCACTCCCATGTTTCTCTGATCCCCAGCAATGGATCTTCTGTTGCCTATGATATTAATCTTGTAGGTTCCATGTTTACTGCTGTTCCTTGTTTGTGTCTCATCATCCAGGGAAAATGAAATTAGAAATCCATTTTTAAATGCTGCTTCTGGTTAAGAAAAAAAAATAGGCAGAAACCCAAAGTGATTAGAGAACATTTCTTTCTTTTACTTTGTAGATCACCTTTGGAACAAGTCAAAGCTCACTTTTCTGGACTTCTGGCTCTGAGCAATCAACACCAGTCAAGAAACATTATGCATAATGTGATGGTGATGTCATTGTGGCTTTCTAAGAATACTATTTATTTTTCTTCCCTCTACTACCACGTCTACAATGTGCAGACTAGTGCCTAATACATCTGGACAATTCTAGAATCAATATGCTCACCAGAGTAAAGATGGATGATACGCCAAGGAAGAGTTCATCTCCAACAGCAACAACAACAAAAATAATCATAATTATATGATAAAAAAACTTTCCAAAGGCTTTCATACATGAAAATTCATTTGATCTATATAACCCTTTGAATAGCTAAGTATTATTGTTTATATTTTATATATGAAATAACATATTCACACAAGTTCAAACTGACTTTTCACTTTCATTAAAGCTTATTTATTTTAACGACTAAATTTTAATACCTTGCAAGGCAGTGTAATATAACAATATTAGATTATATAACAATATTAGATTAAAAGTCAAAAGCACTAAATTCACTCCTCAAATTTATTAGCTATGCAGTTGTGGCCTAGTCACTTAACTTACTTAACCTTTTCATAATGCTTAATGATTAGAGTCATTATTATGAACATTTATCAGTGTAATAATGATAATTTAGCATATTTTTTCTATAACAATGTTGTAGAATATAGGGATTATTTCAATTTTATCATATAGATCCAGATATCTATTTTCAAGTTCTTCATTTTTTTTTTTAGTTTTCCTTTCCACATTTACCTGCAGGGTGTCATCTGTCACTTCTTATTGCTATTAATGTGCCAGCATCCAGAACATTGTGTACTAAGATGGCATTTCTCATCTTCTATGGGCTGGACACCTAGATAGTACAGATTGTTAGTTTGATGAATGCATAATCTCAGAGGGATGAGATTAGACTTCCAGTGAATAAACATCATGAATTTCCCTACCAAATCTCTTTTTGAGAATAAGCTTCCTGTGCAAAGAATACAGATCAGTAATAACAATAATATCATTTAGCACCTACTGAGTATCTGGAGATATCCACTCTGGGGAACATAATGGATATTGGAATCATGTCATATCTCATGGCCTGAAAGAAAGCAAACTATACATTCAAATCTCAAAATATCCAGAGCCAGAGAATTATCAAAGACCAGCTGTTGCTTGCAACCAATATTGTCCTATAAAATTTAAGAATATTATTTTGATAGATGATTCCACTTTGGAAATTTTAAAATTTTGAGAAAAACATAGCTATGATTGATGAGTCAGACACTAAAAAAATAGTTATTCAAGAGAGTTCACAGCTTTATAATTTCAATGTGAGATTGAGGTTTGTTCTTTTTAAAATTTTTCTTGAATGTTTGAAAGATATTTTTATTTACTTGTATTTTCAACTATATGTTACCTTTTTTGTAACATCATAACTTTTTGAAACTAGTTTTCCAGAGATGGGAAAGCAAGTAATGCACAAAAAATCAATGGAAAATGGGAAGTAAAGGTAGCAGTGTCCAATATAATTCCAAAGTTTGAGAAGTTGTGCAGTAAACAACAGGTTTAAGTAAGTTGTGTAATTGTAATTGCTTAAGAATGAAATAAAATACTGCTTATTTTCTATTTATATGTATTTTTTTCCAAACAGCTATTTAGTTGTTAGAATGTAAATATTTATTAAGTTGTTTGGCTCTAACTACTTAATAAATACAATTGTTAGGTATTTCTTTTAACCTACTGATGTAGTAAAATATTACCAAAACACTAGCCAAGAAATTTTGCGAACCTCTGGGATAGCACTATTACATGTACTGAGAATCTCCAAGATGCATGTAACAAAAGCTTTCAAAATACAGAGATGCTGCAGAAAATATCAGAAATCATGCAGGTCTAGAATGAGACATGTATCATTCTTATTGTCCCATCTCCTACTGAATCCTATTAAACATACCTTCATTGACCCAATAGAAAAGGGGATAAAATAATATTTTTTATTAAACTACAAAAGATAGTTATTTTATATCATAACAGGCCATATAATATGTCACATAGCATACTGTTATTATATCAGAATATATTAAAAATCTACATTTAAATTTAAATAATTTCAAAGAAACAACTTTACCATGATGCTTTCTGGCTGATATCCATTGAATAACTTGAGAATGATTATCAAAATCAAAACTTCCTCAAAGCCCAACCTAAATTCTATGCTGAAATAGGTTTTAGCAAATAAGGGGAACATCAGCATACAACCAGTATTTCATGTGCTTTGGGACTGTGAAGTACTGGTAAGAAGTGGTGGCAAACTGAGTTTTGTGGATAATACTGAATGGTTGGGACTAAGTTTGTGTGATACAATCATGTCTAAGAAGCTAAGAAACAGTAGGGGTGGCAAAGAATTGCAGTCTAGCCCTATACTAACTAGCTTTAATGATTGGCTTGATATGGGTTGTAGCAGAGCAAATGGCTCTCTATCAGGTTTTGACAGCACAAGAATGCAAGACACAATAGAACAGATCAAAAGTCAGCTCCTTGAAATACTTTGGTGTAAAATGGTGCTGACCACTAAAATGGGGAAATCATGACTCTGCAGGAAAGAAGACATGAACTCTTTTTTATGTCCCAGTACTCTCTTTTAATAAAATTACAAACACATTTTACCAACTATAGACAATATTTTCACACTTTTTTTTGTTTAGAGTATCTTCATCTCCAAGTCAAATTATACATACATATATATATATATATATATATATATATATATATATATATATATATATATATATATATATATATATATATATATATATAGTCAACCAGTGCAGAACAATAGTAAGAAATAACTGTATCCCCAAATCTGTATTTAGATAAAATAAGAGATAAACTTAAATAATGACTAAAATAAAAAGAGGGAAAGATCAAAGAACCCGAAGTCATTGAAAATCTTCACCTAAAGCAAAAATTCAAAAAAATATATTTGATAACAAAATTGATATAAAAATACTCTCAAATTATTTTGGAAAAAAGGTAGATATACTTATGCTAGGAGTCTGAAAATCCCTCTTAAATTAAAAAATATGAATGAACTAGACTATATTTAAAATGAAAGATTTCTTTAATGTGGCATTTGCTATTAAAATGAGCCAACATATTTTCCATATTTCATATGTTCTATATGAACAAATATGTCATTCTGATAGTAGTCATTTATTAGTTATTTTTGTATTCTAGAAATCTACTTTGGGGATGCAAGGAAGGCAAAAACATGGTTCCCTACAATCAAGGAATTAATATTCTCATGGGAGAAACAACATACTAATAATTATTTATGTGCATGACAAATTCCATGTAAAAGAAAGATAAATCTCAGAAGGAAGAAATTAACATTGGAGGGAAGGAAGGGCAGGGAAAGGCCACTTGAGAAGGATGGGGTTGGAGCCAAATCTTGACACAAGCCAGGAAGAAAGGAAAGGGAATCCCAAGTATAGTATTTAATCAGTGATAAAGCAGTCAATTAATAAGATTTCATATATTGAGAATAGGAAGTAGACCAGTATTGCTGTATAGTATAGTATATGGAAAGGAGTCAGCTATAAAAAGAGGGGGATGAGGATGTGAGAAGCTTTAAATGTATACCACAGCAAATTATATTTGATTCTGGAAATAATAGGGAATCACTGGAGGCATCAATCAGAATCATAACAGACTCTTAATGAAGGGGAAAATAGAGGATAAAATGCAGGGGTGATGACCTGGAAAAATGCAAAAGTAATGACTTGGAGGGGTAAAATGAAAAAAAAAAAGATATCAGAATTGATTAGAATCCAACAATATTTTTAAAAAAACCCTCTTTAAACAGAGTTAAAATAATGAATTGGAATAAAGTCTATAGATTGGAATAACAACCATAATCTCAAACAAAACTAAGCAAAAGGAAATTAAATTAAGAGAGATTGATGGAGAAAGTGCATTCTAAACATATATGTAACAAATGATAGTATCTAAATTCTTAAATGAAAAGTTAAATGAGGAAAAATAGAAAGTAAACCTAAAATAATGAATGATATCAATGTAGTCCTTTCAGACACCAAAAAGAATAAGTGAAAAGAAAAGAAAGAAAGTAAAGTTTAACACTTATGAAACACCTATAAAATTATGCTAGTTTAACACCTATCAAGACATGATCTGGTGACAAGAATTAAGCATTGCTATATATTATGGAATGGTGAAAAACCAATGTATACTATAAATTTAAACTTTAAAATACCCTTGAAATTTCTGCAAATGTACTATGCTTAAATTGGGCATGATCACAAACAAAACTGTTGTCCATAGGCTTATAACATTGATCCAAAAAGTTTAAAAATGATATTTTAAATGTGTCATTAAAATGTTAATAATATCCAAGTTGCACTTATATAAATGATTATATCAAGATGTCTAGCTGAGAAAGGGAACCACAGGAAAGGTTCTAAAGGACAAGATATGATAAGGCATTTTCTAAGGTGATGGAGAAATGAATGTATTTGGAGGTAATAGGCAAAGAGCAGTAGATAGGGAAAAACTAAAGATGAGAGAATCAGGATAATAAAGAAATAATCTAATGGAGGATATAGAATAGATTAATGGTACTTATAGATGGGTCTACTTTGGCAGGGAGAAGGGATTTCTTTTTACATGAAGGGTGAAAGAAGAGATAATGAGAAAATATATTCCAGTAATGTGTAATGAGGAGAGGAGAAAAGAAATGTCTTATTGAAAACACTCACTTTTTTTTTTTTGGTTAAATAAGAAATGTGCCTCTCAATTGAGAATTCAAGGCAAGTGGAAGGAAAGACCTCTATTAAGTACCTACTTGGTTCCAGGCACTATTAAGTACTTTATTGGCTTTTTTGATGTTCAGAAAAACACTGTCAAGTAGATGGATGCTATTATCCCCACTTTAGAATTTGGAAATCTGAGGCAGACAGAGGTTAAGTGACATGTCCAAAGTCACACAAATAGTAAGTGTCTGAGGCTAGATTTGAACTTCCTGACTCCAAGAATCTGCCACCAAACTGCCATATGGCATGTATTGAAGAGCTTGAGGAGAAATGGCAATATTAAAAGCAGATGCTGTGCCAAGTGTGATAATAGTTTGATTAGAGCTTTTTAAAAGTATTCCCTTTTTACCAAGAAGGTCCACAAATTTTAGTGCTTCTAGTCAGCATGTAATTAGCAAAGGAGGAGGCAGATGATGAGGATAACTCAAGGCTGGAGGTTTTTAAAGTTTCATCAGAAAAAAGGAACAAGTGATTGAAGTATATAGAGTTGAACAAATTTATCAGTCAGATAGGAAAGGGAGGAGAGGAATGCAGTGTAGAAGCCAAAGTCTGTAAAGATTCAAAGTTTAGTGAGATAGGAAGTCATGGTGAGGATGAGGAGAAAGTAAGGCCTAGGGAAAGATAAAATGATAAACGAGCATGACCATTTAGAGGAATTTCAGAGTTCATGAACATGGAAGAGAAACATTTGTGTATCATAGCAAGATCTAAAGTATGTTCATCTCTCCTTGGTTCTAACTCTGAAAGGACGAATAGGTTATGAGAACTGAGTATATTTAGGAACTGAAAGGCTAGGGTGTTCAAAGGAATATTAAAATGTATGTAGACATCCTTTAGCATAGGAGTAGGAGTTACATATAAATAAAAAGAGGCAGTTGTTAAAGTAGGAAGAAGAATGTCCAGAGGATCAATAGATAAAAGCTAGCAGGATCTGAATTGAATGACAGATTTGAATAATAAGATTATTAAATTGGAGAGTTAAAAAAAAAAAAACCAGAAAATGCACTCAAGTATCTAGACAGAGTCAGCATCACAATCTGAACAAAAGAAGAAATATGGAATGATCAAGGGATACACTTAATTCTAGTCAACAGACTAAATCATGATTTGTTAAATAGATATTGCATACTTGAGGAAATACAATAGAAAACAATACTAATTTTAAATTGGTCCAGGCATTAAACATTTTTGAATGCCAGAAGATTCAGTCAAATGCAATGTAAAATAAATGTGAAACAGAATCTGGAAAACAAACAAAAAAGTGTATCAGATATTCATGATTCTCTTAATTAGCAACTAAAAGGAAAATACATAAAGGTTACAATGATACATGGAGTCAAAGTAGTACAAATAACAAAATAAACAATTCAACATCAAAAGCTTCAAAGAGTGGGTCCACAGGAAAATCTATAACTATTGACTAAAATATTTCAAGGTGAATGGAATCCTAGCAAAAGATGTTTTAAAACAAAGGATATCATATATGTGCTACCTAAGAAAATGACACCATGACCCCTTCAAATATATGCCAATTATACGATTATGCACTTTATACAAAGCTTCGTAGTTTGTATCACTAAAAAAATTATTAACAATTATAAGAAAATTACATATTGATTAGCTCAAAAATCATATGCTCGAAAACATATATTGTGAAAAATAAGCTATTCATAATTATTAAAGATATATGCATTGCTGATATATAAAAGAGGAAAATAAAAGATAAGAATATAATATTTGTATATATGTGTACATATATAAGTATATATATAGCAAAACCTATTTTCTACTTAAAACATAGTATTCTCACAAAGTACCAAGGGCATTGATGTAAAATGTGGAATTTTGTAAGAGGCTTAAATGATTGTAGTTCTATGTAGCCTTAAATTCATTATCATTCCTCTTTAATTGAACTACAAGAACGTGACTTCTAAATTAAAGAGGAAGTCAAAACAAAACTTTGTTTCCCTTTTTAAAATCAATGATGCACATGGATAAAATCTAGCTTTATATATCCATCAAAAATCACATCAAATAATTCCTTTATCTCATGAAATCTTCCTGATGTTATATGAAAATGTCACAATTATAATATGTACCATATTTTTCATATTTATATAGTATATTATATAGCATATTTGGCATATATTATACCACATATTTAGAATTATCCTAAAACAAACAAATAAAAAAACCTTACACTATTGATAAAATTCAGGGATAATCACACAAGATAGCTATAGAAAGATGAACATTTCCTCTCTAAAGAGGAGAAAGATAACTGTTAAGCATTTTTAGAACACATGATGACCAGATGAAAATATCATAGAAATGCTTTCAGAACAAACATATATCACTCCATTGAGCAATAGTAAAAGTTGGTGACAGCTATATACCATTGCATTTTCTCAGTATAACAGAACACATTTTGCTTCCAGAAAGAATTAATAAAATATTTGATTTCTGAGGAAATCAAAAAGTTCTCCCTAGATAACAACTGCAAGAACTTAGTCAATATTATTTTGATAAAACACACACACACACACACACACACACACACACACACACACACACACACACAGACACACAGAATAAATGGCTGAGTCAAGTTCAACCTTAAGAGCAATCTCATTTATTCAAGTAAATGGTGAAAGCTATGTAGCATCACTACAGGCTGAAAAAGTTTAACACTTATGAAACACCTATAAAATTATGCTAGTTTAACACCTATCAAGACATGATCTGGTGACAAGAGTTAAGCATTGCTATATATTATAGAATGGTGAAAAACCAATGTACACTATAAATTTAAACTTTAAAATACCCTTGAAATTTCTGCAAATATACTATGCTTAAATTGGGCATGATCACAAACAAAACTGTTGTCCATAGGCTTATAACATTGATCCAAAAAGTTTAAGAATGATATTTTAAATGTGTCATTAAAATGTTAATAATATCCAAGTTGCATGAAATAAAAAAGTTTTAAAACATAGGCATGATATAAAATAAAATAATATATAAAATTTAAAAATAAATAAAAATTGCTTGACAATTGGCTTAAAAATATATTTCTCTTGTACCATGTGTGACCAGAATATACCAAAGATGGTTTCAATTCATCTACAGAGCATGGATTTATAGCCCAATACTTTAATTCAATTACCAAAAGCAATAATTTTGTTCAACTAGTCAACAGTTGACAGAACATTAAATATATCAGAATAATAGTAAGGTAGTCACTTATTCTCGTGATCATTTCTACCAAATTTCATTGATCAAAATGAGAAGAATGAGGGAATCATCATTCTTATCACATTTGAATAAAGAAATTCATTCACAAAGTCATCTTATCCTTATGATAATGAAGCCATTTAGCATATAAAAAGAAATTGGCAAAAAGATGTGAAGTGACCTGTGCAGTGTCCATAATAATAAGCAGCATATCCATGAAGTTGTATAATAGTCGTAGGAGACATTAGCATTTTAGCTTTTGGAACATAGAGGATTGATGTAGAAAAGACCTTAAAGCATAGTACTAGAGGCTAGAATACTGAATGCTAGTACGAAAGTAGTCCTTGGAGACCATTTCATTTAAATACATTCATTTTCCTGATAGGGAAACTGAGTTTCAAAGGACCAAAATGCTTGCCTCAAGAGGTATTTGGCACAGCTGAGATTAGAATGCAAGTGTTCTGATTCTGAGCTAAATAAATGCTCAATTAAGATCTCACCAATTCATTTTGCACCTATTCTTTCCATAAAAGTCAGATTCATTTTTGATTCATTGACAAAACTTTAAGTGTGTTTTTATTTCCCCTCATTACAACTGAATATGCAAAATGCTTTCCTGCTGGTGTCTGTCTGCTTTTTATTTTTACATCTTTAAAACATGCAAATATTCACAGAAGAAGAATGAATGGCATTATAGAAGCAGAAAGATTTTCTTAGTTTGATCATCTATTCCAATACTTTCTCATTTTATAAATGGATAACCTGAGACTACAAGTTGAGGGGTATAACATGCCCCATGTCCTATCAAGATCTATGACCAGAACCAAGGTCCCCTGACTTCCAATCCAGTGTTATTTCTATTGAAGTATCTTGTCTAAGAATCATATTTCAAGCCATAATTAGGTAGACACAATGAGGTGAGTTCTCAGCATGTTCAGAGAGAAAATTAGATATCTACCCTGCCCATTAGTGCTAATAGGAGTTGGAAAAAGTAATGTTCTACTCACATGGGGATAGCATTTACTCCAGGATATATAGTGAAGCTGCGAGTTCATTAAAACAAAAACACTACCACCACTGAAAAATCCTCACAGCAGACGTCATCAGTATTAACAAACCAAGGCCTTGGTCCCTAGGTAGACATTATCTTAGAAAGGCTTCATTTAGGAAACCTTGATAGATTGATCCCTGTTTGTTATCTCTCTTCTCTCTCTCTCTCTCTCTCTCTCTCTCTCTCTCTCTCTCTCTCTCTCTCTCTCTCTCTCTCTCTCTCTCTCTCTCCTCTCTCTTTCCTCTCTCTGTCTCTCTCTGTCTCTCTCTCTCTGTGTCTCTGTCTCTGTCTCTGTCTCTCTCTCTCTCTCTCTCTCTCTCTCTCTCTCTCTCTCTCTCCTCTCTCTTTCCTCTCTCTGTCTCTCTGTGTCTCTCTCTCTGTGTCTCTGTGTCTCTGTGTCTCTCTCTCTCTCCTCTCTCTTTCCTCTCTCTCTCTCTCTCTCTCTCTCTCTCTCTCTCTCTCTCTCTCTCTCTCTCTCTCTCTCTCTCTCTCTCCATTCTTGATAACTTTCCTTCTCTGATTCAAGGTAGAAGAGCAAAGGAAAACGAATGCTATAATATTCACTCCAGAATGTGCTTTATGCAGCCACTAAAAACTGGGACACTGCCTGTACTCAGGAGAAAAGAGATAGCAACAACACAACCCATTGATAAGGCAGGGGTAGGATGTAAGGATGGGGAACAAGAGTTAAAATGTTGCTGTTTATATTTATGAACAGAAATTCATAACAATATAGATGGTTAGGTCTTTCCTCTATTATAAGCGACTAGTTTTGCCTCCATTTTGACCAGAAATATACACTAAAACTAATTCTTCACATTAGTATACCATTTTGAGTCACAGAATATAAGGTCTGGAAATAAAGAACTTTAGACCTAGAAATCCAGAGCTGAAGAGGATTAATAAATAGAGAAAGAGAAATCTGAAAAAAGACTTTTAAACATGGAATGTCAGAATAAGGGAACTTTGAAACTATCTAATCCAATCCTCTTCATTTGACTTTTTAAATGGGTCTCATGGGAATAGTGTGTGATCAATACAATTTCTTAACAAAGGTTAGTGTTGTCATCCCTACTTCATTGTTATCCTGCCATATGGGAGTTGAGGCATGAAGAAGATGGTGGAAAGGAAAGTTAGGGATCATCTAACCCTCAGCTTCTTAAACTATGGCCCCATATGGGGTCTCATCACTGAGTGTGGGGATCACAAAATTATGATTTATTATCAGCAAATGTTTGATTTGTATACTGATTTTATGTTCCTATATAACCAGAGTCACATAAACATTTCTTGGGTGAAAAGGGGTTAAAAGTAAAAGAAATTACATACTCCCCAAAATTCAAAGGTCAGTAAAGACTGAATCATAGTATTTCCAATCCCTGAGTAATAGGAGCTGTGGCTTTAGTTATCTATCCATGATCTCAACTTTCAGTGGATTTCCCTGTGTTCCAGTAAATTAGCCCATGTGGATAGATCACCTGATAGATTCTTTTCTGTGCTGTTATTTTATCTAGCAGATGGAATTATTTTGTCCTTCTACTACCAGTAACTAATTAATATAGAAAGACTCTCAATTGTGACTCCAAGAAGCAGTAGCATATACAGCAGCCAGACAGGCTAATTCAAGTTAAGGGTAACTGAGTTACCTATCAATGAATTAGATAGATGCTACTCCAAGTATGTAAAGACTTCCACCTGGTGGATTGTATTTATTAAAACAAATCATTCCAAAAGCTATGAAGGCTAAGCTATGCTTAGAGCTTAGTCAGACATTCAAGATGCCAAGATCATTCCCTGTATCCCAGGACATTTCCAGTCATCTTGACTTTTTTCTTGTTACTGGACTTTTTAAAAACACATTTACATATGTCTTATGGTGTGCAAGAAAAATAGACCAAAAGGGGAAAAAACACAAGAAACAAAAAAGCAAACAAACAGATAAACAAAGATGAAACAATAAACAAAATATTATGCTTCATTCCACATTCAGTCTTTAAAGTTCTCTCTCTGGATGTGAATGGCATTTTCCATCCCAAGTTTATTGGAATTGTCTTGAATCACCACATTTCTGAGTAAAGCCAAGTTCAACACAGTGATCAAGACATAACCTTGTAGTTGCTGTATACAATGCTCTCTTTGGTCTGTTCACTTTGCTCAGCATCATTTCATGTAAATCTTTCTAGGTTTTTCTGAAATCACTTGCTCATCATTTTTATAAAACAATAATATTACATTGCATTCATATCATAACTTATTTAGCTATTTCCCAATTGATAGGCATCCACTAAATTTCCAGTTCCTTGCCACTACAAAAAGAGCTGCTACAAACATCTTTGCACATGTGGGTCCTTTTCCCTCTTTTATTATCTCTTTAAAATTGCTGGATCAAAGAGTATAGCCCTTTGGGCTTAGTTCCAAATAGCTTTCCAGAATGGCTGGATCATTTCACAATGCCACCAACAATTTATTAGTATCCAAGTTTTTCCATATTCCCTTCAACATTTATTCTTATTTTTTCCTGAAGTCTTAGCCAATATGAGAAGCATTATATCTAATTCATGAACTTATTTCAACCTTGTCTTTGTAGATATCTTTGTAGAGAGTGTTAGATGTTGGTCAACCCTAGTTTTTGTCATACTATTTTCCAATTTTCCCAATAACTTTTATCAAATAGTCAGTTTTTATTTCAGAAACTGGAATCTTTGGATTTATCAAACAGTAAAATATTACTATAGTCATTATATACTTAATCTATTCCACTGAACTACTACTCATATCTTAACCAGTTTTGATGACCACCAGTTTATAATGTAATTTTAGTTGTGGTGTGGCTTAGCCACCTTCTTATTCTTTTTTTCACTAATTCCTTTGGTATTCTTGATCTTTTACTTGTCCGGATGAATTTTGTTATTATTTCTTCTATAAAGTAATTTTTATTATTTTTATTTTTATTTTATTTTGTCTATAAAATAATTTTGACAGTTTGATTAGTATGGTACTGAATAAGTAGAATAGTTTAGGTAGAATATCATTTTCATTATATTAACTTGGTCTATCCATCAACAATTGATATTTTTTCATTTGTTTAGATCTGATTTGATTTGTTTAAAAAGTGTTTTGTAATTCATTTTGTAAAAAGTGTTTGTGTTCCTGTGTATACAGCTTCTGATTTTGTCTTTTACCATTGGACTTTGATGATTAAAGAAAAGAGATTGAGGATGGCTAATTTGTGTAACTCTACTTTTCTCAATTTAAGATTGTCAATTCTTAACCTTGTGATGTCATTGGTCCTATTCAGAATCGAAGTATGAACCACAGCAACAGTATAGAAGGATGTATTCACTGAAGTCGTTTATATCTTTCTGACTTTTCTCTACAACAATGACATTGGTTTTATTTATGGCTAGTATAGATGCCAGGGAAAAAACTAAAGCTCTGATTTTTCTGTTGGCTTGCCTAAAATTTCTTGTCAACTCTTGTGTCTATTTAAGTGTTTAGTTGATTAAATCATACCAGAAAGGGGGGGGGAACAAATCTTTCATATTCAATGGGGACTGAAACATTGGACACTGAATTCCTATGAATAAGGAGGTATTTGTCTCCAGTTCTACCTCATACTATTTTGTGACTTCATACAAATTATTTTCCTCATTCTGAATTTTGGTTTCCTCTTCTTTAGAATTAAGGGATTGACTTAGGTCATCTCTAGGATATCTTTTAGAACTAATAGTCCATATACTAAGGTCCTTTCCAAGTCTGACTTCTAGATTTTAAAATTTCTTTCTCCTATACTTGCAAGGATTTTTATATACAAATCAATGAACCTCTTGTATGTACTTATAATTATGCTAATTGAAGCTGCTGGTAGAGGGTTATTGGGAAACAAAAGCAGAAGGAGACATTTTCAGAATCCTTAAGTTGCAAAGCATTTGAAATATTCCTTTAGACTCTTTTCACCTTCCTTAAACATAGCTCATTTTATTTCAACCTATAATTTAGTTTTATACCTTCAACATATAATCAAACTTTTAAAGTATCTGAACCTTGGATACATTTGATTGGAATCAACTATGAAATGGCCAAATCATCTAATAAGTATATAGAGAGAGTGCCAAAAAACAACCTCAGACACACAGGCATATGAAGCAATAAGCCTCAAGTCAGCTGTAGGATTGTAGAAAGAATAGGAAACTAAAAACCAGAAGATCTGGCTCAGAATTTGGGCTCTAATATTCTATTTCTGTGCTTTTTAACAGGTCACTTCACTTCAATTTTCTAGTGGGCTTGAGTTTTCCCTTCCATAAAATGCAAGGATTTCTAAACTGGATGATTTCTAAGACCCATCCACTTCTAACATGCTCTTAAGTGATATTTAATGAATGTATAATCCTGATTCTGTATACCATCTTGGATTATAGATGGGAGATTGGTATGGGGTTCCAAAAGAATTGCTGCAACACTTCCATCCCTCAGAACTACTTCCTGTTCTTTCTTTTTTTAAATTTTTTTATTAATTTTATAATTATAACATTTTTTGACAGTACATATACATAGGTAATTTTTTACAACATTATCCCTTGTGCTCCATTCTGTTCTGAATTTTTACCCTCCTTCCCTCCACTCCCTCCCCTAGATGACAGGCATTACCATACATATTAAATATGTTATGTATATCCTAGGTACAATATATATGTGCAGAACCGAATTTTTTTGTTGTTGTTGTTGCAAAGGAAGAATTGGATTCGGAAGGTAAAAATAATCTGGGGAGAAAAACAAAAAATGCTAACAGTTTGCACTCATTTCCCAGTGTTCCTTTTCTGAGTGTAGCTGATTCTGTCCATCATTGATCAATTGGAATTGGATTAGCTCTTCTCTATGTTGAAGGTATCCATTTCCATCAGAATACATCCTCATACAGTATCATTGTTGAAGTGTATAATGATCTCCTAGTTCTGCTCGTTTCACTCAGCATCAGTTGATGTAAGTCTCCCAAGCCTCTCTGTATTCATCCTGTTGGTCATTTCTTACAAAACAAAAATATTCCATAACATTGATATACCATGATTTATCCAACCATTCTCCAATTGATGGGCATCTGTTCATTTTACAGTTTCTAGCCACTACAAAAAGGGCTGCCACAAACATGTTGGCACATATAGGTCCCTTTCCCTTCTTTAGTATTTCCTTGGGATATAAGCCCAGGAGTAGCACTGCTGGATCAAAAGGTATGCACAGTTTGATAAAATTTTGGGCATAATTCCAGATTGCTCTCCAGAATGGTTGGATTCTTTCACAACTCCACCAACAATGTATCAGTGTCCCAGTTTTCCCATATCCCCTCCAACATTCATCATTATCTTTTTCTGTCATCTTAGCCAATCTGACAGGAGTGTAGTAGTATCTCAGAGTTGTCTTAATTTGCATAGCGATTTGGAACACTCTTTCATATGAGTGGAAATAGATTCAATTTCATCATCTGCAAATTGTCTGTTCATATCCTTTGACCATTTATCAATTGGAGAATGGCTTGGTTTCTTATAAATTAGAGTCAATTCTCTGTATATTTTGGAGATGAGGCCTTTATCAGAACCTTTATCTGTAAAAATATTTTCCCAATTTGTTACTTCCCTTCTAATCTTGTTTGCATTAGTTTTGTTTGTACAAAAGCTTTTTAATTTGATGTAATCAAAATTTTCTATTTTGTGATCAATAATGATCTCTAGTTCTCCTTTGGTCACAAATTCCTTTCTCCTCCACAAGTCTGAGAGGTAAATTGTCCTCTGTTTTTCTAATTTATTTATAATCTCATTCTTTATGCCTAAATCATGGACCCATTTTGATCTTATCTTAGTATGTGGGGTTAAGTGTGGGTCCATGTCTAGTTTCTGTCATACTAATTTCCAGTTTTCCCAGCAGTTTTTGTCAAATAATGAATTTGTATCCCTAATGTTGATATCTTTGGGTTTGTCAAACACTAGATTGCTGTTTTTATTCACTATCTTGCCCTGTGAACTTAACCTATTCCACTGATCAACTAGTCTATTTCTTAGCCAATACCAAATGGTTTTGGTGACTGCTGATTTATAATATAGTTCTAGATCAGATACAGCTAGGCCACCTTCATTTGATTTTTTTTCATTACTTCCCTTGAAATTCTAGGTCATTAAAATAGCTTCTTGGGAGTCTGATTGGTATAGAACCAAATAAATAGATTAGTTTAGGGAGTATTGTCATCTTGATTATATTCGCTCAGCCTATCCAAGAGCACTTAATGTCTTTCCAATTATTTAAATCTGACTTTATTTTTGTGGCAAGTGTTTTGTAATTTTGCTCATATAATTCCTGACTTTCCTTTGATTGATATATTTCCAAATATTTTATACTATGGACCGTTATTTTGAATGGAATTTCTCTTTATATCTCTTGCTGTTGGATTGTGTTGGTACTGTATAAAAATGCTGAGGATTTATGTGGATTTACTTTGTATCCTGCAACTTTGCTAAAGTTCTGAATTATTTCTAATAGCTTTTTAGCAGAGTCTTTAGGGTTCTCTAAGTATTCCATCATGTCATCTGCAAAGAGTGATAGTTTGATTTCCTCATTACCTACTCTAATTCCTTGAATCTCTTTCTCAGCTTTTATTGCCAAGGCTAGTGTTTCTAGTACAATATTAAATGGTAATGGTGATAGTGGACAACCTTATTTCACTCCTGATCTTACTGGGAAAGGTTCCAGTTTAAAGCCATTACATATGATGTTTACTGACAGTTTTAAATATATGCTCCTTATTATTTTAAGGAATAGTCCATTTATTCCTACACTCTCAAGTGTTTTTAGTAGGAGTGGGTGTTGGGTTTTATCAAATGATTTTTCTGCATCTATTGAGATGATCATATGGTTTTTGTTAATTTGGTTATTGATATAGTTGAATATGCTAATAGTTTTTCTAATATTGAACCAGCCCTGCATTCCTGGTATAAATCCCACTTGGTCATAGTGTATTATCCTGGGGATGATTTTCTATAGTCTTTTTGCTAATATTTTATTTAAGATTTTTGCATCAATATTCATTAGAGAGATTGGTCTATAATTTTCTTTCTCTGTTTTCAGCCCACCTGGTTTAGGTATCAGTACCATGTCTGTGTCATAATAGGAATTTGGGAGGACTCCTTCAATCCCTATTTTTTCAAATAGTTTATATAGCATTGGAGTTAGTTGTTCTTTAAATGTTTGGTAGAATTCATATGTAAATCCACCTGGTCCTGGGGAGTTTTTCGTAGGGAGTTGGTTAATAGCTTGGTCTATTTCTTTTTGTGAAATGGGATTATTTAGACTATTTGCTTCTTCCTCTGTTAATCTGGGCAAAGTATATTTTTGAAGGTATTCTTCCATTTCATTTAAGTTATCGAATTTATTGGCATAAAGTTGAGCAAAGTAGCTCCTAACTATTGTTCTAATTTCCTCTTCATTAGTGGTTAGTTCACCCTTTTCATTTTCAAGACTAACAATTTGCTTTTTCTCTTTCCTTTTTTTAATCAGTTTTACTAAGGGTTTGTCTATTTTGTTGGTTTTTTCATAGAACCAACTCTTTGTTTTATTAATTAATTCAATAGTTTTTTTACTTTCAATTTTGTTAATCTCACCTTTTATTTTTTGAATTTCAAGTTTTGTGTTTGTCTGGGGGTTTTTAATTTGTTCATTTTCTAGCAATTTTAGTTGTAAGCCCAATTTGTTGACCCTCTCTTTCTCTATTTTATGCAAGTAGGCCTGTAGAGATATAAAACTTCCCCTTATTAATGCTTTGGCTGTATCCCACACATTTTGGCATGATGTCTCATTATTGTCATTTTCTTGGGTGAAGTTATTAATTATGTCTATGATTTGCTGTTTTACCCAATCATTCTTTAGTATAACATTATTTAGTTTCCAATTATTTTTTGGTCTATTTTCCCCTGGCTTTTTATTAAAGGTAATTTTCATTGCATTGTGGTCTAAAAAGGATGCATTTACTATTTCTGCCTACTGCATTTGATTTTGAGGTTTTTATGTCTTAGTATATGATCAATTTTTGTATAGGTTCCATGAACTGCTGAGAAGAAAGTGTACTCTTTTCTGTCTCTATTTAGCTTTCGCCAAAGATCTATCATATCAAACTTTTCTAGTATTCTATTTACATCTTTGACTTCTTTTTTATTTATTTTGTGGTTTGATTTATTTAATTCTGAGAGTGCAAGGTTGAGATCTCTCACTATATAGTTTTGCTGTCTATTTCTTTTTGCAGCTCTCTTAATTTCTCTTTTAAGAATTTAGATGCTGCACCACTTGGTGCATATATGTTTAATATTGATACTGCTTCATTATCTATGCTACCCTTTAGCAGGATATTATGCCCTTCCTTATCTCTTTTAATTAGATCAGTTTTCGGTTTTGCTTGATCTGAGATGAGGATGGCTACCCCTGCTTTTTTGTCTTCACCTGAAGATAGTAGATTCTGCTCTACCCTTACTTTTATTTTGAATGTATCACCCAGTTTCAGGTGTGTTTCCTGTAAACAACATATAGTAGGATTCTGACTTTTAATCCAGTCTGCTAACTGCTTCCTCTTTATGAGGGAGTTTACCCCATTCACATTTATGGTTAGAATAGCTAATTCTATATTGCTTGCTATCCTGTTAACCCCTGCTTATGCTTTTCTCCTTTCCTTCCCTTTTTTACTCCCTACCCAGTATTAAACTTGTGAGCACCACTTGCTTTTCACAGCCCTCCCTTTTTAGTATCCCTCCCCCACCTTAAAGTTCCTCTTCCTATTTTACCCCTTTTTCTCACAATTTCTGTATTCCCTTCCCCTTAGCTTACTCCTTCCCTCTCACTTTTCAATGAAGTAGAAGAAGTTTCACCATAATCGAATATGTCTATTGATACACATTATGTTCATGCCCCTCCTTTCTTTCTCTCAGATATAATAGGTTACCTTTGCCTCTTCATGAGATGTAGTACCACCACTTTACACTTTTTTATGATATAATTTCCTTTCTACCTCTAGTTTCTAGGACAAATTATACATATATTCTTTACATATCTTTATGGCAGAAATATAGTTCTCAAGAATTATTTTTACCTTTTTAGAAATCTCTTGAGTTCTGTAATTGAAGATCAAACATTTTATGTAGATCTGGTTATTTCATCAAGAATAGATGGAATTCATTTATTTTGTTAAATGTCCATCTTTTTCCCTTGAAAAAAATGCTCATTTTTGCTGGGTAAGTTATTCTTGGATGCATACCAAGTTCCTTAGCCTTTCAGAATATCATATTTTAGGCCCTTCATTCTTTTAATGTGGACGCTGCTAGATCCTGGATTATCCTTATTGTGGCTCCTCCATATCTTAATTGCTTTTTTCTAGCAGCTTCCAATATTTTTTCCTTCATCTGATGGTTCTTGAACTTGGCCAATATATTTCTTGGCATTTTGATTTTAGGGTCCCTTTCAGTAGGTGATGGATGAATTTTTTCAATGTTTATTTCACCCTCTGTTTCTAAAACATCTGGGAAATTCTCTTTGATAATTTCCTGGAAAACAGTGTCTAGGCTCTTTTTTTCCTTAACATTTTTCAGGGAGACTGATTATTCTCAAATTGTCTCTCCTGGATCTGTTTTCCAGGTCTGTTGTCTTTCCAATAAGGTACTTGACATTCTTTTCAATTGTTTAGTTTTTCTGCTTTTATTTGACTACTTCTTGGTTTCTCCTTGACTCATTCATTTCTACTTGTTAGAGTCTAATTTTCAATGATGTATTTTCTTCACTCACTTTTTAAATATCTTTTTGTAATTGTCCAATTGAGTTTTTAAAGTGAGTTTTTTTTCTTCTATGGAATTTTTTTCCATTTCATTAATTCTATTTTTTAAAGAGCTGTTTTCTTTTTCCAGCTCACTAATCCTGTTTTCCTTGTAGTTGTTTACCTTTTCTAATTCACTAATTTTATCCACTCTGTCTTTAAATGTGTGGGATGACTTCTCCAGACTCTCACGCCAAGCTTCCCTTTCCTTTTTACATTTTTCTTCTAGCTCTCTTGTGAGAGCCTTTTTGATTTCTTCTATGAGAGTCTTATGTATTGAGGAGCATATCATATCCCCATTCAGGGATTCCTCTGGAGACAATATGCTTTTAGTCTCTTCAGTGTTTGAAGTCTGCTCTCTCTCCATACAGAAGCTGTCAATGGTTAGAGCCCTTTTAAATTTTTATTCATTTTGTCAGAGCGGGTCTCGAAGAAAACAAATTAACAAGAGAAACAATTGGTTTGTTTATTTTTTTGGGGGATGGGGTTGGATGTTGTTATTGGGCTTCCTCTATAGACTGTGGAAGACAGCAATGAGGTACTAACAGGATTGAGATGGCTGTGCAGCATCTGCGCTCTGAGGCTCTAAGAACAAGCTGAGTCACTCTGGGTGCAGGTGGGGGTGGCAGGGTCCTGAGAGATGCTAGCTTTCTGGGGTTTTATTCTTCACCTCCTGTGTGGTGGTTTTCTCTGTTGCTCCTGGCTTGCTGCCAAGATGGAACATCCACACTGGGGTAAAAGTCTTTTTGAAGAAATGGAAGAGATCGAACCCCTCCCCCCTCCCATCTGAGCAGTGTGAGCTCCCTGCCTTGCTCTCGATGCTTGCCCTCAGTCTGTGCCCAGTCAGTTCGTCCCCTCCCCCAAGCAAACACAGACCTTCCTGTTAAACCACTGGGTTCCTGATGTACTCTTCAGTAACTTCAGTACATCTTCACAACAATCTGGGCAATTATTTTAATTGCTTAATGTGAAATCTGATTTTTCATAGAAAATTCTATCCACTAATACTACAGTGAATTTTCCTCCCACATTTACATTGTGTATGCATATATATATATATATATATATATATATATATATATATATATATATATATATATATAAGGACATGCAACTTATGTACAACATAAGTTGTACATCTTATTATATAAGATACTTACACAATCTTGTGTCAGAAGAGACACTTGTGCAGTGAAGTCTGGTAACTTGTAATAGAATCATAGTTTTAGAGGTAGAATGGATTTTAGAACTTCAATCCAAAGTACTCATTTTGTACATAAGGACATTGTGGCTTATCTAAAGAGACTACTCATTAAACTATCTAGTTATCAGGAATAGCACTTCGGCAAGTCAGTCAACAAATATTTATAAATTATATACTGTGTGTCAGGAACTGTGTTAGTGGAAATAAAAGAAAAAGAAAAAAAAGTCGTTGCTCTTAAGAAGGTCACAGGTCAATGAGAAAGATATCTATGTCCAAACAAGATATATGTAGAATGAATTGCAAGACTCGACAGAGGGAAGACACTAGAATTAAGGAGAGTCAGTTAAGAACCATAACTAGACCTCTAAGAGTTAGTGAGCTGAAAAACATTTATTAAGGTCCCACTATGTACTAATCATTGGGAACACACAAAGAGGAGAAATAAAATCTCTTCGCCTCAAGAAGCTCAAAATTTTATCAGGAGACAAAATCAGATATGCATTAATAATTATATACAATATAACAGAGGAAGGCACTAGGATTAAAAGGAAGGTTTCTGCATAATTAATATATTAGTTGGAACTTAAGAAAAGTCTGGGAGATCAGTAGATGAAGATGAGAAAGGAAAGCATTCCAGGAATGGCAGCCACAAAGAGAAAATGACAGGAGTTGAGAGAGGGAGTATTTTATTTGTGAAAAAGCAAGGAAGTCATGGCAAACAGTAAGGTGTAATAAGATTTGAAAAAAAACAGGAGGAGGTTAGGTTACAAAGGATGCCAAACAGATTTTTTTAAAGTTGTTGTTCTTTTAGGCAATAGGGAACCACTGTAGTTTATTTATTGAGAAGAAGAGTGTTATGGTTGGATCTACACTTTAGGAAAATGACTTTGGTTTCTGAATAGATAATGATTTAGAGAAGAGAAAGTACTTGAGGCAGGGGGACCTACCAGCAGAATATTGCAATAGACTAGGTCTGAGGACTCAGATCAGGGAGGCAACTGTGTCAGATAAAAGAAGGAAGAGAATTTGAAAGATATTGCAGAAGTAAAATCACAGATGTTGAAACACTTTGGATTTGGGAAGAGTGAGTTAATGAGACTAGGGTGAAACCTGGGTTGTAAGCCTGAGGCAGTGGGAGGGTGTGATAGGGAAGAGGGGAGATGGGAAAGATTTGGTAGAAAGATAATGAGTTTGATTTTGGACATATTGACTTAAAGATGTTTTTGGAATATTCTAGATGTCTGAAAGGCAGTAGGAGATGTGAGACTGAAGGTTGGTATCGGATAGATCAATTTGAGAACATTAAGCACAGAGAAGGTAAGTAAATCCATGAGAGCTGTTGAGATACCAAGTGAAGTAATACTGAGGGAGAAGAGAAGAAAATCCAGGATTCTTTGTGAAACCAGCAATTAGAGGACATTATCTGGATGAGTATTTGGGAGAGGAGGCTGAAGGAGCAGTCATACAGATTAGGAGGAAAATGATCAACAATGGTAAAGGCTTCAGGCAGGCTGCGAAATATAAGGGTTGACAATAGGTTTTTTTGAATCTGGAAATTAAAGAATTGTAGCTAACTTTTTTTTCCACGTAATAGTATTTTATATTTTCCAATTACATTTTTAATGTTCATTTTGGTAAGATTTTGAATTCTAATTGTTTTCTCTCCCTCCCTCCTTCTCAAAAAAAAATAAAATAAGCAATCTGGTGTAGGTTATACATGTGCAATCATTTTAAACACATTTCCATATTAATCATGTTGTGAAAAAATATATATAAAAAGGGAAAAACCACAAGAAAATAGTATGCTTTGATCCTCATTCAGACTCCATTTGTTCTTTCTCTTGATATGAATAGCATTTTCCATCCCCAGTCTATTAGAATTGTCTTGTGGATCACTGTAATGCTGAGATGAGATGAGTGTCGTAGTTGATTATCACATGATCTTATTATGGTATGCAATATTCTTTTGGTTCTTCTAACTTCAGTCAGCATCAGTTCATGTAAGTCTACCTAGGCTTTTCTGAAATTCGTCTTCTCATCATTCCATTACATTCAAATATCATAACTAATTCAGTCATTCCCCAATTGATGGGCATCAACTCATTTTCCAATTCTTTGCCATAAAGAAAAGCTGCTACAAACATTTTTGCATATGTGAGTTTTTTCCCCTCTTTTATAATCGCTTCGGGATACAGACTCAGTAGTGACCAAGCTGCATCAAGAGGTATGCACAGTTTAATAGCTCCTTGCCATCATTCCAAATTGTTCTCCAGAAAGGCTGGATCCATTCACAACTTCATTGTTGGTAAATTTGGACAGAGAAGTTTTGGTAATATAATGAAGCTGGATGTCAGACAGTAAGGAATTAAGAAGACAGTGAGAGGAGAGTAATTAGAAGTACCAATTCTCTTCAAGGAATTTAGCCACATAGGACGGGATGATAGCTAATAAGGATAGAAGAATCAAGTGAGGAATTTTTAAAGAAAGTTAAGGATATGTTTTTAGGTTTAAGGATTCTTCCTTAAGACAGGCTGAGACTGAAGATAACGAAATAGCTTGTGGATCACAGAGGGGGTAATCTGTTGGGAGATATAGGAAGAAATGGGATTATTCAAATAGGAAGAAGAATTAGCCTGGATAAGGAGTAAGATTACTTTATCATATGAGATGGTAATGAAGAAAGACACAATGGCAGAACTCATCTAAGTCATGTTAGATTAGGAAGAGTGAAAGAGAAGAAGTAACTCATAGAATTGTGGAAAGTGTATTCGGTGGACAAGGTCTGCCACTTCTTTCTAATCACTAAAATGAAGGCATTTTGGTCATTATAAATATATAAATTAAAAATAAAGGACATGAAGAAAGATGCTATATGCATTCAGAGAAACAACTAAATAGAAGTATGTACTTGATAATGTCTCCTGAAATTGCCTTTGAGTCTTTGTTCCAAATTAACCAAAAGACTATTCCAGTCAGGAAAAGTACCATATGGAAAAATCCTGACACTGTATGTTCTCTTAATTTTTAGAACACTGTAAATATTTGAGTCAGGAGATCTTAATCCATAAACACAGCTGGACTTAAAAAAATACTCTGCTGGGGAGTTATTATAATTTAAACAATTGAGTAACAAAACAAATCAATGTTAATCACTTTAGTTTTCTAAAGACAATAGGTTTGGCTTTCTCATAAAACTGCTATGATGAGCCTCAGAATTGCAGCCACAAATAAACTTATAAATGCAAAGATAAACTATTCTCAGCTTTTTAAGAACATCGGAAAAGGAAAAGAAGGAAAACAAGAACGTTTGGCACAAAACCAACATTTCACTACTGCAATGATGGGGTTGGGGGGAGTTCTGGCTTCCATGATAAACACTTAATTGCAGGTCCCACCTCTCAGTTCTCTATCAACTTCTGCAATTAATTCATCAATCAAGCAATAAACATGTATTAAGTGATTACTATGTGCCAGGCACTATGATAAATGCCTGGGATGGAAAATAAAAGCAAAAACAATATTTGCTTTCAAGAAGCTTATATTCTAATGGGAGGAAAGGCATGTGCTTATAAATCAGTTCATGCAGAATGAATGGAAGGCAACCTTAAAATAGAGATTCTAAAGTTTTTATTTTATGGAATCCTTTGGCAATAACCTCAGAGTAATGTTTCTAAGTACATTAAATAAAATACAATAATAATAAAGGAAACTACTTGTATTTAAATGGTTATAAAAATTATTTTTGAGGAGTAGGTACAGAGGAAATGATATAGTTTAAGTCCTAAAATATTCAATGAAAAATGATTCCATGAAAGGTAACCACTACGCCTCCCCCCTTCTCACCATTCACTCTCTGTCCCTTGAAAGCTTTTTCATAAGCTGCTTACAAGTCCCTCAAGATCTAATAGGCGTCAAAGTAGGGAAATTATTATGGGTAAAACAGAGAAAGTCTTCTTATAGTGAAAATAAGTCCATTTACTGCCAGTTATGTACTATGTGCAAGACTCTGTGTTGAGTGCCCTAAAGGACGCAGAGAAGTCCTTATAAAAAGTAAGTCTAGTTGGGAGTTAGGATGTATAAGATAAATCATTTAAGTCAAGCAGTCATGGTACGTATACAACTTCTGAAGGTCATCTATAATTCAGAAGTGTTATTTTTTTTCATGGGGCACTTGAGAGAGCCCTTTAAGCTATATGTTTTATTATTATTACTATTGGCCATTCATAGTAAAAGTAGTATGATATATTAGAGAATTTATAGGGCTTGGTATAATGGATGTCCATTCAAATCTCACCTTTGACCCTTACTAGTTTTGTGACTCTAGGCAGATTACTTAAACTCTGTACCAGAACTTCTTAAAATTTTTCTATTCATTACCCCTTTTTGACCAAACAATTTTATGCATTTTTGAATATATAGGTATTTAAAACAAATATACACATCAAACATTTACTAATAATGAATCATAATTCTGTTACCCTCACATTCAGTTATGAGAATCTATATGAGGTTGCAAACCACAGTTTAAGAAACTTTATACTATTTAGTCATTCCTTGGGATGTAAGTCAGACTGATGAATTTTACTAAGCCAAATGGGTTGTGATTTATGCTCATGGAGGGGAATCCCCAACTTGGGGATTCCTATGCTGATGAAATCATAAGTCCTTTGTATGTTTATGTGTTATTATTATTATTATTATTATTATTATTAATTTATTTCTCTTGGAATTAAGAAACTATCAATTTTGTGCAATTCAAGGAGCACAAGGTAAGTTCACAACCTAAAAAAATTAATAATAACCCTTTGGGACTTAACATTCTACCACAGGAGTTAATGTTTGGATTGTGAATATAGTCATCAAGAGGATATGGAAAGAATGATCCACCTGCAATCAGAGGACCTGCAGGTGAGATCTAGCTCTTCAACTTAATCACCTCAAGGACATATACTATTTAGTTCTGTAGGTCTCAGTTTCCTAATTTGTAAAATGAGGAAATTGAACTAGAGGATTCTGAAGTCATTCTCCATTATAAATCAATATCCATTTCTCCTATATGTCCAATGTAAATGCTGCTTTGAGGTTAAAGTTTAAACAACTAGCTTTTAAGAAGACCTCAGTCAGCATTTGGGAAGTTCCAAAAGAAAGTGTGAGATAAAATAAGTATTAAGCTGCATACCGAACTGAAGATCCACAGAGCTGTTGCGCTGACCTCATTGTTATAAGCCTGTGAGTCTGGACAGTCTATCATCTCCTTGTCAGAATACTAAATTGTTTCCATTTGAAATTTAAAAAAAATGAAATTTTGAAGATTACATGGCAAGAAAAAATACCCAACCCTGAAATCCTTTCTTGAGCTGAACTGTTAAGCATTCAAATTAAGGTTAATTGTGAAGATGGGGAAATAGAGAAGAAAAAGTGTACTATAGTAGAAAAAAAACAAACAAACAAAAACAATAGCTCTATCACTTACCAGTTTGGTGACCTCACACAAAAGCACTTATTTACTCTGATTCTTCTAAATAGTAAATTGAAGAAAATAATCCCCATTCTGCATACTTCAAAAGGTTGGTGTGAAGATTAATTAAAATTAGCTAACTAAAATTAATGCATATATAATAATATAAATTGCTACACAAATGGAAGATATGGTTATTATTTAAAATAGTATTATGTCAAATGTTTTTGAAATTGTGTGTTCATGAGAAAGAGAGACAAAGACAGAGAGAATGAGGGAGAGACAGAGAGAGACAAAGAGAGACAGAAAGAGAAAGAAGAAGGAGGAGGAGGAGGAGGAGAAGGAGGAGGAGGAAAAGGAGGAGGAGGAAAAGGAGGAGGAGGAGGAAGAGAAGAAGAGACTTGTGCTCAAAGAGCTTACATTCTATTGGGGGAACTGGACAATAGTCAATGTGGCATACACACAAATTAAGTATGAGGGGGCAATGGGAAGATACAGGCAAAGCACTGTGGTGACTTTTCAGAAGGAAAAGCATGTACAAATAGACTGATCATGCAAAGTTTCATGAAGGACATGTATATGAGCTTCATTTGGAAGGAAAATATTGATAGTGAAAACATGCACTTCTAGGGTGAAAATCAGGATATGCAGGTTCCTAAAGAAGCAGAGTATGGAATTCTGAGAACAACTAGTGGTTCCATTGTACTAGAATGGAAAGTACTCAAATAGAAGGGAAATGAAAAAAAAAATTAAAGAGAATGGAGTCAGACTCTGTTGGTATTTACATTTTGTGAGACTAATGAATTTTTTCCCCCAGGAGTCAATAATGAGCTCCTGAAATCTTTTAAACAGAGATGATATGATAAGACAAAGACCTTTAGGACTGTGCTGGTAGCTTTTTGAATGATGGAGAACATCAATAAAGCTCATTGCAAATGATGTTCATCTGTGTCTTTATGGCTCTGTGGAAAATCTACTAGTATCAAAGAAGTTGACTATTAACTAACAATAATAACAACAATGATAATAATTTTTCAGTTCAAAAGAATGTAAAATAAACACATTTGAGGCATTTTTAAAAACATTCCTGAAGTGTTGAGATTGGCTATAGTATCTTGTTACATTTGCTAATTTCCAGCTCGGACTAAAATAATATTGGATATTTTGAACCTCCAATTGGCTCGTTGCAAAGAGAGTGACTTGTAAAGGGGAATGTGGTATTTGAGATTGCACAAAAGTAGACCTGAGTTCATAAAAGTTTAAGTATGGAAAGGAAGGGAATTAGGATATGAAGGATCTTAAAAGCACCAAACAGCCAAAACAGGAGATTCATATGGCTCTAGCTGTTATATTGTTATAATTGAAAGTAGGAAGGAAACAAGTTTTTATTAGATGATTATTATATACCAGCCATTATATTTAAGCACTAGACATACAAATACAAATTTTAAAAAATATAGTCTCTGCTATCAATGTGCTTACAATCAAATAGCAGAAGTTTAGATGAGAGTGGAGAATGAAAATTATTTAGTATTTTGGCATTTGGAAATCCAAAGGAAGACAGGTACAAGGACAGTAGGAGAGCAAAGGCTGACCAAACTCAATGCCTCCACATAAACAAACAGTTCTCCAGGAGGAAGTCATCAATGGAAGAAAGCAGGCAGAAATAAGAAAAATAACAGGTAGAAAAAACAAATATTTTATGCTTATTAGAATTTTAAAATTGTAAACTGTTCCAGTGCAAGGAAGCCTTAGGTACTGAGGGAAGTTCTGGGATAAGCCAGTAATAAAATAAAAAAAGCTAACAAAAATAAATAAATAAATAAAGTTTTTAAGTCCAGAGGAAATTTGATAAAAGGGTCAAAAATATTAGTGGTATATTTAAATTTTGTAGGCTCTTTTTTTTGCCTTTTTCCCCCCTGTAGCCTTCCCTCCCCCTCTTCCACCATGCTAAGATCCTCTATTCATTGAAACTTAGAGCAAAGAACCAATTTTTATGAAAGCCATCAAGCACCATGGAATTATATTGTCATTGTTCAGTAATCCAACTTTTTGTGACTACATGTAAGGTTTTCTTGGCAAAGATACTGGAGTGATTTTCCTCTTCTTTCCCTAGTTCATTTTACAGATGAGGAAACTGAGGCAAAAAGGATAAGTGACATGCCCAGGACCACACAGCTAGTAAGTATCTTAGATCAGCTTTTAATTTAGGAAGATGAATTTTCCTGACTCCAGGCCTGGCATTCTACCCACTGTGCTACCCAGCTACCTTTGGCATTATATAGTTAAAAACCTGATTTGGAATCAGAAGACTTGGATTCAAATCCTGGTACTGTTGCTTACTACTACCTGAAAAATCCTGGGCAAATCAGTTTAGATTGTTTAGGTCTCAGTATCTTTGTAAACAAAATGAAGGAGTTGGCCTGGATAATCTCTATGGTCTCTTCTAGTTCTGATTCCTTTGATCCTATAGGGTAAGATTTCCATACTCAAAGTTTATATGGATGTTACACCTTTCATAGCTTTTCTGTGGAAAAGTTATAATTTGCCTGCATTCCCTTGGCCACCTTTTTTCCATGCTGTGGGCCAGATGGCCACCTTTCCCCCCATCAAATGGTCAAACATTCAAGTTGTCAGGGATCCAGAACCTGCTGACTTTCCAGCTACCAAGACTTTTTGATGATGATTCAATTAAGAGAATAGGGAAAGGCTAGGATGGGGCTGTCAAGGACAAGGACACAGCTGTTGTGGAACTTGTAATAGAATCTTCCCTGTTTTAACTTTTGGTATATTCTGTACTTGAGATTTCAAGCAACTTGATATATAGATTGAAGGATGAGCCTCCTCTCAGAAGCACAGAATACCAGGGAAAGCCAGCCAGATAATCAGACTCCCCAAAAGCTGCACTGTTCCATCAGAGTGAGGTTTTATTGGGTTTTCTTACTTTATTTTCTTTCAGCACAAAAGGCTTTGCAGACATAGACCAAGGACCAATTTTTAGGGCACCAGTCCAGAGTCTGATGCTTTTCTTACTATGTGTATATGTGTATATATACACATACATATATACTTATATACATATACACACAAAATATGTGTGTATGTATGTATGTATATGATACTTGAAGTATCAAAGAGAAAAACAAATTGATATCCTCAGTAGGGTTTTTAAGAAAATTTCCTACCTTCCTGATCTTATAACTTAGCTGCCCTGTCTTCCTCATTTTCATAAAGCAAGAGGTTCAGCTTTCCCAAATGAAAAATAGTAACTCTCATTTGGGCCTGTTTAAAGCAATAATAGATGATCTACTTTTTTCCCTGAGGCAATTGGGGTTAAATGACTTGCCCAGGGTCACACAGCTAGGAAGTATAAAGTATCTGAGATGAGAATTTGAATTCAGATCCTCCTGATTTCAGAACTTTATCCATTGTGCCACCTAGCTGCCCTGATCATCTATTTCTAATGAGACCAAATCAATAGAATATTTTGTTTCTCTGCCTTGGATGTACAGCAGCAATAGCAAGGGACAAAAGGATCGGCTTGTATAAGTCAAACAAAATACCCTGTTCTGAAAGCTGAGTGGTTTATGAAAAAGAAAGAAAAAGAGACAGAGACATAGAGACAGAGACAAAGACACAGATACAGACACATAGAGAGAAAGGGAGAGGGAAAGAGAAAGAAGAGAGGGGAGATGGAGACAGCAGAACAGAGATAGACAGGAACAAAAAGAGGCAGACTTAGAAAACAAGACAGGGGAAGGCAAGACAAGAAAAGGGAAAGAAGGGAAAGGGAAGGAAGGGGAAGGAAGGGAGAGAAAGGGAAAGGAAGGAAAGGAGAAAGAAGGGAGGGAAAGAAAGGAAGGGAACGATAAGGGAAATCTGTTGATAGGCTGCTTTGGATTATTCTAACCACATGTATAATAAATCTTACTTTTCTCATAATACCAAAACCTTATTATTATACACACATGTGTTTAGATGAACATTGCAAAGGAGAGGGAGAAGTAAGAGAGGCCAGAACTGAGAATATACCCAAGTTCAAAGGGGTTTTCTAGATTCCTTTGGTCTAGGCATTTACATATATGTATATTTACACATTTATATGCTGTCTCCCTAAATAAAAGGTAAATTCCTTGATGGTAGGATATGTTTCATTTGATCTTTATATTTCCATTCCTAGCATAGTACCTTACATAAAACAAACAATAAGCACTTGGTGATGAATTGATTGATTGATTTATAGGCAGGCAGGGAGCCAGTTACCAAAGGAAGGAGCAAATGAATAACATGGTCCAGTTTAGAAAACGGAATCAATTTATTCAGGAGATTATCAAAGGCAAAGCAATGAAATAAGTTATAGCGGTTTCATACAGGTTGAGAGGAGAGAGAGTCTAGAAAATAAGTAGACACAGCTGATCCCTTGTGTATGCAGATAATTCTGGGACAATATTTGGTCCAAAAGAAGCCACAGGGCTGCTTGTGCATGAGAGAGTTATCTGAGGCAAAACACAACCACTATACTTACTCCATGCTCCTAAAGATCAGAGAATAGGCCTTCTACTTCTCTTCTTGTCCTTCTTGTTATTAATTTACCACCCTACAAATCATACTTGTTAGAAATATCTTGACATTCTAAGGGTCCTTATATGACAAACAATGGAGGTAATGGTATTCAAAGATAAAGAATTGAGAATTCTCTGAAGGAGTTTCAGAATAGTTAATACCCAGTATAAAACAGAAATAAGATGGGTCCAATGAGATTTCAAGGATGAATATTGGTCTTTGACCTCATTGTATTTTAAGGTTGAAATAAATTGGTTCATTGAAAAGGTAGAGAAAAGACAGGACCATACAAGTCATAGAATTGTTGAGGTCAGGAAGCACAAGGAGAAATGTAGTGTTGGTTGCACTCCATGAACTTCTAAGTTGGAATGTCTCTGGAACTCAATTCCAGCCCCCACCTGCATCCCTCAGGCACTGCACATGTGTTTTAGTTTGAGGGCAGTCATGGGTTTTACTCCTATAGATCTGCCTCTGTCTCACCTGACAAAGAAAATCATGTACAAGCTGAAAATCATTTCATTCTTCACATATGTAATTAATGTAATTTAGACACAAATATTTCACCATGACAGTGATTAAGGCAATCTCCTAGAGTTAATTCTGGGACAGATTCCTGTCATCTGGAACAGCCTCCTTCCTATCTCCCTACTTCCTTGATTCTTCATTTTTTTCTCATCTGAACATATATTTTCTCCCTATTTACTGACTCTGAATTCTTCCCGCTCCTATGATGGACTTGGTTATTAATTCTGCATCTCATATCCATTTATATTCTGCATAACTTTTGGAAGTTGGATTTTCACTAAATGCACTATTTACTCACTTACTACCCTTGAGTTGAATGAAATTGACTGATAAGATAAACAATTTCATTTAGCATCAACTTAAGCTTGAGTAAAGGATGGAAATGAAACATATTATCAGTCTTTATCAAGACTTTCTCTGCACTTTTATGTTTTGGAAAAATTGGAAACAAGATAATCAGGTCCATAAACCTAGTTTATCAGGGATTAGTGGAAATGATGGTAATCAGGAGAGCTAGTCTTTAAGTAGAGTTGTACCATTAAAAATAATGTATTTTTCTTGAACATATCACTTGTCAAAAGTCTTCACTTAGAAAATCATGGCAATAACAAATTGATTTTCAATAGGTATAGGACAGAATGTTTGATGGAAATACATTCTAAGATTTCCCATCTGGAGGATAAGGGATGATGAAATGTAAAACTATTTTTTCTCTCTGTCAAATCTTGACCTTTACTGAACCACTTCAGAATTGCATCATCCTCTTTGGCTGAATCCATTGACTCCTGATTTTATTACCACTCATAACAGAAGAAACTGTTCTGACCAACCAACTGTATGACTGGGTCCATTATAAAATTATGGAGTTTTTAAAAATTCTATCAGCCCTCAATATATCAAGACATTACTGAATTTTTACCCTTTCCTGATTTTCTATAACTTTTTTTCCTATCTGAATCTTCCAAATATTCTTTCTTCAAACCTCCTATACTATATTCTCTGCCAACTCTCATCAGAGAACTGTTCCACATTTGAATTCAACAGGAAGTTTAATTTGAGATAAAGAAGCTCTTCTTCATGAGTTCTCTCTTTTTCCTCTCTCTATATTTCAAAATTACTTGACATCATCATTACATTTGCTCCTTCTTCCCCCTGGTCTGATGAATAATCATCTCTTCACCAAGACTAGAATCTTCGCTTTTACTCTTGATCTCATCCATGTCTTTCTTCTCTGGCACATTGTATACCACAATTATCACCTTTCTCTGAAATCTTTATTAGCTCCTCATCTCTTGATTTCTTTTCTTATACTCATGCCCAAATCTACCTCATCTTCAAAAACTACTTATCTGGCCATACCATCTTCTCAAGTTATTTTCATATATTTTTCCACCCTTTCAGATGTAAGTTCTTGAAAATAGCTTCCTACACTCATTCCTATATTTCTTCCACTTGCTCTTCTCTCCTTATCACCTTCTTGTAGTTTACATTCCAGCCTTATCATTCAACTGAAACTCTTCCTTTCCAAAGTTACTAATTTCCTCTTATCTATAAAATTCAGTATCCATTTACCAATTATTAACCTTTTTACTTTACTTTTCTGTAGCATTTTGCATTGTTGACTTTCCTCTCTTCCTGAATATTTGTTCCACTTATAATACCATTCTTCTCTTGGTTCTCCCCACCTGTCTAACTTCATATTCTCAGTGTCTATTGAAAGATAACTATCCATATCTTGTTTCTGAGTACATATTATTCAAGAAATTGTGTTATTCCTTTTTATTTCTTTTTCTACATTCCTTTTTGGACAAATACATTAGCTTGTAAGGATTCAATTAAGATTAGTATGAAGATTGCTCTAGGTTGATATACCCATCATTAGTCTCTCTCCTGAGAGACTGTATCATTACTTGTCTTTTGGTCGTTTTGAATGGGATGACTTTTTAGGTATATCAAACTCAATGCCTTCTGAAAACAAGGAAGTACTTTTCCAGAGACTCATGCCATTTTAAAGTTTTAGAATCCAATTAATTTCAACTAATCATTGGACTCAGTGGCAAGATACAAATCAGGATGGATGGAAATGGCCTTCAGTATAGAGTCTTTTTTAGTATAGTCTTTTTTAAGGTGAGGTCATTTCCAGGCCTCATTTTTGTTGCTTATTCAGTTGATTAAGACTAGGTAATAAATGAGGCAAACAATGGCCTTTTTTATCTAATCCAAAAAAGTCAATTAAGGGAAGGATCCTTAGGTTTCTCACCAAAAGAGAAAAAAAATTTCTATTTACTTTCACTTTGAGCCATCAAAGCCCAAACAATGAATGGGCTTGTGCTGGGACCTATAGTGTTGGGACAATCAATGAGAGGCTGAATGATTTGGGTTTAAGGCACTCAAGAGAGAAGTAACAATTATTTCTATCTTTTTTTGTTTGTTTTTGTTTTCCAGAAATCCTGAGGATCTTTCCCATCCAAATTAATTTTTTTAACAAGGTGAAATAGTCCATTCTTTCCCTCATTTCTTCCTTAATCTTAATCACTGAATGGGCATTGTCTCAGTCAAACTGAGACCTGGTGAAGACCTGTAGTATATGAATTGATAGGGTACCATTGTGCTACTAGAAGTGATGATGATAATGAATGAATAAGTGCATGAAACATAAAGTAGTTACTCTGTATAAAGAAAGTACTCTTAAGCAGAATAAGAGCAAACAGAATTAAAATGTAGAAAGTATTGTTGTTCAGTTGTGTCTGAATCTCTGTGACCCATTTTGGGGGGTTTTCTTGGCAAAGATATTGGAGTAGTTTGCCATTTCCTTCTCAAGCTTATTTTGTAAGTGAGGACAGTGAAGTAAATAGGTTAAGTAACTAACCCAGGGTCACAGAGCTAAATAACTATCTAAGAGTGAATTTGAATTCATGACAATGAGTTTTCCTGTCTCCAAACCCATTGCTCTATACACTGGGTTATTTAACCACCCAATAGAAAAATAGAAAAGTAAGATAATCTCTATTCTTAAGGAACTAACAGGCATGCAATTAAAAAAGCTAGAAAAAATAAGTTAAAAACCTCCAATTAAATGCCAAAGTAAGAGTTGATTTTATGAAAAACCCAACAAAATAGATAAACTTTTAGCTAATTTGACTAGAAAAAGGAAAGGGGAAAAAACCCAAATCACCAGCATCAAAAATGAAAAGAGTGAACTTGTCACTAATGAAAAAGAAATTAAAACAATAATTAGGATATTTTACCCAACTGTATGACAGCAAATCTAAAAATCTTACCAAAATGGATGAATAAAATATTTATGAAAATACAAATTGCCCAAATTAACAGAAAAGGAAATACATTACTTAAATAGTCTCATTTTAGAAAAAAAATAAATTGAACACGCCATTAATGAACTCTCTAAGAAAAAAAAATCCCCAGGGCCAAATGGATTCACAAGTGAATTCTACCAAACATTTAGTGAACAATTAATTCCAATACTCTGTAAACTATTTGGAAAAATAGGTAAGGAAAAAATCCTAACAAATTCCATCTATGACCTAAATATGGTACTGATAACCTAAACCAGCAAGAGCCAAAATAGAGAAAGAAAATTAAACACCAATCTCTTTAATGAATATTGATGCAAAGATTTTAAATAAAATATTAGCCAAAACATCCCCACAAAACACTACTAAGAGGAGAGGGGAATATAGAATATAAAGTGGAATTTTAGCAGTGGAGGTGGGACAAAAAACCAAAACACTACTAAGGACAGGGAGGAAAGAGAGAAGAGAAATATATTCAGGGGAGAAAACAGGATGGAAAGAAATACAGAATTGGCAATCATAACTGTGAATAAGAATGGAATGAACTTAAGGAACTAACATACCAATGAGAGTGACCAAGAAGGTCACTGATCCAAAGAAGGTTTCTGATCTCATGGGTGGAATGAAAAAGTTGATAGTGATGCCATTTCTATATTGTCATTTATAATGATAAAATCTAAACAGTTTCTGATGTTCTGATCTTGACAATGCAAAGAGTGACAAGATCAGTAACCTGCAGGAGCAATTGCCAGGCTACATTTTCATATAGATTCCTTCCCAGAATGATGGCTGAGGAGACTGGCCTGGAATTATAACCATTCTTAAGACTCTTATGTTCAAGCTTCTTCATGGTAGCTGAAGGGAGATAGTGGACAAATTGATAGTGATTGCCTGACCTGACTGGCACATCTGCATCATGACTCTCTAGTAGAGTGCTTACTCCTTTAGCTAGACTGGCTTGTCTACCCTGTGGGTAGCAGTTGGTAGTTTGGTTGATATTTGATTAAGGTATCTGGAGCGCTCTATATAGGAGCTGCTTCCCCAAATAATTACTGTGAGCAATCTGAAAACAGACCTTATAACCTGGAGAAGGGTTAAAAGTACAGAATCGGATTCTGTAAGGGCCAAGGTTACTATGCTTATCCTCTTGCTGGTGACAGTTGGTCAACAATTGTTGCTGATAATGGTGAGTTAAACTTCTCCATAATAATTCCTTCTGTTATCAAAGACATGGGAACCTAGTGTTTGGGGATAGACTGCTATTCCCAAGGCCCTTGGGTCTCAGGCTTGGTTTCAAGGAAGCATAGAAAGACTTGTATCAAATTGTATCAGAGGGAAGTGGAGAGAACCAGACAAATTATTTATACTGTAACATCAATATTATGCAAATAAATAATTTTGGAAACTTTTGTAAATTGTCAGATGAAATGAAATTAATCAGAAGAATATACAATAATACTTACATGGCAAAGACAACTTTGAAAACTACGAGAACTATGAGAACTATGATCAATGAAATAACCATCTATGATTATCAAGCTCTTCACAGAGAGATGATAAATTTTTTATGAATATACATCTTTATCTATCATCAAGGAGGAAAATTGTTTTCTAGTTTATTTATATTTGTTACAAGGAATGAATGTTTTTTTTCCTTTTCTTTTTTCCTCCATTGGGGTGTGAAGTGGAGGGTAGAAATCATAGATTCTATCAATTAAAAAATACTTAAAATAGAGAAGTTGTGGGCCTATAGATGTGGAATGTTGCAAGCACTTTTAAATGAGGTCACCGTACTGTTAGTTTTGATCAATTGCTTTATTATATTATAAAGCTTTCACAGGGTTGGAGTAAAGTAGAAATAAAGAATGTCAAGAAAAAAACTTTTTTTTTTTAAAGAAAAAAGTAGACCTGATTCCCTCCTCTTCTCACATATTTATCCTTTTTCTAAGTCATAAAAAAGGGAGATCATTATATTTGATCTCCCAAGTAGAACATAAGTTCATTGAGGGTTTCATGTTTTCTTTGTATTTTTAGTGTCCTAATACAGTAGCTAATTAATAAATTCAGAAATCTTACCACAACCTTTCCTTCTGAAATTGTCTTCCATTTACTACATCTCTATTTACATGTTGTCTCTTCCATTCGAATGTGAATTCATTGAAAACAGGGACTCCTTTTTCGCCTCCATTTCCTAAGTTTGAGGTTTATAATAAATACTTAACAAACACTTCTTGACTAAGTTGAATTGAATTGAATAATGAAGATTCTTCCCTTTCCAAATCTCCTCTTTGGGAAGGGGATGAAACGTGAAAAAATACTAGCTTTGAAGGTAGAGTGCTTAGATACAAATTCCACTTCTGATGCTTCCCACTTGCGTGACTCACTCAAGTCTCTTAACAAACCTGAGCCTCAGTGTTCTCATGTGTAGAATAGAATTCTATGACCTCTCAGGGACTTTTTGCAGCTCTTGGTTTATGATTTTATGTCAATCCAGTTCTAATATACTTAATGTCTAAATTAAACTCTGGTTATTTGTATATGTATTTAATCATCCTACAAAAATATGAGTGGCTTTACAGGAGGAAATATATCAGATTTTTCACATATCTCTAACACAACCAATCAATGTACCTTAAATGTCATAAAATCCTTTATGACAAAGACAATTTTTTGCTTCTTCTTGTATCCCTAATGCTTAGCATAATACCTGGCCTATAGTGAGAATTTAATAAATGTTTATTAATCATTAATATTTGTTGTGTTAGATTGAAGTTTGAGGGACTTGTACAGATATATAGTACATCTCAATGAATCTCTTTAATCCATAATCTGAATTGTAGTGATGGATGATGTCTTGAGTACATGGATAGCAGTTTTTAGGATTTGGAGCTAAAAATAAATAGTGTATATTCTCTATTATAATCTTTTCACCTTACAAATAAGAAGATTGAAGCCCAGAGAAAAAAGGGAATCACTTGTTCAAGTTAAGGGAACACTTGCCCTCTTCTCTAAGCAATCCCAAGTAAATTGAGTTTAGAAACAGCTGACAGTGAAATGGAAACCTAGAAAAAGCTAACTTATGAAATACTTATCATTTTAATTTCCAGTAGATAGGTGGACACTTTATATTACACACCTGAGCTTTCCCCTGCAAGTTATACTAAGGAAGACAAGGTGTATAAATTTATTAGAGGCAATGTTTGTTCTGAGAGGTGCTTGCTGCAAGAATATGTCACTCTTCATTTAGAGAGTAATGAGGTGAAAGGGATGATTAATAGCAAAACTTTAGTTCCTTTTCTATAAGATGGAGTTAGGTCCCTTTCAGTTCTAATACCATGAAAAGGAGGCAAATTTTACTTTGAGGTAGGACTATCAAGAACTCATTTTGACTTTAAAGAAGAACTGTCAAAAGTTCATTGTTTCTGGGTCATGGGCAGGTGAATATTAGAGCTAGAAAAGACCTTAGAGTTCATTTGACATAAACATTCACAGAGGGACAGCTAGATGGCACAATGGATAGAGCACTGGCTTTAGAGTTAGAAGGACTTATGTTCTAATCTGGCCTCAGACACAACACTTTCTAGCTGTGTGACCCTGGGGAAGTCACTTAACTCCACTTCCCTCTTACACAAAAAATAAGTTTATGGAAAACAGAACTAGATTTAAGAGGGGACTCAGAAGTCTACTAGTCCATTTTATAAATGAGAGAACCAAGGCCCAGGTTATGTTCATTATTCTTTTTGTTGTGGGACAGGCAGCTCCATCTACCACTTCCTTTTTATAGAGTTTGATCCCTGCCTCTTACTTTCTCTTCCTATTCCATTCTTGTGAAAATGACAGCCCTACATACCAATTGTGTGTGTGTGTGTGTGTGTGTGTGTGTGTGTGTGTGTGTGTGTGTGTATTACAGTCATTAGTAAGGCTATTTTGTAGACAATTAGTAAGGCACAGAGTTAGAATTTGAACCCTAGACGCCCTGTTCTTTTCATTGTATTACTGTATGTTAGGATTACAAGATGAGAACTCAGGTTGTCTGGACAGTGACAAGGTGAGAACTCAGGTTATCTGGACAATTACAAGGTGAGAACTCAGGTTGACTTGACAGTTTTCTGGCTCAGACCTTTGGTTCAGGCCTTTAAAGGGAGTTTACATGTTAGGAATTCTAAGAGGAGCAAGTTCATTGGTGGAAGTATTTCCCCACACCCCATTGAGTTCTCACATGCCTATTCTCTGGGAGGATAAAAGAAGAGCAGCATTGGGTCTGAGAGAATCTATTCTGATATAGGGTTGTGATGCCAGGCAGGCTGAAAGGAGACCAGTCTGATTTGGGGACAGACAAGAGCTGGAGGAGATTCAGAGCTCCCAAGCAACCTGGGCACAGAGGAAAAGATTTTACAGATCTCCTCCCAGAGGATTATAATTGAGCAGACGACAGGACCCTCAACAATTCAAGAACTTTACATATTGGTGCCCACAACATGGGGCAAGGACTTTTGCTTATCCTGACAAGGACTTATCTGAGCCCTTCAGAGGAGCTAGCCCGGACCTTCACATTTTGTCACCTGAACAGGAACCAAGAGTTTACACCTTAGGAATTCTAAGAACTGTACACTGGCTTTATCATTGAGTTTAATATCAGAAAGTATCTTAGAAAGCATGTAGTCCAATATATTAATTTTTCAAATGAAAAAACTGAAACCCAGAATGAAAGTCTCACAGGTAATTAGTAAGAATATTAAGATTTAAACCCTTCTCAGAATTATGTTTACATAACCTCCAGTTAAAAATCACTATTCCCTCCATTGTACAGTGATTGCCCTTCCTTGTCTAATCTCCTCTCCCAATCACCTTTATGTAGGGAAAAAAAAAAAAAAAAAAAAAAAAAAAAAAGCAATCCAAAGAGGGAAGGGGATCTGATTACACTCTGGATTAATAGTAGAGCTACAACCAGAACCCAAATCTCTAACTTCCCAGTAAAATGTTTTTTTTTTTTTGTTTTTTTTTTTTTAATTACATACTAAGTTGCCTCCATTATACTCATTATGATGAACATCCCTGACAAAAAAAAACAAAAAACCCAAGATCCAATGACTAGATTTTCAAAATTGGAATGTAAAACTTTAAAAGTTTCCAGGAGAAAAAGGAGAAAGAGACAGATAACCAGAGCAGCGGGGGAGCTGACGTGGATATATTCCATCTGTGTAAAATCTGTATTTATTCATAGTAAAAGCTAGAAATAGAACCCTTTGTCACATAACCAACTCAGCCTACTCAAATACTCTTATTGTTAATTCAGTAAGTTCTTACAAATGCTTTGTCTTGCTAGTTTCACAGGCCAATGAAGAGCACATTCGCATAGTTTTTTGTGTGTGCTTTGAATGTATTTTTCACAAAATAATGCAGGGGCAGGACTCTATTGTTATATGTGTGTTTTTCCTCTCAAAGGGGATGAAAGTTTATTTCTCTCATTCTTCTTTTAGTTTATCTCCTTAATAGACAGGGGAAAGCCTAGTCAATGCCTTGCAGTTTGCAAACCTGACTGTAATCAAAGGGTTTACTCCTAAAGAGCCCAACTGTGCCTATGTTCTGTATTTAGGGCCACATAGGCCTATTCAATTTTTGGGTGGTATGAGGGAAGAAATATGCCATGTATCAGTCTATTAAAATTCCATTCTCAAGTTTTTCTCTTATAATAAATATTATTTTCCCCAAATCTATTTCTAGAGTGCTGAAATGGAAATCAAGAGACCTAGGTTTCTACACTAACTTTGACTATATGACTTGTCCAAAGGTATTTTGTATTTGATTTCTCTGAATATCAGTTTTCACATCTATAAAACAGCAGCAATAGCATTTGTATTATCTAGCTAACTGTAAAGTGATATGGAAATTGGAGCTTCTAATAATGGGATGCTAAAGCTGTAGTTAGACCTGGGAGGTAAGAGAAAGAGAGCTATCTCAATATTTACAAGATTTTCTGGCTTCTGTTCCACATTTTCAGTGTGCTAGTCAAATCACTTAATCTCATATCTATTTTATCATATTTATTTTATCCATTGTTGTATGAGCCAAAATGAGACATTTAAAAACAAACAAACATTTTTAAAAAATGTTTTTAACATGCAACTAACATTCATGGATTTGTTATTCTACTGTGGGGAAGAGACTGTTGAATTTGAGGACAGAGAATGTTGATTTGAATTCCAAGTGTCCTATTTATTATCTATGTGACTTTAGGATAGTCATTTAGCCTTCTGGGATCAAAGTTTTCTCATCTGTAAAATGGAAGAGGTTGGACTAGGAGTTCTTTAAAGTTCTTTCTAGGTATAAATCAATGAAGCTATTATCCTTTATCCACATAGATCACAACCCACCCATCATTTCCTGTCCTGTTTGACTTTCCTCATTGAGAAATCCATAAATCCTCCTAGCTGATTCACCTACTAATCTGATGGGTTCCCTCTAAACCAGGAGTTCTCAACCTTTTTTTTTTTTTTTTTTTTTGGTCATTGTTGTAGCCTCCATTGGTAATGTGATCAGTCTAATGAAACTACTGAAACCCTTCTCAGAATTATGTTTACATAAACACATATATTTCTCTATCAAAAGGAAATATTATATTTCATCTAGAGGTTAAAGAAAAAAATTCCATATATGCATTCCTCTGGTACATCTGTGAATCTGAAGTTAAGAAGCCTTGCTCAAAGTCTTTTAATAGTTCATATGATAGAAATGCAATACTCATGCCAGCCATCTGGTATTTTTCATTCTTATTATATTCCCAATCCACTTATCTTTTTCTTTTTACTTAGATATATCCTCAATTTTTAATATAACTTTTCCATCCAAGGTTATATTGGATCTGAGTTCAAAGTTTACCTTAGATAATTATTAGTTGATTGAGCTTGGGCAAATCATTTAACTTCTTTGTGCCTCAATTTTGCTATTCTTAATAGGAGAGAGTTGAGGGACTTAAGAAGCTACAAGGTTCTATATAGTTCTAAATCTGTGATCCTAGATCAGATGCCTTTGTAATTTTAAGGCATTCTATAATTCTCATATCCACAGAGGAATATTTGTGTTAGATATATACTTACATGAAGTACCATCATTAATAAGAATACTGCTTCATTTTTATGTATAGAACACATACAGAAAGGTTTGAGTGCCAAAGTTAATAATGCCATAGGAAAGTATACCTAAATGTTCTGGTGAATTGCAGATATTGGAAAATTTAATAGTGTTTTATTCCTTTAACCTTTTTAGCTTCTCTTCATAACACAAAATCACCACTCAAAGAAGTACAGTGGTACCTCAGCACTCATCTGCTTCAAAACTTGTCAAATTCAGTATCCATCTCATTTTGACTAGGAAAAAAATCCTTCAGCACAGCTTGGCACTCATTGCACTTGGTTGTTGCCTTAGGCCATAGGAATATGAAGTTGGCCAGGGGTACTGTTACTGCTGCTACTATTAGTACCCTTGGCAATGGACAGCTTCTCTCTAGCAAAGGCAGTAGGATACAGGACTGTGAGGTTGAGTCTATGATGCTAAAATTGTGTATGTCAGTGTGAGCAGGTAGTAGGGTAGTTCCTTCTGGATGATGTAGCTGCAGTAGGTAGTTTTCCTGTTCCTAAAAGAGGAGTACTGGAAGGTGTACTGAAGCATCCTCTGTGCTCAACAGGACAAGAAGCAACCAGGAGCAGTGAAAGCCTAAGCCAAAATAGTGGCAGAGGACCCAGGTCTCCTAGTAACTATAAGCTCTAGTTGGCGGCCAAAAACCCTGGAGAGGGAAGGCAGGATTATAGCTTCTGCCTCTAAATTCAGCCCCCAACACCTCCTCTCTTCCAAGGTAGCTTGGAATGTGTGGGATTAGCGGAGAGTGTAAAGGTCATAGTTCCTCTCAGAAAATGAGTTGGGTCAAGAAGGGAGAAACTGGTGGGCTGGCTTGTTTTTTCTGTAGCTGGAAACCCCACTTGCCCTTTGGAGAATTGGATGGGGTGGATTGATTAAATTACAGTTTAGAGATGTATTCCTTATGGGAAAAAATTGTTCACTACTCATTTTTCCCACTTGTCATACTTTCTAGAAGTAATGGAACCAATTAACAACAAATACTGGGGTATCACTTTATATAAAATTATAACTTGTTAACAGAGATAGAAGTTGAGTGCCTGAATGACATATGGACACACCTGGAGATTTTATAAAAAAAAATCAATTTTCCTGATAAACAAGAATATAAAAACCAGTATTAGCTTTTCTTGTATATGTTCTCATAAAATTGAGTTGATTTCTGGAAGTGCATATGTTTTATCTCCTTGGCAAATAGGACAATATAGGACAATGAGTATGGTGAGCACCATGGATTCTAGGAAAGTAAATAAAAGCAATTTATGAAAACTTAACTTTGAAGCTCAAAACACATTTTGGAACCAACAAGCTTGATTCAATTAAACTGTACTAAATAAATATTTGTGAAATGTTTGCAATGTACAAAGAAACATTAGGCCAAAATAGCACAGTGGATAAGGAACTAGAGCTAGAAAGATTTAGGTTTTAAATCATACCTCTGACATATCTTGGCTGTATGATACTGGGAAAGTTATAGCTCAAAGTGTTAGGCAATTTTCTTACATAAGAGAAGGTGCCAAGTTGCATTGGTAGAAGTTTCTTATTTGAGAACTCCCAATGCCATTAGAATCATAGAACTAGTTCTTATTCCTGTGTGCAAGGCACAATGTTTGCTGATTGATTAATCATATAAGAAATGACTGGTGTCAATCTGAGTCAATCAAGACCCAAACAATGACAAATAGAGCTTGGCCTAGGGCTTATTGGTGGGCAATTGTCTTACCCTCCCAGATTCATTCATTTCTTCTTTTATTTACTTATTTAAATAGTTTTGGACTAGGTGAAAGAAGAGATTCTTTGCCTCAATTGCTGTCTACCTATAATCGCTGAATGGTATGCCCTCAGTTAAACTTAGAACTGTTGAAGATCTTAGCTTAAAAAGGCCAAAGAGTCCCATCATTTCATCTAGTGTTATTTTCATCTGTCTTGATCTATATCTTGGCACTGAACCCAGATGGCTTTGGAGGGGAAAGTGAGTCAGGTGATCTTGCACAGCCCTCCCTCACTTAAATCCAATTCCCTTCCTTATATCATGGTTCTCCTGGAGAACAAGAATAAAAATAACAACAACAATCATACAACAGGCTTTACATATATATATAGAGATATATAGATATATATAGATATATATCTATATATCTCTATATATATGTATGTATGTATATATATATACATATATATGTATACATAAAATATATATATATATATATATTTCAATTTAATCATTTCCTTTAATAGATGAAGAGAAAGAGCTCCATAGAATATAACACAACTAGTGAATGACAAAAGTGCAAATATAATTCGGGTTTCCTGAAGCATAGGACTTCATTTTTGCCATGATAGCTTGAAATCATTTTATTCTTCTGTAAACTGTCCTTTTTAAATAACATATTTGCAGAGAACTTAGCATAGTACCTGGCACATAGGAAACATTTAATATATGTTTATTCCCTTCCCTATCCCCCATGTCTATCACTGCCAAAGATAAGAGCAAGCCATATAAACAGAGAGCTATCTCAGTGGATCATATCTTCTTTTTAAATTTTTTGTTTCTTATTTCATCTTATTTAATTTAAACACGTATAAAAAGTGATTAGACATGTTCTTCTTATCCCTAAATACCAGAAGTAATAGCAATGGATGTAGTTGAAAAAGGCAAAGTTAAGTGTGAAAATTTTCTTAGTAATTAAAGTTACTGCAAAGAGAAATGGGCTACTTGGGCAGAATGGGTACTCTCTCACTAAAAATAGAAAAGTGGAGCCTTGAAGATCATTAGCTGACTGTATTACAGAGGAGGATTCTTTTTCAATATGGGTTGGATGAGATGGGAAAAACTCTTTCCAAGTTTTGAAAGCTGTGATTCTATGATTCATTTATTCTCTATAGATGACTTTGGATTCTTTCTTAGTCTCCATGTAGCCAACAACCTTGGTTCTTTAACTTTTCTACAAAAGTATTATATATCCTGCTCCTTTTTCTGAGGCAATTGGGGTTAAGTGACTTGCCCAGGATCAAACAGCTAGGAAATGTTAAGTGTCTGAGACCAGATTTGAACTCAGGTCCTCCTGACTTTAAGGCTGGTGCTCAGTCCATTGTGCCTATAACTAGGCTAGCTGCCCTGATAATTTACTTTCAAATGTATTCATAAATATATTACACACTGAGCACAGACACAGTGTATCTCCTGGTATTTTATTCCCTCCACAGCATCATCTTGTGGGTGAGAATATCACTAGGCCAGATATCTACAGGTGGGGATAGAGCTAAGCCCATCCAACTTCCTAATAACTCTCCTAGATGCCCTTAAAGAGTTAACCTATCCTCTTTTTAATGGGACAATCAGGGGATTTGTTTGATTCCCATGCTAATAATTTCCTAATTCTCTGACCAGCTACATAGACACAGCTGAATGTGCTGATGCTTGAAATTTGCCTTGGAAGACAACTCAGCCATTCACAAATTTAATCTATGAAAGGCTCATTGCTAGAGCCAATTAGTAAGAGAGGAGGTGCTGTTCTGCATGCACTAATTATGAGTGGAAGCAAGAGGTCAAATCAGAAGCCTGACCCCTGAGAGTAAGCACACAAAAATGCATCAATAGGGTTTTCTAGGCGGGAAAACTTAAAAGCCAGCTATTGGCACTGCTGCCCTTTCTCAAGATTTTTCCCCAAAGTGGGTGCCTCAGACAATGGCCTGGATCTGCCCAGGACCACATCAGGGACAAAAGAGGAAATGCATTTCCAAAGAGCTGAGTGACAAAGATTCCCGCCTCTGCTGAGGCACCAGTGGAGAAAGTGTTGCTATTTATAAAATCTGATTTTCCATTTGGGGCCAAAATTTGGCAAATGAAGTCCCACTCCCCAAAAGGAGCTATCAGATCCAAGGAAAGGAAAACAACTAAAAAAAGCAAAACTCTGATGTCCAAATGGATTATGACTTAGAAGACAGACCAAAAATGTAATCATCATGTTTTTTCAGACACTCATACTGGGAGAGAGTATATTTGAATATGCAACTTGAAAAATGGAATTATTGAAATCATGAAAATTTCCAGTAGTTCATAAAGTGACCTCTGACATGGGCATATACTCCAGTTGGCAGTGAGGAGAGTAAAGTGTTATGTTACTCATTTCCATCACTGAAAAAAAATAAATTCAAGAAAATAACAAAAGAAAAGATTATTTTGGCTAATGGTAAGTACCTTCTTGATCTTTTATGCCAAATTCTTCCTTTTAGAGATAAAACATTGGATTATAATATCTAAACAGCCTATAGTGAGAAGAGATGTCAGGGATAATATTTGTAATTTAACCTGTCTCTGAACAAGAATTGAGTTTATTCTTCCTCTGATGTTTAGACATCAAATCTCAATAGGCATCAAAGACTTAGGGTACCCACTACCTTCCAAAGAAGCCTGTTCATCTTCTATATAGTTCTCATCGTTATGGATTTCTCCATATGCTTATATATTTATGTATAAATATGTGAATATACTTTTATATGAGTATATTTCTGTAAAAATTATAAAATGTTGTATTTTAAAAGGACCTTAGAAATAATATAGATGAAGTTTCTCATTTTACAGCAAAGGAATCTCATGCTCAAAGTAGCATCACACATTCAGTAGGCAGGACCTTCTAGTCACCTGGACTAAGCCTTTTATTTCCAAGATGAAAACATTCAAGACCAACTTGATTAAGTGATTTACCTGAAGTCTTACAAGGTTGAAATTTTATCGCAGTTCTTCTGTTTTATAATCCCAGTACTTTTTCAAGTATACTATACTGCCTCAAGAAGTGATTTTCCCAAAGATACCCAATTAGTTCATGAAAAAGCCAGAATTTTATATGAGGTGACTTTGGTTTTATTCCAGTGTTCTTTCAGAACTTTGCTCTATGGATCTCTCTGAGAACTGAATGACTAGAGTCAGAAGACTTTGATTTAAATCTTATTCCTAAGGATTATTATCTATTATTATCTATGATTATCTATTCTACCACTCTTGTCCTTGAACAGGTTGGACTAGATATCTACTCCCAGCTCCTAGGAGACTCATAGTCACAGAGATCTCAAGACCGATATTTAGTCAATAATGAAACAAGTAGAAAGATTAACAGTTCTCACTTTAATACCCTTTTCTATTGGTATGTCTATATTAAAAGGAACAAGTTTATTTTAGTTTTCTAGTACAATGAAAGAATGAAGGGTGAATTCAAAGTCAGAGTCCCTGACTTCAAAATCAAACTCTACAGTTTACTATCCCTTTCTTCCCTTATACAGTAGACTCTCTGATGCCTCATATAAGGTGATCTCTATGCTTCTACTATAGCAATGACCTTCTGGTCAGTGCTCCCTTCTTCTGCAGTTTCTCCTTACTCCAGTGAATCCTTCCTTTAGCTGTCAAAGTGATTTTTCTAAAGTCTGACCATATCAATTCATCCCCCTAAACAATAAGATCTAATGGTAACCTATAGACAAATGTACAAACAAGCATTTATTAGTGTTTACTATGGGCCAATCAACTGGTCAACTAGCATTCATTAAGTTCTTACTAAGTGTAAGTATTATGCTAAGTGCTGGGAATAGAAATAGAAAGACAGTCCTCAGGAAGTTACATTCTTACCAAGGAAGACAATCCATAAAATGACATTGAATTTAAAAGTTGGTGTGGAAAGGAAGACAAAGGAACATGTTAATTTCTCCCCAGAGTATAGTCTGGGGAGAAATAAGACATGAAGATTTTGAGAAGAATCATCCAATTGGAGAAAGATGCTACAGAGGGAAAGGGATTTTGAGCTTAGATTCTAATGGGAGAGATAACATGTAAAGAATATGAAAAAACAAAATAAATATACTTAAATAGAAGGATTTGGACATTGAACCTTTAAGAACTCCACATGTTGCTGAGACATCTGAGAAAGATTTCAATAGAAAATAGGCTGCACACTTGGTCATGATGTCAAATCAGAGCAACTTCACTATATACATTATAAATTAGTCATCAATCTCCTATTCTTATAAAACATTTAGACTAGAAGGAGGGCTTAGACCTTTCACAGTTTGCCTACTATTGTATGGAAACTCATATAATTCCCTTTAAGCATCAAACACACATTCTATTCTGCCCCTGAACTTCCTTTCTCTCTTTCTCCAAAGATAAGGATACTTCAGATGGTGAATAAAGTAAACACAGTTTTCAACAACAACAACAACAACAAAAATGGATTAGCTGTATTGGGAAGGAGAAATTGGGAGAATAAAGTACAAAGAAAGAAGAGAGAGAAGAAAGAAGAAAGCAATTTAATTTCTGGAGACTTAGTAAGGTTAGAGAAATTGTTCAAAATATTTGGGACAAAACAGTAGAATTGAAAGCACTGCCTATGGGAATAATACCAGAGACAGAGCACAATTTGGTCAGACAAAATGTTTCCCTTCCCCTTCGTGTCTTGCTGTAGGCTTTGCAAATTCCCTGAACTAAACATAGTAATTGGAGGTTCCATCCCATGTCTGATCTTGGAACAGTATTTTCAGGATTTTCCTGACGGTTCATCCACATGCCAGAATCTTTCTCTCTCTCATTCTTCTATTACCATGTAGCTTTAGGCACACACCATGATTTCCAGTTACAGCAAGGAACATGGCTTGGAAGTAATTTCACAAAATATATATACCATGAGTAATATTAACTACAAGTCTCTATAAAAATTGGACCAGACCTTCTAAAATTCTTGTGGTTTATCATTTAAATGGAAACTTAGTCTTACAATGGTGTACTGCTGCATTAAGGCCTGTCTGCTTCAAGTCACTGGGGGAACATTGATGGGAAAAGTTACAATCATTTAGTGGCATATCAACACACTTACAGAAACTTACCAAAAGAACATCAAGAAACAATGTAATAAAAGCAGGACATCAAAGACCTAATAATCCCCACCCTGGGAGATGAGTGAAATGCTAATAGTAAGTACTGAACCAAAAAATCTTCCAAGTTACTATTAATACAGTACATTCTGAACCCAGGCATACAAGCTGCTAGCTGGTGTCACCCACATAGTATTTGAGTTTCTTTCATCCTGGAAAACTAGTGGGGGAAGACATCCTGGAAAATGAAGGAACAAATTGGAATCTACTTTTGGCTTCTTTATTAACCCTGCCCCACTCCCATTCCCATCCTTCAACCCCTTTTGATATAACACAAGGTTCAACTTAACAGCAAGAGTTACCATTGAGAATGATATTATAAGAAAGAGAAGTAAAGAGAGGGAGTGTACATAGTGGATAAAGATCTGGCAAACAAAGTCAAGTGACTTGCCTAAAGTTATATAGCTAGAATATATCCAAATCTCAATTTTAATTCAGGACTTCTTTACTTCAGGACCAGCAGTTTATCAATTGTGTCACGAAGTTGAAGATATATATCAACATGCATGGGGAAGGGGGGGATTTCATCTTTAAGAACATTCAATAAAATCACAGGTCCAAGAGTGGGGTGGAGAGTGAGATAAAGGAGATGAGAATTTGGTTCTCAATTTTGATTATCAAGTCATGTGTTTACTCTACTACCTATTAATAGCCATCAAAGATTCTTTGGCTATAGTTTTGAGCAAGGGTATGTGTGCCTCTGGTTATTTTCTATCACAGTATTCTTTTCTAGGCTAAATAATGCAAACGATTTTTGGGTTAAAAAGATAAACTGAGCAATCTAGCTACATTGATCTGTGCTATTAAACCATTTTTTATTGTCTTTGTACATCTCAATTGCTTATCTTCATTTCACAAAGTTTTATTCTCAGGTTAAGTGTCAGCTTTTCCCAGAAACACTGAATTATTACAGGACACTTGAAGAATAGAAGTATTGCAGACTCAAATGAAGTTTTGGTAGTGGGGTTTGAAGAATATTAACATGAAGCAGGAAAGATTTTTTTTTTGGAAAGCATTGAGGCCTATCGTACTCTTTTCAGATCACATTAGCATAGTTAACTGGTAATAAGGACAACCAGGTTACTGTACAACTGAAAATTTCCATTTCCCTCCTTATGTGGGTACATGTTCTCTATGCTACAGTAGCATTTATTGTCCACAGTGAGAAAGTTGATTGTCTTGTTCTTCCAAGCCCTGGTCAAGGCACATATAAAGTAATGTACAAGCTTGAGCCACTTATTTTTGAGGGATACTGATAATCAAGAAAAGAGAGACTGGCCTGTGTCTACGTGGGACCAGGAGACCTGGAAAAGAAGGTAGGATGAGAGATAGAAAAAAAAAAATGTTACATAAGGAATGAGTAAAGGAAATTAATGTTAGAGAAAAGAATGCCTAAGGAGATTAGAATAAAAAGTTGACCACAGATATTTGTTGGACTATGAATGTGGGACCTATTCTCTATGGTTCTAAGGGATACAACTAGAATGATGAATGGAAATTACAGGGAGGAGAAACTTCATTCTGAAATGATACTACCAATACTATGATGACTAAGCTTGCTTCTGCTATTTATTACTTGCTTACATTTATGTCTCCTTTTCTTTATAACATGATGAGATGGATAGTATATTCAACTCAAGCTAATTAAACAAACAATTAAATGCATAGGCAGAGAGGTAGCGCAGTGAATAAGTGATGGACCTGGAATGAGGAAGACTTAGATTAAATCCAGCTTCAGATATTTAGCCAGAGAAGTCACTCAACCTCGGTTTTATCTCCCTTTCCTCATCTGTAAAAAGGGGATAATAAAAGCACTCATCTCCCAGGGTTGTAGTGCATATCAAATAAAATAAGGATTTTAAGCATCAAGGCACTGTGTGATAGGGACTAGAGATAAAATGACAATAGAGAAAACAATGATCTGTGCTCTCAAAGAGTTTACATTCTATTTGACAAATACAAGACAACTTGAGGAGTTTGAGAATTCTAACAATAATATTGAGGGTATGATATAAGGGAAGATGGTGAAGAGATACTTCCTACAGAAAGGAAGAAGTACTTAAACAGAATCTCAAACCATTCTGATGGACTGAGATGAGAAGGAAGGGCACTGGTGTCTTGAATGGCCTATAAAAAGGCATAGAGTAGAGGAATGGAAGTTTGCATTCCTGAATAGCTGATAGGACATTAACCTGGAAGGGAGAGTGTGTGAAGGGGAATAATAAAGAAATAAGCTTAAGAAGATAGGTAGTAGTTATTTTTGGGAAAGATTGGAAACCACCTGAAGAGTATGTTCTATGTTGTAGAAAAATAGGGAGTGTAATATTATCCCCATTTTACAGATGAGAGAATTGAGACCTGTGGAGGTTAAATGATACAGCTATGATCACATAGCTGATAAACAGAAAAGAAAGGATGCAAACCCCTGTCTTATTCCAAGTCCTGTGTTTTGGCTACTTCCCTGTCTTTCTAGTCTCATTAGAAACTGAATTGAGCATCTCATACTTTACAAAGTATTATACTCTCATTTGACTTCTCTTAAAAAATGTAACTTAAAAAAATGAGCTCCAAATTCTCTTCCTTCCTACAGTCTCTCCCTAATCCATTTACATGGCAAGCATTTTGATAGCCATTTTACACATGAAATAAAAAAATGCTTCTTTATTAGCTATATTAAAAAAGAAAATGAAAAAATATGATTCAATTTGTACTCAGATTTCATCACATCTCTCTTTGGAGGTGGACAACAATTTTCCTCATGCATCCATTAGAATTGTCTTGGATTTCTGTATTTCTAAGAGTAGATGAGAGTTTCAAAAGTGATTATCTTTGAAATATTACTCTTATAATATATGTTGTTTTCCTGGTTCTACTCACTTAGCTTTGTATTAATTCCTATGGCTTTCCAGGTTTTTCTGTAACCATCTCTGTCATCATTTCTGTCAGAACAATAATATTCCATCACAATCATATACTGCAACTTGTTCAGTCATTCCTCAACTGATGTGCATCCCCCAAATATTCATTTTTTGCCACCACAGAAAGAGTTGCTATAAATATTTTTGGACATAGAAATTTGAGCCACTATGTAACAAAAATAAATCATGTCTTTATAATGAATTTCTTGATAACCTCATAAGTGCATTGTGAGAAAAAGAGGGAATATACTATTATCCTTATTTTTAAATGACTTTGTTAGATGAATAGATTCTAATGGTTGGCTATGTTTGTGTGAAGAAGAAATGTTGAATATGTATGCATTGTGAAGTATCTAGAAAACATTGTATATAGAGAAGCAAACAACTGGAAAGGGTCAGGACAATGATTTAGGGCAACCTCATAATATGAAGCAATGTAGAACAATGGGAAAAATGCTAGATTTGAAATCAAAATTCAGTTCACATCTTGCTTTAACTGAAAAAAGAGCAACCAGACTCAATATTTTTATCTATAAAATGGGTTTAATGATACTTGCACTAGTTATCTCACAAAGGTACTAAGAAATATGGTTTTGGAAAACATTAAGGTAATATAAAATGGTAATTGTTATTCTACTGGATAATGAAACTAAGAACCCAAATGCCTCAAGTGATTTTCCCAAGTGTCTTTCTGGAAATGTTTAAATAGACATTGACTGACTTTTTAGGGATTCTGTAGAAGGGATTTCTATGTTAAATAAGAGTTTAATCTACAGACACCTTCAATTCACTTGTATTTCAGACACTTTGATCTATAGTAGAGTACTGGGCTAATAGTCAAGAAAATCTGAATTCAAATTCTGCCTCCAACAGGATTTGGGACCAATTGCTTAACTTCTTTGAAGCTCAGTTCAAGGGTTGAAATAGAATTAACCTTTAGATCCCTTCCAATTCTGTTTATGATTTTGTGATTTTCTCACTTTACAAGTTGCCCCTTTCCAAATAATCTCTAGTTTGTTCCAACATGTCCCAAACTGAATGCAATGTGCCCTGTCTGCCCAAGCAGAATGAAGTGGGATCTCCTATGGTTTAGATATTATACATTTCAGTGCAGTCTGGATTTGTAATAGCCACTGTAGTGTTCATGTCCTATTACTGGCTAATATTGACCTTGATACAGATTCAAAATGAATTTTAGTTCTATTCATGCCCTTAATATTTCAAGGCTAAAATTGGGAGGTAAACTCAAATGGATTATGAATCTGATTCTGTTGGTGTCAGAATTCCATTTTAACGTTGCAGATCATAGCACCCCTTCTCCACATCTTAGACTGCCAAATCCAAATGTTTAAAAAATCAACCCAATGGGCCCACCAGTCATTAGAAAGACAAAATGTTTCCAATTTTCTAGGACATATTAGAACTTTCTTGTACTGTTCCCAGCATGGCCTTCAAATATTCACAATCATCTCTATCCCATGAAGAGATAATCAGAAGAGGGTTTTTATGGTAATGTTTTCTAATAAAAGTGTTGAAGACACTTGGGATCTGGAAAAGATGCTTCACTCAATCTCCAGTCCCAGAACTCCTCTCTACTTAACAAGCACTGAACTTAGCTAGAGCATATCTGATATCTCCACTTCAAGTTCAGCAGGACTATTTCCCTTTGACAAAGATGCATAAAATGTGGCTTTTGACAGGATGCTGATTGTTTATCTTCTGGAAAATATACTAACATGAGTAACCTAGAGCAGAAGCTACCTCCTTTTCTTACTCCAGAGAATGGAAATGAAGGAGTTTGAGGAGAAGACCTATCTCCTCAAGACCAGCTTTTAGTCTGAGACTTTCTAGCCTTGAAAGACAGTTCCCTCCCAAAAGTGAACCCTAATAACAAATTACCCATTCCTTCACACAGAAGATATTTCTTTTCCCTTTCAAGTGAGTGCTACCAGTATCTCCCAGCATCGGCTTCAAACTTAACTGAACCCTATTCTCTATGATGGACCCTATATAAAAATAAGTTCCTTGTGTAAGTTTGCAAGGTCTGACATAAGAAAAGTTTATCTGCTGAGTAGGTAAACTTGGTGGCCAGTAACATGAGGTATTGGAAAGGTGGCCAATGTTTTCTATAACTCAAATTGTCTTTCTTATCTATCTTCCCTAAGTACTGAAGCTTCATAGAACTAGAGTTCCTCCTTTATCTTAAGGATCACAGAATTTAGAGATAAAAATCCTTAGACAACACTTAATCTAATGAAGGAAAAAAGGTTCAGAAAGGTTAAAACATTTCCTGGTACAATATACGTTAACTATCTGGCATCAAATTCAAATCCATTCCATTATACTATTCTGTCTGTAGGCAACAGAGGTTCTCATAAAAAATGTAATAAATATTATTTTATTATTTGGGATTATACACACACATACACACATATAATAGAGAGAGCGACAGGGTCCGAATCTTGGATTTCAGTGATGTCAGTAAATTCACTTATGAAAATATTTCTATCAGACCAAGTCAGGACCTTTTTTTACAACTTAGAAAATTGTCTAGACCACTGAGTAGGTATTAATACCCGGTTTCCTGACTCTCTATTTGAATACATTATGATACTCTCTGTAAATATACATAAATACTAAAAATATATACTTATATGTATGTATATATGCATATACAGTTGTATATGAATTCATTGTTATGGGAAATACCCAGTGAGAAAAATCCTTGTCATAATGTAGAATGGCACCTTTCCTGTAATTTATTATTTTAGAGTTGCCTAGGGCACTAAGAATTTAAGGTATTAGTCCAATATCATGTAGCAAATGCATGTAAGGAGCAATATTGAACCCAGTTCTATTCACTTTTGATAGGATGGCTCCAGACACAATACACAGTCTTATATCCTTCTTCATGTACGCATTTTTGTAGAGTACAGAAGCACATTTCACTGTGTTCAACCTTTACATGAATATGTCTAACCATTTCAATTAATAAACTAAACAGTGAGTGATTTATTATTTAGAACATAATGATCTCTCAGTTGGGCTATTCAGGCAGTGCTACTGCCTTTCCAGTGTGTTGTTCATTAACATTTAAGGAAATAAAAATATGAAAGGCCCACTTTTACTTGCATTTAAAATCCCAGAAACATGCTGTAGAGACCGGGCTTGGGAACTTGACATGGGTGACGATTGCTGGGCTGAAAAAGTGGGAGCTTGAGCCAACTCCTGACAAATCCAAACCATCCCCTTTAATTCATCACCACCAAACATTTGCCCTGAGTCAATGCACTGAGTTTTATTTTTGGGAGGGGGAGAATACATGTGTAATGGAAAAGAGTAGGCACAAAGAGCCAGCTCCAAAAAACTTGGTCAAATGAGAGCCTCATTAAGGTTTCCATGATTAATGGAATGTCCCATCCCTGAAAAATATAGTGCATTTTCCAGGTCCCTGAAAAGCTTATTGAGACACACATAGCTTCAGAGTCTAGAGTAAGTGGATTTCTCCTTTTTTGGCCTCTTGACCTCCATAAAATCCTTTTTTAGCTGGATCCTGGTCTCCCAGTCCTTCTTCCCCTCTTCTTATTGGTCCTGCCTTCATAAGTGCATGGATATAATGCTACCATTCATCCATCTATTAAGGAAGGAGAAAGAAGAGTACAGAAAGTTCTGTCAGATCTCAGGAATATGGGGTGTCAGGTTCTAAGAATGAGAGCTTTAAAACTTATTTCTCATCTTATGAGAAACCGAGGTCCAGAGAGTATCTTGTTCAAGTGTCACTTGGATACTAAGTATCTGAACTGGGATTCAAACTGAAATATTTCACTATAATTTCAGTGTTCTTTCCATTTGTATGGAAAGAACATTATCTTTCCCTCTAGTGTTGTTGTTTACTCATTTCAACTTTTCATGACCCCTATCAAACTTCTTGTGAATCTATTTGGGATTTTTTAAAATTTTATTTTATTTTATTTATTTTTTTTGTAATTTATTTACCAATTTTTTTTTTATTTTTTTTTTTGTAATTGGCGATTTAATAATCCAGTATTTGATAATACTGGAGTTACTTGCCATTTCCTTTTTCGGCTCATTTTTCAAATGAGGAAACTGAGGCAAATAGGCTGAAGTAATTTGTGCAGAATCATGTGTCCAGTAAGAGGTCAGATTTGAATTTAGGAAGATGAGTCTTCCTGACTCCATGCCTGGCACTGTGCCATTTAGTTGTCTTAATTCATAGGGAAAGTGCTTATATTGTAAGTTGTAGGAGACATAACATTGAAAATATCCTAAAATGATTTCTGCCATTGACTTGTTATTTTCAGCTGCTATTTGTAGAATCATGGAATGTTGAGCCAGAAATCACCTAGAATTCCATCTAGTCCAAAGTCTTCATTTAAAAGACAAAGAACATCTAGAGACTAAGGCCTAAACAACCCCAGGTGACAATGAAAGTCCCATTAGTATAAAGTAGTTTAACCAAGATTTGAATCCACATTCTTTTACCGCAAGGCTATTGTCATCTCCACTACATCATGTTTTCTTTAAAACATATATTCTTAATCTTTTTGGGTCATTGGACTCCTTTGGCAGCTTGCTGAAGCCTATGGACCCCTGTCCAGTGTAATACGTGTAATTGGCTGAGTTGGATTCAAATTTATTCCATGCCGTATCTCAGGTAAAAAATGTTCCTATAAAAATGTCTTTATATTATTTGGAAGGACACTTACAGTATAGAAATCAGTGTCAGTCAAGGTTGCTACCTACATTCATACTTCAAGAAAATGCCAAACTTCACTTAAGAGGTTGGTGAAAATAAAGATATATTTTTTTTCTCATTCAAGTTCATGGATCAAATATTTTTTTTTTTCCCAAAGGGTCCATGGATTCCAGGTTAATAATCCTTTCTCTATTTTAACTCATTCCCTCTTAGAGTAAAGAACCTGCTAACTTACCCAAAGAATGTATCAATTGCTTCCCATGCATCTTTCACAAGAAGTCAGTCAGCTTTGTCTCGGACTCTCCAGTGACATCACAAGATTTCATGTTGGGTTTTACTTTATGGAGGAACTTTAAATTTTGGAGGAGAAGAAGGGGCTACTTGAGACCACTGAGTGTTTGAGGGTTAGACTTTGGGATGAGTAAGATTAAGGGTAGTGGGGAAAGGGAGGTAGAAAGGGGAAGAATACTGAAAGCTGATTCTGCTTCACAATTTCCTTCTGTTGCTGATCAAATAAGCAAATTTCTTTAAACCATGGGAAATAATATAAAAACTTTTAGTTTGAGGTGAGAGGAAAATAACATCTGATTAAATGGTAAGAACACTGGACTGGAGTTAGGTGACCTTTATTGTGATCCTAGCTCTGCTTCTAACTTACTGATTAGCCTTGGACAAGTAAAGTCCCCTCTCTCAGTCTTAGTTCCAAGTTTTCCTAAATGGAATGTTTTCTGAGAGGGTAAAAGAAAGCCAGAGGATTTATACAAAATCATACAACTAGAGCTGGAAGGAACCTGAAAGGTTATAGTCACAAAGTATCATTTCACAGATGAGGAAAGTGAATAAGTAGAAAAAAGCTATAGATCTAAGGTAGTAAATGTCTTCTCACTGCCAGAAGATGTCCAAATCTAGGGTCTTTGCTCTCTGAAAAATGAAAGGACAGTGTGTTCACCAGACTGAAGAAAAAACTAGGCCCAGATGGGAATGATTAGCAGTTACCTTGGCCAATGGACAAGGGAGCAGAGAGTAAGAAACAGTGCAAATGGAAGACATTTGGACAATCTTGCAAAGGATTCCATTTTATTTTGAATTAAGTGCTATTCCACATTGGCCAATTTAGAGTGAGACAGTGCTGAACAACTCCAAACTCATAAGTTCTAGACTATTTGCCTCTAAATTTAGTTTGTGAATAGCAAAGATTATTCAATTGACTGAGGCACTATGGTGTAGTAAGAGCAACTAGGAGTTAGGACATCTGGGTTCTAATCCTGACTATGTTGCTAACTCTTTCTATGATCATAGGGAAGTTCTTCCTTTCTTCACCCCAGTTTTCATTTCAATAAAATAAGGTGTTAGAAAAGCTGATTGGTTAGATGCCTTCTACATCTGGCATTCTACATTCAATGGGCCCTTTTTAAAGTACTAAATTTCTATCATCCACAGTTTTTGAGGGAATCTTTGCCCTCACATCTATAATCTTCCATGAAATCCTAAATATTTTAAATGGAACACTCCATCCTTTAGATGTTTTCTACACAATGCCAAATGAATCGATCTCTGCAGGCAAGAATGGTTAATACAGGTTACTTTCTGCTTTATATCCAATGCTTGATCTAATTTTTGTTTTCTTCACTTTCCGAGATACTATATAGCTTGGGCCTTTTAATGTAATTTGGGAAATAATGCTTTTAGGACTCTCAGGAATCCATTATTTATATACTGAGAAATGACCTGCTTTCTCACCTCTTTTCCCCTACAAAACTAAGAAAACAATCAATCTATAGTAAGGCCAGTGGTGCAATGGGAAAAAAAAAAAAAGGTTGGGTTTTCAGTCAGAGAACTAGGGTTCAGTTGTCTACTGTTTATGTTATGTAGTACTGGGCAACTTACTTATCATGTCTGGGCCTTGGTTTCCTTTTCTGTCAAATGAGAAAATTTAACACCTCTCAGAGCCTTAGTGGCTCTCAATCTGATCCCAGCATAAAGAGAGAGAGAGAGAGAGAGAGAGAGAGAGAGAGAGAGAGAGAGAGAGAGAGAGAGAGAGAGAGAGAGAGAGAGAAGCAGAGAGACAGAGAGAGACAGAGAGACACACAGAGAGATACAGAGATAGAAAGAGACAGAGAGAGACATACACACACATAGAGAGATACAGAGAGGGAGAGAGAGAGAGAGAGACAGAGAGACTAAAGAATAGACACTCAAGGAAAAAAGGCTTTGGAGTCAGAGACCCAAGATTAGATCTGTGTTCTGATGCTTATTACCTACTTGACTTTGAAAAATCCACTTCATGCATTTACCTCATCTGTAAAATGAAGGGCTGGATTAGTTGGTCTTTTAGTTTCTTTCTACAGATAGATCTAAATTTCCATTCACATAAATACAATAAATACATGCTTTATCTCCTTCTGCATGTTCATAAATGAAGAACAGTCTGAAGCAGGGTCAGCAGGTTCCTTCCTAACAAACTCTGGCTTGTGTAATGGTTCTGGTGTTGCTAGTTTGGAAGTAGAGAAGCAGACTGTTTGCAACAGCCAAAGGATTTTTTATTTTATTTTATTTATTTTTTTTTTTTGAGAAAAAAAGTTTCTTTTCCAGCCTTCGAAAACCGGATCATTCCACAACATCTATTGATTACTTTGGCACCTGAAGTGGGTCCTTTTCTCTGGTGTTTACTCAAATACACCCACAACCCAAAAATTTCAGGGGCTTGGAGAGCTCTTTTAGGTAAGTTTTCCAAAAGGAGAATGTTCCAAAGCCTCAGTCACTTTCCCAGTCTTGCTGAGCTCTTCACTTGCTGCAGCTCTCAATCCACCAAAACTATTGAGGTGCAAATGTGCATTGTTGGAGTTCCTGCACAGAAGGGCCTCCTGTGTGTTCCAACAGCCGGTTTCTTTTCTCCTCTGGCTTGATGTGATTAATTAGAAATCTATGAGGCTGGGCTGCAGTGGGATTGAACATTCCCACCTCAGCTCCAAAGGGACCTTCTGGTCCTTTGAAGCAGATAACTCTACTCAGCTACTGAGAGGGCTTCCCCAGCCTTGTACTTCCACAGTCTGGATTTGTAATTCATTTCTCACCTCTGAGATTTCTCTCTATCACAGTTGGTAAGGGGATAGGCCAGTTAGGGCCCCAAGGAAGGGTGACTAAAAAGCTTCACCTTTGACTTTGGGGATTGAGATTCTAGTCCCAGCCCAGCTACCAAATTATCTGTGCTACTTTGAGTAGGACATCTGAGGCAATGGAGTACAGTGAAAAGAGTTCTCTATTTAGAGTTGGGGGTCCTAAGTTCAAATTCCAGGTCTGCTATTTATGCTTATGTGACTTTGGGCAAGTCATTATGTATTTCTTATCTTCAGTTTCCTCATCTGTAAAAATATTGGGGTTGTACTAAATGGCCCATAAGATCCCTTCCTGTTCTTCATCTATGACTTGATGAGCTTTTCTTTGAGTCAGCTTCCTTATCCAGTTTTGCTTTTTTTTTTTTTTTTTTTTTTAAGATGGTGGTAGGGAGTATGACTCCTTGATTGTCTCATAGAATGAAGTAAGATAATATGTGGATGTGAAAGTATTTTGAAAAGTATTAGAATTTTATGGATGTAAGATTTATTGTAATTAATACTTCAACAAAAGATCCACGAATCTGTCGATCTCTCTTCTGAATCAGCAGTCCCTTCATATCTACTGGCCATTAGTTATGGGAATTCAAGCATAAATTCAACAATAATAGCCTACTCTTTGTTAAAGAACTTTTCTTTTCCAGAATTTCTCATAGAGAGAAACTGAGGTAAGAAGCAATATGGTACTTTGGAAGGATTACTGGCTTTAAGGTGAGAAAGCCAGAGTTGAAATCCCTACCTTTGTCATTTCCTACCTGGATGACCATGAGCAAGTCATTTTTCATATTTTGGCCTTAGTTAACTAAGGGGATTATACTATTTGTCCTCTAAGATCTTTTCCAGCTCTAAATTTGGGTTCATTGGGGTCCAACTGGAGTTTCTCCACCCTGGTAGATTCATGAGGACTTGAACTCCATTGTCATAACTTATATACCATTATGAAGGACACTACCATAGAGTTCTAGTGTTATGCCTATCACTAACTTAAAGTCATAGAATCATATGCTATTGGGTTGGAGAAAATCTTTAGGATCCCCAAGTTCAACCTCCTTATTTCATAGATGAGAAAAAATGGGGCTCAGAAAGGTTCAGTATATTATTCATCATTAAATGGCAAGAAGCAAAGCCAGTTTCCAAATCCAAGTCTTTTTGGCATGTATCCAGAGCTCTGTCCATTGTACCACAATATCTTTTCAAAAGACCAATGACTTCCTTTTGCCTCATTTTATGATGTTTGTATAGTCTATGTTCTGCCATTTAAATAACCCTAGTTCTGTTAGAAAAACTTTGGGAACTAGAGACCTTCAGAAAACTTGCCTCAACAGGATGCCTACCCACAGGAGATCCCAAGGGATGTAATTTTACAGGTATAAGAGGGATTGACAAACATACTTAATTAACTCTTTTTCCTGTTTGACTATCCCCATGAAGACTGGGTTTCCTTGTGTCTGCCCAAAAGCTCAAAAACACAAATTCATTATAGTAGATAGGCTTATATCAAGTTAGCCTCACTCTTAGAGAAGGTCTGAGCCATTGCCTCATCCCTTTGTTCCCTTTGGCAATCAACCTCTCCAGAGGTCAGGACTTTCTGTCTTGTAGCTATGTGGATAAGTATAGACAGCTAAGTCTCAGTCAATTTGTACTGCCCCCACCCCATTTCTTTTTCTTTCCTCCAAAAGTCATTGAAAGCCTCCATCAGCATTCTATGAAATCGAGCACCACCTTCTGACTAAAGAGAGCAAATACATCCACAATTTGGAATGAGCACAGGGTATTAATCTTCAGTCACTGAAGTCACATTCATACTGTAGGGGGTGGCCTGAATTGGGGACGAGGAGTCACATTTCTATTTTGCCTTCTTGATTAAGTGTTTTCTTTATCTCTCCCTATTTTGTATGTCATGGGGAATTAATGAAGACATGCCCATCTCCTACAAATGCAATAAAAAATGCAACCAATTTCTTTCTTGTCTGAAGGTATTAAATCCTTACTTCTCTTGAAAAATTCAAGGCAAGAATTAGACAATATGTAGAGATAAATAAAGTTGAGACCAAGACAAAAAAACTTTAAAAGGTAGAGAGAAAAGAAGCAAATCTTCCTCAATCTTTCTCATGTATCTCACTCACTTTTTCCCTTTTCATTATCTTCCTTAACCATGACCAAATAAATCCCTGTGGGCTTTCCTTCTCCCAACATTATGAGATCACTATAATTCAATGTGAATGGAGTCCTCAGAGCATATGTTCCCCCTATTTGTCTTACCTTTTCTAAACTTTCTTGGGGGGGAAAGGTTCAACCCAATGAGACTGCCCCCAGATAGTCTTAAAAAGGAAATCAAACATCTGGTCCATTGGCAAAGCTTGCTTAACAACCCATTCAAGGACTGGTCTCAAATTATAGATGTGAAGCTCATGGGGTAGGGGTCTATTGAGCACTTGAGGATGCTCTGTGGGGAACAATCCTACATTGTTGGGATAGACCAGATGATCTAATATAGGAGGGCTTTCCCCCATCTCTTATTTATATGATGCAGCTGAGAAGTCACTGAATGCGTTCTCAATAGATCTTTGGGTAGGGTACTACTTTTTTTCCTGGTGAAATGACAGCTGGATAGACCCCAAGGGGGTGGCTTAGTAGGTTAAGGAAGTCTGCAAAATGCTTTAAAATCCTTTAGGGATAAGCTTTCTGCATAAATCTCAGCCATTATGACTCTCTTTCCCTAAATAAAGAAGTCCCAGTGAGGATCCTGGCCTCTGTCTTTAAAGTGAACTCTTTTCATTGGAACAAAGTGACCTCTTTCTTCATCTAGGAAGAATCTGGCATACTTCAGATGGGTAGTCAGCTTCCTAAATTCTTGTAAAAAGACCATAGGTTCTTGTATCTCTCAATGATGTTAAGGGTTTTTTGTTTTTTGTTTTTTTAGACAATCCCAAAATGTTAGGATTGGAAAGGTATTTTTAAAAAAAATTATTAGCCTACCCACCACCCTCCCCATTTTTATCATTGTTTACATTTATATTCTAGAAGACATATATGACAGGAAAAGAAAATTGGACAGTCATATCAGAAGAAGAGATGAGAAAGCATTCCTCCCATGTGCTGTACTGCTATCAACAAATAAATTTTAAAATGACTCCAGTGACCCTATGAAGGATTTAAGGATTATCATGGAGAAGAGTTACTCAGAATGAATAGATTTGTCTGATTTAAGATCCGCTCCTTTAGAGGGAAGGCCCAAAGGATGAGATCAGAGATTCATTGTGTTATCAGCATATAACATAGGTCTATACACAGTAGGCATTTGATAAATGTTTGATAGAATGAATTCAACTATATACATACAGAAAATGAGGTACAAAGAACATAGTTAAAGAGTAAAAGGAAAGCATAAAATTAGTTAGTCAATCAATTTGACTCTTAAAAATCTTAATATCCCTATATACGTTATAAATTTATTGCATATGTAAATGAAATAGCAAGTTGTACATAATACATTTTCAGTCTCATATACAATTATCTTTTATTATACTATATTACATAAGTTCCTTTTTTATCCTGTGAATTAAAAATAAAGTCATTAAATTTTAAAAATGCCTTTGTACAAGTCATTATGTTATGTGTTGAGGATGTACAGAAAGATACAAAACAAATATGGCCTCTGTTCTCAAGGATTTCATACTTTAATTTCAATATATAATTATACATATTCATGAAACAGTATAAATGGAGCATAATCTGAGAAGGAAGGCACTAGCTCAGGTGAGAGGTAAAGGCAAGAGGCAAGATTTGAGCTGAGTCTTGAAGGAACAGAGGAAAACTAACAGTAGAGGGAGGAGAGAAAGTATGAGTGAGCATAGGGGAGAGTGACAAAAGAGAAAGTTTAGAAAAGGTAGGAAAAAACAGGAGGAACAAATGCTCTGAGGACTCCATTCACATTGAATTATAGTAATTTCATAATTTTTTGGGGAAAGGAAGCCCCGAGGGATTTATTTAGTCATAGTTGAGGAAGATAATGAAAAGGGGAAAAGTGAGAGGAGATACATAAAATAAAAAGTTGAGGAAGAGTTTCTTCTTTTCTCTCTACTTATCTCCCCAGAGATAGGAGATCAAGTATAATGTGCAAAGACCAGATAGAGACCTTGGATGGAAACAATTTATAAAAAGACTGGAAAGGAAGTGGTAAATGGTTTTATAAAATAAACAGGGATAGATGGATTCTCAATCTAGAGTCCTTTCCAACATTCCATAGTGTTTCCCTTAAAAGTAAAAGACTTGTTTCTGGTTTGAGAATTCAAGGAGGGAAGAAATCATAACTGTGTCATAGCCTGTGTAAAGTAGCTCCAATGGGACTCTGGAACATATCAATAATTAACAACCAATAATTAATTAATTAATTAATAATCAATAATTAATAACCATTCAATTATGAGGTTACCTACTTGTTAACACAGTGGGTGGCATTTACACAAAAGGAACTAATATATTTTCTTTCCCACATCTATCTACCTTTTAATTTAGTTTATTATTATTATTTGCTTACTGAAATACAAGAAGTTGTATTAATTACCTAGGATTACCTCCTGGATGCTGCCTTCTGGTTCAGAGGTTATTTGAAACTCTTGACTTTGCCAGGTCCTCCATGTGGCAACAAAGCTTTAAAAAGGAAGCAAAGAAGTCACATTTTAGTAGTAGAAGTAGTAGTAGTAGTAGTAGTAGTAGTAGTAGTAGTAGTAGTAGTAGTAGTAATAATAGTAGTAGTAGTAGTAGTAGTAGCAGTAGTTTGCATAGTATTTTCCTCAGAACAATTGAGGTGGACTGACTTTTTGTCCTCAGTAATCAAATTTCTCCAGGTACTAAGGAATTACTCATAGACTCAAAGTATCATAAAATTAGGGTCAGAAGGTTATTTAATCCAGTCCTTCATTTTTAAAGATGAGGAAACTGAGGCTCAGACAGATTATGTATTTTGCCCAAGTTCATACAAGTAATAAGATACAGAGTTGGTATTCAGCATAAATCATTTAAACTCAAATCCATCACTTTTCACTGTATCATTTTTTTTCTGTCCACAGTAGCTTATGTATAAATAACATGTATAAAAGATCTATGGGGGCTACGCTTTATACAGGTAGAGTGGGTACTTGGCTTACCATGCACTTGGATCTTCTGAAATAAGTGTTAATTAGATGTAAACACAATTGGTAGTACATGACTTCTCAATATTATTATGTCCAAGTAGTATAGGATAATAGGAAGAGAGCCCTGGTCAGGAATTTAGAGACATGAGTTCTAGAGCCAGCTCATCTTTTAATGCCCTGCCTAATCTTGGGTAGGTCCCATATCTATATTGAGCCTTTGTTTTCTCATCTGTAAAATGGAAATAGTAAATATACTAGTTATTTTCTATTCTTGTTCCACACTTTCATGTGCATTCATCCTCATGTGCATGGCCCATCCTCTATATCTGGAATGAGACAATCTCTCCTTATTTCTCTTCATAGACAAACCTTTTGCTTCAAGGCTTAGCTAATGTGTCATTTCCATAGAGTTTCTAAGATTCTTCCAGGTAATAATGAGTGTATTTTTTTCTCAAATTTTACTAGTATTTCAAATTCAATCTTTCATTTGCTTCTAAAACACTCTACTTTTGGTACATCAAAAAGTTAATCACCTGCTATGTGCCAAGTACTATGCTAAGCACTGAGAATAAAAACACATAGAATGCAACAAATACAAAAGAAATATAAACAAATGTATATAAAGTAATTAAATACAAGGGGGGAAAGGAAAGAGAAAGAGGGAGGACACTCTCAATTGGGGGAATCAGGTAAGAATTCATGTATAACACAATGCTTGAGTTGAGCTTTGAAAGAAAAGGATTCTAGAACTTGGATAAGTGAATACATGTACTCTAGACATAGGGAATGCTATATATAAAGAAATGAAGACTAAAGATGTTATGCTGTATTGTGTACGGAAAGAGCAAGTTTAACTGGATCAAAGAGTATAAGTAGGGGAAAATATTTTAAAAGGCTGGAACAATAGGTTGGGGCCATGTATTGAAAGATTTAAAAAACTAAACAGAGGGGTTTAAATTATCCTAGAGGTATTAGGGAACCATTGGAATTATCTGAGTAAGGTAAGAACAAGATCAATTCTGAGTCTACGGAAAATCACATGGGAAATACTGTAATAGACTGACTTAGGGAAAAACTGGAGGTAAGGACATCAGATAAGAGGTTATTGTGAAAATTTAGGCCCTAAATTGATGTTGTTATGAGTAGAGAGACGGGATCAGTTATGAGCGATTTGGAGGTTAAAAAGGAAAGTTCTGATAACTTATTAGCCAATTAATATAGAATAATGGATCAATATGTCCTCTGTAGGATTCAAGGTCTTAAAGAAAAAGGGATTTATAATTAAGTATGCACTTCTATATTATATACATACGCATATTTTATATCTATGTGTACTTAATATAGATACATATATACCTATATATAAAATGCATATATATGAATCTACATATATAAACATTATTTTATACATATATACACATTCACACACACACACACACACACACACACACACACACACACACACACACATATATACAGAGCTGTACTGAAGATCAACATCAAAGGAGGACCTTTGTAAACTCTGAAATCCAAAATAAATATAAGGGAGAGGTATCATTAACTACTATTAGCTATCAATATGTTAATACATATTTCTTCACTAAAATCAAACTCTAATCACTTAGTAGCTCTTTGAGTCATAGGCATGGAGCATTTTGGAGAGGAGTGAAGGAAAAACAGAAAAGCTCTAGAATCTTAGAACATGGATTAGGATAACAGGAGAAGAAATGGGAACAAAAGTAATAGATGTATAAGATAGAACTTAGGGCTATAAGAGAGCTTAGAGAAAGTCTGGTTCAAAGACATTAATTGCGCAAATGAAGAAATTAAAACCTTATGAAATGAAATGCCTTAGCCAAAATCACATGGATAATATTATTGGCAATAATTAATTTCTAATTCTTGCCTTTTAATTCCAAAACTAGTATATTTTCCACCTCAAAGGATTGCTTTTGTTTTTTGTTTTGTTTTGTTTTTTTTCCCCCTGATGTTCAAGATTCTAAATCTATTGCATCTCAAATAATATTAGCAAATAGATTTTGTTATCAAAGTTCTTCAGGGACTTCTGATCATTTCTTGTGATCCCATTTGAGGTTTTCTTGGCAAAGATAATGGAAGGTTTTGCATTTCTTTCTCCAACTCATTTTCCAGATGAGAAAACTAAGACGAACAAGGTTAAGGGACTTGTCCAGGGTCAACACAGCTAATAAATGTCTGAGACCAGATTTGAAACCAGAAAGATGGATTCCTGATTCTAGGTCTGGTATTCTAGCTATTGTACTACCTAGCTACCTAGGAATCAAGGTATTTGGGTTCTAATCCCAAGTCTATTGCTTACTGTGTATATAATATGGCAAGGTGTTATATCTCTGAATATGTTATTTTATCTTCCTTCTCTGTAAAATAGGAGATTGTACTAGTTAACCTCTGAGGTTCTATTTAGTTATGAATCAATGATCTATCTCACAGACAGTCTCTTAGGTTCTTTCTAGCTCTAAGTCTAAGGTTCCACATAATTTTTGGCCCTTTTCTATGCTGTTATGTTTGCAAAGATCTGGAATCTGCATAAAAAATTGCAGAATCATGGAATCAAATTTTAGATTTTGAAGGGACCATAGCAGCTATTTCTTACAACTGTGCTACAGTTAAAATAATACTGGTTCTGTATTCAGAGGACTTGGGTTCAAGTCCTACTTCTGCCATACTACTTGTGTTACCTGATCCAAATTGCTTAATTTCTCTGATTCACAAATTCCTCATCTGTGAAATAGGGTAGTTGACAAGATTGTCTCTAAGACTTCTGTTTTCAAATCTATAATCCTACTATAACATACCCAACAAGTGGAAAATATTTTCTGGAAAACCTCCAATAAGTTCATTGTCATTTTTATTGGTATTTTCATTCTCACTCAAAAGCACTACAGCTTTTCAGCATTGCTATTTTGATTCAGTGGATTGGTGCAACAGATATTGTTTAGGGTTTCTCCTTATGTTTGCCTTCCTATCTGACATTGATGTTATGCTCAGACCACTAGGCAGAAAACAACAGTTGGCATTGAACCCAAAGGAATTTTCATTTCACTTTCCATTAGAGATTAATTCGAGACAGAAACAAAGGTATTGATCTCACCTTGCTCACAGAATAGGTATAAAGTCCTACTTTGTAAAATCAAAACAAATCTCCTAGCTATTAGAGACTGAAAAATTGAAAAGCAATCTCTAAACATGTTCTGAAGACCAAACATGTATGGAAATGTAGAAAGACAGGGAGTCTCATTCTTTTTTTTTAATTAAGCTTTTTATTTTTCAAAACATATGTATGCACAATTCTTCAACATTAGCCTTTACAAAACCTTGTGTTCCAATTTTCTTCCCCTTCCCCCACGCCCTCCCCTAGATGAAAAGTAATACAATATATGTTAAACATGGTAGAAATATATGTTTAAACCAATATATGTATACATAATCATATAATTATTGTGTCGCACAAGAAAAAAAGCAAAATAAAATGCAAGCAAACAACAATAAGAAGAGTGAAAATGCTATGTTGTGAAGCACACTCACTTCCCATAGTCCTCTCTCTGGGTGTAGATGGCTCTCTTCATACTGAACAATTAGAACTGGTTTGAATCATCTCATTGTTGAAGAAAACCAAGTCCATCAGAACTGATCATTATATAATCTTGTTGTTGCCATGTATAATAATCTCCTGGTTCTGCTCATTTTGCTTAGCAACAGTAAGTCTCTCCAGGCCTCTCTGAAATCATCCTCCTGATCATTTCTTACAGAACAATAATTTTCATATACCATGATTTATTCAGCCATTCTCTAACTAATGGGCATCCATTCAGTTTCCAGTTTCTTGCCACGACAAAGAGGGCTGCCACAAACATTTTTGTACATGTGGTTCCCTTTCCATCCTTTAAGATCTCTTTGGGATATAAACCCAGTAGAAACAATGCTGGATCAAAGGGCATGCACAGTTTGATAACTTTTTGAGTGTAGTTCCAAATGGCTCTCCAGAATGGTTAGATCTTTTCAAGTTCAACCAACAATGTTTTTGTGTCCCATTTTCCCACTTCCCCTCCAATATTCGCCATTATCTTTTCCTGTCATTTTAGCCAATTTGAGTGGTATGTAGTGAGCCTCATTCTTAAGTGAGAAATTACAAAAGGTATGAAATAATTACCTATGGAGGAGGAAGTTTTCATCTCAGGCAATACTGATGCCTTTCAGACAGTGCATTGTTCATACAACTCTGATGAAGTTTATGACCTCTCTTGAGAATACTTTTGAATGCATGTATGAATATATATATATATATATGCACACATATATATATGCATATACATATATATGTGTATATATATAATTATAAGAGCAACTGATTATATTGAAATAATAATCTAAATATACTAATTTACTTTTAAAAAATTCTCCCATTTACATGCAAAAACAATTTTCAACATTCATTTTTAAAATTGAGTTCCAAATTCTCTCCCTGCCTCCCCATCCCAGAAAAAAAAATATATTTTTTAAAGTTCACTGGCCCCATATTACGAAACCTTTTGGTTTTATTTAGTGTCACCTCTCGATTTTATAGATGAGGAAAATAGCCAGAGAAGGAAAGTACCTTTGCCAGTGTCACAGAGACAGAAAATAGTAGAGCTTGCATTTAAAACTGGGCTTACTGACTTCTAATCCATTTTTCTTTCCAATAAACTACATTACTTCAGAGATGTGACTGTACACATAAAAGTATAAATTAAAATGTTTAGGAGAAAATAGATTAAACTAACAAAACAGCACAGAAGATTGAAAAAAGGAAAAGAATCATAACATCCTCAAACAAGTTTTGGGAAATCAGCAGTCACAGCATTAAAATAGGTGGAGATGATTGTGGATAAAGACAGCCACAGAGAAACTCTCTGTTAATTTTGCCCTTCAAAGCCCAAGGAAATGTTATTTCCAATTGTTTACTGAAATTCTTCCTCTTCAAGGACCACCTCTGGGCCATCTCATTAATAGTCATTGGCATTCAGTTGGCAACTCATTCATTAAAAGAAACCTTTAAGGACAGACTCTCTCTGGGGATTCAAGTGGAAAGTAGAAATAGTTGAAGGGGAACTTGGCACTGATGAGGTAGAACAAGTTAGCTCATGGGTTCTTGGGCTGCTTAGAGTCCAGAGAGTAGAGATAATGATCTTAATACCCTCTGTTTTGGACACACTCATCTTGGAGGATTATCATAAGTTTGGGGGTACAATTTCCATCTAGGAATTGAGAAATACATAGAAGAGAATTCTTTTAGAGGTTGTAAAGTTCTTTACAAATATTTCATCCACATAATAACCCTATGATGTATGTGTTATGCTTATTTTCATTTTAAGGATGAGAAAACTGAGGTAGAAAGAGTTTGAGTGAATAGGATTACAGGATCACACAGGCTACATTCAAATTCAGACTCCAGATCTAGTTCTCTACTTATTTTGCCACTTAGCAACTCCAATAGGACTCAGTTTTCCCATGTATATAATGAGGCAGTTAAACTAGAGCTAATGAACTCTTCCAGTTTTAAATCCCATGAACTTTTATGAAGTCAAGTCTAGACAAAGACAACAATGATGGTGATTGGGATGCTGACAGAAGTGGGAACCATGCCAGATGAGGATTGATTAAAGGCACTAGGGATGACTAGTCTGGAGAAGAGAAGATGGGGGATGATTGGCATTGTAACTGTCTTCAAGTGTTTGAAGAGCTATCATGTGGAAGAAAGGCTAGACTTGCAAATAAGGTCGTGGTTCATCCCAAGCTGCTTTTGAAAATAATCCATTGTTGTTGGCCATAGAGACAGAGGATGTGGTCAGAATTGCAAAGTCATTACTCAGACTCAGTTTGTTATAAAGAAGTCAGGATTGTTTTCTAGCCCCATCCTTATTACTGGACGCAAGAACCTCCCAGGAGACCTAACAACTTTAACTCTCACTTAGAATCAGAGATTCCTAGAATATTGGGGCCAAAACAGATCCCAGAAGCCATTTGGTCTTGTATGTGCCTGAATAAAATTTATTTTACAAAGTTTTCTCTAGTGCTCCAACCCCTGCCCGAAGAAGCCCCATGACTACCCAGTCCTCCCAAGTCAGATGATTTCTCTTTTGGACAGAAATTTGTTCAGATGTTTTTTTCTTGTATAGAGCCAAATTATGACATTTTAACGTCCACCCATTATTCCTACTTCTTTCTTTTGAGCTCAGGAAGAATAAATATAATTCCTCTTTTCTAGGTCAAATAATTTTGATAATGAATAATTATGAATGAGATAATTCTGTGAAATAAGATTTTGTGAAAGTGCCTTGTAGTTCAAAGTGCTGTACAAATACAACAAATGATGTTGGCACAATTCAAGAGTTACTTAACCTTTCAGCAAAATGAGGTAACTTAATTTGCTCTCCTTGTTGTAACTCTTTGAATCTTGTTGAGTATATAAGAACCAATAATTTGGAGTCATTGTATTCTATACCCAACCCTAACTAGCTAATTGGTTAACTACAGGCAAGTTATCTTACGTATCTGGAATGAAATCGAGTTAATAATCTGTCAAATGAGAAGTCTTTCCAGATCTGGGATTCTATGGATTTATTATGTAGTACTAGATTACAGTAATAGAAAAAGCATAGGGACTTGGTGTCCAAAGACTTGAGTTCAAATTCTGTCTCTATTTCTTATGACCCATGTGACGCTGCATAGCTCAAATTTTTTTTTTTATCCTTAGGTCTCAATTTTAATATATGTAAATAAAAATATTGTGGCTAATATTCTTATATTGTTAAAGTATTTACACAGTATTTATTACATAAATCTCATCATTTGAGCCTCAAAAGAGATCTTTGAAATATACATTATAAATATTACTATCTCTGTTTTACTGAAGAATGAAGATGGGGCTCTGAAAGAATATGTGATTTGTCTAAAGTCACCAAGTTAGTATGGCAGGAGTGTACTGGCAAAATTTGAACCCTCTGAGCTCCAGGTTCAGTGCTCCATCTGTTGTACTATCCCTGGATGGTCTCTAAGGTCCCATCTAGCTCTAAGTCTTTAAGACAATGATTATGACTCATTACATTCAGAGGCTATGTAGGATGTCATAGGCATGCATAATTCTGCAGAAATGGTCAGTCATAGAGTTCCCAGTCTAATTAGTAAGATAATAAACACATACTAGTAGATAATATAAAGTAGCCGATAATTGAGAATCAAGTGACAGATAAATGTAATAAATATGTTTTTTTTTCCTTAGTTATACATAAAATCACTTTTTTGATTATACATGTACATTCATTCTTTTTCATATTTTGTTATGAATCATTTGGGAGAGAAAAATCAGAACAAAAGGGAAAAAAGGGGAGAAAAATAAAACAGAAGAAAAAACAGGGAAAAGGAGGAGTGAATAGAGCATGTATTGATTACTTTTAGTCTCCACAGTTCTCTCTCTGGATGTTTTCCATCTAAAGTTTATTGGATTGCCATGGATTACTGAACCACTGAGAAGAACCAAGACTGTCATAGTTGATTTTTACATAATCTTGTTGTTACTGTATATAATCTATTCCTGGTTCTGTTTGTTCCATTCAGCATCAGTTACATATAGTAAATGTTACATGTACTTGAAGAAGGGAGAAATCACTTTGCTTGTACTTCCTCTAAACATACATACTCTATTTTGTATCCTTAGTTATTTTTGTATGTGTTGCAGCCTTCTGATACTTGAGGGTAATGGATGTAGCAGGGTTCCCTTTTCTCATGAGTGTCTTTTCATGATTCCCATAACAGTGCCTTTCTATATCCTCCTTGCTTATCTTCACTTCTTGCAATGCCTTCATTTTTTAAACATCAATCATAAAGACAATTTTTCTTGAAGACCCCTCCTGGTCATCTAAGACAGAGGGTGTCAAATATACAGCCCATTATCACTTCCAAAGTGTTACTTGAGCCCAATTTGATGTAATCAGGAAATATTTAATGAAGTAAATAAAAAACTATAATATATCATAGACTAATGTGAATTTATAGTTTTCTAAGTTGATATGTAGCCCATAGAGAATATTTCTCCATTTGAGTTTGACAAATGTTAGTTCCTTTTCCTCTAATGTGGCATTTTTTTGTATGTATATATAAAACATACACACACACACACACACACACACACACACACACACACACACACACACTGGATAATATCTTGACCACCAACATAACCAAGCAGGGACACACTTTGTCTTTGTATCCCTAGATACAAAGTTCCTAGAGCAGTGCCTGCCACATAGTAGCTATTTATTATAAATGTCTGAGTGGGTGATAGCAGGGATTTAATATATGTTAACAAAATTTGGTTTGATGAGAAAGAACAGGAAAAGTCAGGAAAAAAATTCCAGAAGAGAATGACAACTTGAGCTGCAGGTTGAAAGCCTTTGGAATGAATGATAGTTATAAATTCAGTCTTTAATTTTTAGGTTTTCAGTGTCATGGAAAGCACTGAATTTCAAATAAGAAATCTGTGTTTGAATCCTAGCATCTAATATTTGATGACTACATTGCTTTATGGAAACCCTTCCACTTGTCTGAACATAGGTTTTCCACATCGGTAAAATGGATTAATAATTTTTTTCAACTTAGTTCATTAGCTTGCTGTGGGGAACAAAAACAAAACATAACAAAACAACAACTTTGTAAGCTTTAAACTCAATTTATTGTCATGATAATTGTCCAAAAGTGCGGAAGGGATATGCTTGAGGAAGATCATATTTTAAAAATATATACTCATTGACCATATTTTAGAATAAATACTCTTTATTAGACTCTTTCCCTGATCCTTTCTTCCTTTTTACCTTCAATCCTAAATTGTTCTTAGTTTTGCATGCATACTCAAGCACCTTCTTTCAGTTTTCCCTCATATTCTCATGTTCATGTTGTCTCCTGCTTTGCTTGCACTTCTGGTGGCCCCACGTACTTGGCACAGATGTTCCTGCTACTTAATTGCTTGCTTATTTTTCAAGTGGCTTTCACCAACAGATGTTCCCATGTGTGGATCTTCCAGGCCTCCATGGAGACATGTTGACTTCAGTATACAAACAGCTGATTGCATCACCATTTTGCCTTTGATCTGAAGAGAGGGAGAAATGTCCACAGCATGTTCACTGTTTCTCTTCTCAAGATGAGAATTGGCCCAGGTATAGGTTGCGTGATTCCTTCTCTATATCTCCTTTCAATCCTCCCAAGGGATGTGTTCCTCTACATTATGTACTTGAAGTCTTGGTTCTCATCCTAGATTCTTTTTCTGTTTCCTGTTCATTTTTCCTCTCATGATATGTTTAAACTTAGAAGCTAAGATTCACAGAATTTTATGGTCAAAGATTCAAATAATATAGGAAACAAAGAAGCTTAAGCTTTTTGGATCTTAGAATTACAGGTTAAAAATTTTATTTTAATTTTAAATTTAATTTGAATTTTTAAAAATATTAATAGAATATTAATGCTAGGTGGCACAGTGGATAGAGCATCAGCCCTGAAGTCAGGAGGACCCCTGAGTTCAAATCTGATCTCAGATATTTAACACTTCCTAGCTGTGTGACCTTGGGGCAAGCCACTTAATCCCAATTGCCTCAGCAAAAAAAAAAAAATTAATAGAATCTTAAAATAATAATGTGTTGTTGTTGTTTGTTGTCACTGATGTTGTTGTTTTGGTGGGAAGGGATGGTCATTCTCAGAATAAATCATCTCTGTTAGTAAACTTCTCCTGTCTTCTACCAAAACTCTATCTCTTCTCTGGAACCCCTCATATTTAGAATATTCCTCTCTGGAAATCTCCAGTTATCCAGATAAACAATTGGTTTGCATCTGTTTGTGAACATCACAAGTGGGAAACAAAGTACACATGTCTAAATAAGACCTTGCACTTACCTATAAACATCTGACTCCTTGCTTTCATAACTGATCTTTTTGTGAAAGACTAATCCTGGTATGCAACTGGAGAAGAATAATGAATTGGGAATGAGTCCCCTTGCCCTTTTTTTTCTGTAGGCTTGTAATCATCTTACTTAAAGATCATAAGATTATAGCTTTAAAACTGGTGGGAAACTTAGAAATCATCCAATTTAAATATCTCATTTTTATACATTAAGGACTAAGGCCAAGAGAAGTTCAGTAATATAATTAAGATCACACAATAGTGTGCCTGGGATGAGTCAAACCTATATCTTCTGGACTCGGAGCTGAGCCCTTATCCACTATACTATGCAACAAATCAATTATGTATCAAATATTTTGGAGACCAGGGTATATCATTGCCGATTATATGATTTACATCCTTATATAATCCTTCATATTCACTCTTTATCCATTATCACATATATATCATTAAGATACTATTCTTAAACTGTATCTTAAACTGTAAGGTCTCCTTTTGTATGTGCTTGCAACATAGTGCTATCTGTCTTTTCACTGGATGTCTTTTCATCCACCCACATTTAAGAACACTAGATTAAAACTCAGAGACTCATAAAAATCTTAGAAATGTAGGATTGTATAATTCTAGAATTATAGGCCCTTGGAGAAGTTATTTCTATACATTGCTTATTATTGTTGTCATCTGTTACTTGTGGCATTGTCAAGTGATTTTAAGACTCAAATGATAGAATGTATGTAAAACTTTTTTGTAAATTTAATAAAAATTATTATCCTACTATAAATCTTTCACAGGACACCAACATGGGTATCTTTCTAGTATTCCTGAAGATCTCTTACTATGATGTGAATATCAGTACTATAAGAATGGTGACTGTTGACCCATTATTCTTGCCTGGAGACTGTCTCTCCTCCCTTTCAGGTCATACATCTCTTTGATGATGTCTTTTAGACAATATTTTGTGAACAACTTGTCATTGGTAACATGTTTACACCTTGTCATTAGTAACATGAAATGGACTATTTACACCCACCATATTTTTCTCCATTGCCCTTTGAATGACCTAAAGAGACAGAAGTCTCTTCAGAGATTATGGCACTCTATGATTTGTAGCCATTTAACATCACCCAAGAAATACTGGTATTAAAAATGTGAATTTTTCGAAGGGAGAAATTTGGGGCAGTCATTAAAAATCCTGAATAATTTTTTTATATTTTCATGTTTTATTGATGTTGATTTTTGGATGTATCACTATTATTTGGATATTACTATTATTCTGTCTTCCCCCCATACAAATCTCCCTTGTATATAAGTATAATTAAACAAAACAAACTGACATGCTGGTTGGATATGAAAGCAGAGTTCTCATTTAGTTCCTGTATTCCACTAGAACTACAATAAGAAGAGAAACTTTCTTAGCTTTTGCAGATTTCATTATCTAATAGTAGGCATAGTTTCTTTTCTGTTCCCAACTAGATCATGAGCTCTACCATCATGAAGATTATATCAATTCTTTTGAATGAAATAGAATTGGTAAAGCACACAGATTTTTGATCTTCTTGGGATATTGGGTATAACTTGGAGCAGTGGGTATCACTGAGTGATATCAACAATTTGTCACTTTTTTTTTTTACAGAGTTCCAAGTTGTTTCCCAGTTAGATTAATTTATAGCATCTGCAATGGTATATTCTTGTGTCTGTCTTTCCTACCCACTTAAATGTTGATTTTCTTTTTTTAGCACAAGATACTGGGGAAGACACTCAGGACAAATAACTTTGAATCTTCTAAAGTCACTAAGTAATCTCCTGAAATCAGGAGCCAGGATTTGACTATGGACTTTGCAAAACACGTTTCAGTAAAGGGAGAATGTCAGGAAATAAAGATTGATTCATTTTATCCCAGACACACAGACAGTACTTGGTCAGGTATTAATTTCTAAACGTGAATAGAAGCCTTAAAGTGGTTTTAGTTTGAATTTTTCTCATTATTAGTACCTTGATTACTGATCATTTGTATCATCCCAGCAGATTAGCTAAACCATGTAGAGATAACTAACAAGCTTCAAGCTCATCACTGAGTTAAGGAGATATCTATCCCAAATGTATGAAAACTTCCCCCACTGCAATGGATGGATGAGAACTATGTTCCACCAGCAATAAAGATAAATGAAGTAGGTATTGTGGAGCACTTAAAGCTTGGTCAGATATTGAAGATGCCAAGATCATGCACTGCATCCTGGGCCATCGACTTTTGTTTTGCCATCTAACTTCTATGACTCTGTGCAATTTTGTCCTACTTAAATCCAATGGATATGAAAGTCAAGATATTACCCCATGATGTCATTGGTTCTCATTGAAAATGAAAAATGAACAGCAACAACAACAAAAATATCTTCTGAAAACTTTTTTAAACCCTTATTATTTTGGGATTGCTGAGAAATTTTTAAAATGTAATTTGGCCTGCCCTTTTCTTGCTATTTAATCCTGGAGTTCATTGTCCTTCAGCAGAGTCCATTCAAAGTAAATGGACTAATGTACTAACTCCATGGATAATTCATCCAACTGTGTATCATAGTATGAACAATAGCTATTCTTTATCCACTTTATCTTTTAAAATCTTTTTGTTTTGTTTTGTTTTGCTGAGGCAATTGGGGTTAAGTGATTTGCCCAGGGTCACACAGCTAGGAAGTGTTAAGTGTTTAAGGCCAGATTTGAACTCAGGTCCTCCTGACTTCAGGGCTGGTTCTCTATCCGATGCACTATCTAGCTGCCCCTATCTTTTAAAATCTGGTGAAGATTATTAAGCTGAACTCTTTTAAGCATTTGTGAATATCACTTAAGAGACTCAGCAATATTTCTAGACTTGATACAATCAGGAAAATGTCATCGACAAAAAACTCTGTAATACCTGGCCATCTATGTGCAATCTATTTTGCATTAGGACTCTTCTCCAGACACCCTCCATGACAATAGCTAACACCTTTAAGTGAGTATATACCTCTATATTCTGTCTCAGTGAATATTAATAATCATAGGAGCATCAAAAACTATCATTGTTTTTGTATCTTTCAGGAGATAATATATGATCTAAATATTATCATGCATCATATTTTGGGAAGAAAACCTTTGAAGCTGTATTTTGTTCTACCAAATCAAAAGTTATTTTTTAGTCAATCAGAGTTGTCTAAGAATCATACAGCTAGTAAATGTCTGAGGTCAGATTTGAAGTTGGGTCCTCCAGGATTAGTGGGCTATCTACTGTACTACCTAGCTATACCTTCCACATCAAATGTCTTTAAAAAATAACAAAAACTAATATACTTCCAACAAAACTGAGTTATTGCAAATATTTTTTGTTTCCTTTTCTCCCTCTATAATATAATGTGATTCTGAAAAGTTAATTTCAGATGAAACAAATTTTAGTCTAAGCTCTCTTTCATCTTTAACACTTCTGTCCTAAGATTCCCATTCAAGTTTAGCATTTTATGTCCTAATGCCCTTTCCTGCTCAAACATTTTATGTTCTAAGGCAGGGGTGGGGAACATCTGGCCTGCAGGCCAAATCATTTGCCAAGGCAACTGCAGGCAATGATGACCTGAAAGCTAGGTACATAATCCTCTCATTGCTTGAGTTCTATAAGTTGATTTGATAATTTTGTATGGCCTATGAATGATGTTATAAACATCCAAATGTCCCCTGGCAGAGAAAAAAATTCCCCTCCTACAGTCCTTTTCAGCTTTAGCATTCTATATTTTAAGGTTTCTTCCAACTCTAAACTTCAGTTATTCTGAGTCCTTCCAGATTGACATTTTATGAATCCTGCCTTTCTATAATCCTGTCTTGATACATATCATCCATTTTTATTATTCATATTGTTTGGTTTCATATATATATATATATATATATATATATATATATATATATATATATATATATATATATATATATATATATATATATATATATATGCTGTCCCTACTTGTGGGGCTACTTTTTGTTTCCTTACCCCTTCAAGCATCTTGCCTTGCTAAGCCAAAGCCCCTCAGAGAAGTCAAAATATTAAAATGGAAGCCCTGACACAGCCCTACATCCAGCAATGCAAATACCATCACTGCAATGATATATATTTAGGATCTCTGACATCAGCTTAATTTACCTTGATTAACACAGCAATTTGCTACACATTTTTCCAAAAGCAGTAATCAATTGGCACTGTGAATAGATTAGAAAGCCCTACATGTTATGGCCATGATCCAAAAAGGTTAATCGATCATATAGAAAAATGCATAAACTGGCTATAAATAAAAATGTATATTTATGGGAATATTGCAATGCCCAAAGCTATATTATATTTCAAAAATCTTAGTGCATATTTAAACTTAGTGGAGGTTTAAACCTGTAATAAGACTTTTAGGACTATTTGTAAATTACTATGTTTTTTAAACCACTACTATGTTCTTAAGGCAAAAACCTGGGTCCATGATTGGTAGGGGGAAGGGGAGAGCCAATCTGATTTCTTCATGATGATATTTATCTCATATCACCTATGAGTCAGATGCTTAAAAATAAAATGATAATAACTTATACACATGGCACTTCTTGAATTGCAAAGTGACTTCCTCAAAGTAACTATGACTGGTGAATGTTACAAGGATTATTAATCCCATTTTACAAAGGAGGAAACTGAGGTATAGAGAAATGAATTAGTGAAAGAGACAAGTAATTGGCAGAGAAGAATAGAAATGTAGGTGTCTGACTCTTAGTGAAGTTAGAAGAGTACAGAGGAAAAAAAACATGAACTCATATAAGAAGACCTGACTTTGAGGGTTTCAATGTTTGTGAAATTAAATTTCTTAAGTTACTTAACTTCCCTTAGTTCAAATATCCATGACCAGTAAAATGACAGGTTTGGGCTAGATGCCTTTTAAGATCCCTTCAACCTCTATAGTTATGTTTCTTTGAATATCTTCCTCTATCTAAGCCATGATAGAAATTTATACTTTGCAAAGTTACAAAGTGAGTGTTTTTCTCCTATGATCTGGCCCTTCCACTTAATATCTTTGTAAGCCCTCAAATGTGCCTTCCCCTTTTTGCATAAAACTTTCTGCAAAAAGGGATTGGGTCAATCGGTATCTAATATTCTTTTTAGCTCTGACATTCTAATCTATGATGATGCTTCCCAATCTTTGCCTTTCTTTCTTCATTCTAATTCACTTGATGGTCATTTCCTAGCCACAAATGTTTCTCTTCATTCAATCTGGAGGGCTTCATTTATAATAAGACCCTGGGGACTTGAGTCTCACCCCTTTTGATGACTAATGCAATTTAAAAAAGGTAAAGATGGAGGGTGTCTATGGGTTAGTTAGTGAACATAGGACCCAAACCTTGACTTCAAGTCCTGTGATCTTAGGCAAGTCATTTTTCCTCCCTTAGGTCCTTAGTTTCCCCTCCTATAAAAATAAAGTTCTGCTATCTCTAGCTGTTCTACCTCTATAGTTATATAATCTCCAAATCTGAATGAATGAATATTTGTTTATTTTAAAATTGATTTTATTTTCAATTCATGGAACAAAATAATCATTTCTGTAATATAGTGCAATAAAAGATGATTTATTATGGAGTTGGATTATGTAGTATGGATTAATAATAGAGTTGCAAGTATCAATGAGAATGATATTCTTGGATGTAAAGCATTGGTTGAAAGTTCAGATTTTTATTCACAACTGAACTAATGAAGCATCCAACCATTTAAAAGGCCATTAACTGTCTTTTCCCTAAAACTTAGGTGTAGACTCTTACTTCCTAACACAGAATTCTATACTGGTTATTAAAGTTAAATAATTATCTCATTAATTAATTTTGAACTTTTTGATGAAGAGAAGCAGTCCCATTGCCTTCTTTTATATTATTATCAATCATTATTAACCAAAGTCCTCATATAAGGATAAGGATGAATTAAGAACTCAGTGACTATTTTCCAATGCATTGGTTGTTTTCATCATATTTACAATTGGAAATGACTTTAGCAATTATCTAACCTAACTTATCATTTTAGTGCTGAGAAAACTTAGGCTTAGAGAGGAGAAAATGACTTTCCCAAATGATTTGTCACACGTCACCATTGAAGCTGGGTAGAGTCACACAGATTTTTCTCAGTGTCAATACTGAGGCAGGAAGAGTCTTAGTAAATTTTTATGTGTCTTGGACATTTATGTATTTATGAGACTAAATATTGACTTAAGCCTCAAGAAGAATTAATTTCCCTGCCCTTCTCCCCATATCTTGTTTTTTATTTTTAATTTTAATGTTACTTTCCATGGTTGCAAACAGATCTTTACTTTTGGTACCCAGTTGAAATATAAGGAAAATAGAACAATATGAAAGACTATTTGACAAGAAATGGGAACTCCTTGAAGTATTGTGGGAAATCTAATCTGAAAAGAAAATGCCCTAAAGTATAGATATTTCAGATAAGATAGAAAAGTAATAATATTCTAAGACAAACCTCTGGGGCCAAACCAAGACATATTTGTGTCACTTCAATTCATGGGTTCTTCCTGTATTTTAATCTGTCTGTTACATTTTAAAGAGAGGTACTAGGCCTTACTGCTTTATTTTTTCATTTGTTATACATTATGAAAGTTAGATGAGATAGCTAGAGTACTGAACCTGGAATCAGCAAAATCTTAGTTTGAATTGTACTTCAGATGCTTAATGAGCTGGGTGACATTGAGCATTTCAATTTTCTCAGTTTTAGTTTCCTTACCTGTAAAATGAGAGTTATTATAATACCTTACTCACTGTGTAGTGTGGGGATAGAATACTATGCCATTTGTAAAGAACTTTACAAAATATTGTTGAAATGCTGGTGATTACTATTTTTTTCATTTTACTGAACTCTGACAATAAACAACAACCAACTGTAATAAAGAATAAAAGATAAAGAAAAAAATAAACTGGTGGGCAATTGTTTGACAAGGATACGGAACTTGTTAAGATACCAATACAAATTTTGAAAAAAAAAATTGTAACTGGTTATTTCAAGAAGAAGAGGAGTCCAACTCAGCACACTGGGCATATTTAAAAGATAGCAAGCATCTTACAAGATTCCTTTAGAGAAAAGAACAAGCCTGGGTATCACATCCTGGCCTGGCCTCTCAAAACTTCCAGGCCAAGAAAGGGCAATTTTGTTTTTAATGTTACAAAGACAAATGGGACTTACTGCTACCTCTGCTGCTATTACTACTGGTAAAACAGAATCACTAAATGTAAAAAGTAGAGAAAATTTCAGAAGTCATCTAGTTCAAACTATACTAACACAGGAATTGTAGAAAAAATATCCTTGACATAGAGCTATTCCTCTTTCATTTGAAAACTTTGCCAATGAGAGTAGTTAGGTGAGGCTAAGGAAAGAGTCTTAAACCTATAGATAGGAATTCCAGAATTCAAATCTTATCCTACTTCCTTACTAAAAACATTAGCTTTGTAACCCTGGCCATTTCACTTAACTTTTTTGAAACTAAAATTCTTCATTTGTAAAATGGAGATAATAATAGCACCTATTTTACAGGTTCTTGGAGGATCAGATGAGATAATACGTATAAAACATTAAAACCATTCTGGGACAATTCTAAATATTTAGGACATTTTCTTCTTTTTCCTTTTTTTTTTCCTTTTTTCTTTTTTTTTTTTTTTTTTTGTTGTTTGGTTGTTGTTTATGTTCAGATAATGGACTCTGCCTATTGATATCTTCCATACCTTGTTCCTGATTCTGTTGTCTGGGCCCAAAATAGACAAACCTAATTCCTCCTTCATGTGATATTCCTTTACATATGTGAAGACAACTATCATGACTTATTCAGGCTAAATTTCCCCAATTCACTCCATTAATACTTGTTTAGGATAGTTTCCAGGCTACTAATTATCCTAGATGTCTTCTTTTGAAAGCTTTCTGGCTTGCCTGTCAACTTCCTAAAATGTAACAGATAAAATTGAACAATCTAGTCCATATGTGATCTGACTAGTGAAACCATCACTTCCTTCATCTTGAGCATTATTTTTCTATTAATTTGGCCTGAGATTGAATTAGAATGTTCATTGCCCTGAGATACTGTTCATTCAAATTTGTAATTAACTGTAACCCTAAATCTACTACTACTACTTTTGCTGCTACTACTACTATTGCTTTTATCAATGCTACTTCTATTACTATTACTTCTCCCACTACTACCACCACTACTACCATTATTATCTTAGTTTGCTTAATGCTTTTCTTCAACATTTGTATATATGTTGCATCTTATCATTACAAAAATTCTTGAAGAAATACAGATCTGATAATATTATCCTCAAATGACAGATAAGGAAATTGAGATTCAGAAAAATTCAGTGATTTGTCCATAAAGTTAATGGTATGATTAAAAAGGACTAGAATGGGATCATAAAATATAGTGCTTTTCATATATAAATTGAAAAAATACATTGAACTCACTGGAATGAGACTTTAGAGGTTGTCTAGTTTAACTGACTCATTTTATAGTCTGTTAACAAGCCCCAAAAGGGAAAGTAACTTACTTAGTCACTCCATACATCAGTGGCAGAAAAAATCTTGAACTTTAGTATAATTTGTATCCTATTGTATAGTAATTTCTAGTAATTGAGTGCCCCTATAGAATTTCATGTCATTATTCATATTTTACTTAATCTTGCTCTTCATGATAATGTTTCTTGTCTTGTATGGTTATAAAATTTGTCTATTATTTATATATAAATTGATAGAAATGTGATATTGAATTTCTGCATGGGTGTATTGAAACATTATTATTTAATTTTTATATGTATAGGTCATGAAGAGTTATTAAACAAGCCTCCTTTTTTTCTTTGTTCAATGAATATTTAGTTATTTTAAATTATTTATTCTAATATTCTTTTCTTTTTGATATTGAGTTCCAAATTCTATCCTACTTTCCCTCTGACAAAACAAGAAATATGATTTCAATTATATATGTGAAATCATTGAAAACAGATTTCCATATTAGACACAATGCAAATAAAAAAGAGAAAATTACATGTCAATTTGTATTCTGAGTTCACCAAATCTCTTTATGGAGGTGTATAACTTTTTTTTTTCATCATGAATCCTTTAGAATTGTCTTGAATCATTATATTGATCAGACTCATCAAGTCCTTCACATTTGATTATCATTACAATATTATTGTTACTGAATACAATACTCTCCCAGATGTGGCTCTTTTCAACAATGAGGTGCTTCAAGTCAATTCCAATAGTGTGTGATAGAAAGAGCTATTTGCAATCAGAAAGAGGACTGTGGGGACTGAATGTAGATCACAACATAGTATTTTCACCTTTTATGTTGTTTGCTTGCATTTCATTTTCTGTCTAATTGTTTTCCTTTTTGATCCGATTTTTCTTGTGCAGAACAATATATGTGGAATGTGCATGCGTTTTATATATATTGGGTTACTTGCTGTCTAGAAGAGCAGGTATAGGGAAGAGAGGGAGAAAAAAAATTGGAACATAAGGTTTTGCAAAAATGAATGTTGAAAACTATCTTTGCATATATTTTGAAAGAAAAGCTATTATTTAAAATATAAAATAATAAAAATAAAATAAAAAATATTCTCCCAGTTCTCACTTCACTTGCATCAGTTCATGTAGGTTTTGATACATTTTTTTCCCTCAAACCATCAGCATTTATTATAGCATAATAATCACAATCATATACCACAACTTGTTCAACCAATGCCTAATTGATAAGCATCTCCTCTCTCTTTACACCATATAAAGAAGTGCAAGTATTTTTATACACACACATTATTTTTCTTTATATCTTTGAGGAACAAACCTATAGTGGTATTTCTGGATCAAATATTAGGCCCAGTTTTACAGTTTTTAGGTGTAGTTCCAAATGATTCTCTAAAATGGTTGGCCTACTTCACTACTCTACTAACAATTCTTTTTTGTCTGTATTTTCCTTCATTCCTTCCAATTATTTTTCATTTCTGACAAGTGTGAGGTAATACCTCAAAGTTGCATTAATTTTCATTTTTTCTTGTCAATAACAATTTAGAGTATTTTTCATATGACTATAGATAACTTTGATTTCTTCTGAAAACTGCCTATTCATATTCTTTGACCATTTATCAATTAGGAAATGACTCTTATTTTTAGAAATTTGTATCAACTTTTGAGATATTTTAAAAAAGAGCCTTTTATCAGAGAAATATTGTAAAAATTTTGATATTGTTTGATTGATTATTGTAATTTTTAACAAAATATGTTTCCTCTGATTAGTTCTTTTAATTAAAAGATGTATTTTTGTTTTTGTTTTGTTTGAAATCATGATTGCTCACTTTGCCTTTTTATTTCAACTAAGGCACATTAGATTCTGCTCTGGCCCTTTATTTTCATTCTATGTATATATCTTTCTGTTTCAAGTCTGTTGTATACAACATATCTTGAGATTCTAATCCATTCTGCTTGCTATCCACTTCCATTTTATATGAATGAGCTCATTCCCTTGTCATTCACTGGTATATTTCCTTCCATCCCATTTCCTTTTACTTATTTTTCTCTTTATTTTTTTTATCCTGTCCCTCTTTAAATGTTTATTTTTCTTCAAACCATTGCTTTCTTCCCTTTTATTATAGCCCTCCTTTTTATCATGTCCCTCATCCAATATATCTTGTCCTCTTCTCCTTCTATTTCGCTGTTGAGTAATGGGGGCTGTGTGTGTGTGTGTGTGTGTGTTTCTATATTTATTTATAGTATACACATATGCATACATACCTATGTGTGTATTATCTTCCCTCTTTGAACAAATTCCCATTGGAGGTTCAAGCATTGCCTGCAACCTCTTGATTTCCCCTTCCTCAACAATAGCTCTTCATTGAATGTTTCTTTTATATGAGAAAATTTCCCCCATTCTATCTCTCCTTTTCTTTTTCTTCCTGTGCATCTGTTATGGGCAAGATTATGTACCCCAAAGACCTCCAGAAAACCCAACTGAGAACACTACATGCATCCCTGTTTTTCACTCCTTAATTTTTTGGAGATCAGTCCAACATAATTGACTTACGTTGATGTCTTCTCTCCATGTAAACTTTTTGACTACCCTAATAATAATACAGTATTTTGGAGTTACATAAATTAAATTCCCATATTCTCTTTCATGTTTATTTTTTATGCTTCTCTGGAGTCTTTTGTTTGAATGTAAGATTTTCTATTCAGCTCTGGTCCTTTCATTTTGAATGTTTGAAAATATTCTATTTCATTAAATAGCTGCTTATTTTTCCTTAAAGAATCATACACATTGTTATTAGATAGATTATTCCTGATTGTAATTCTAGCTCCTTTGCTATATTCTGAACCTCCCACTCCTTTAATATGAAAGTTGCTAAAACTTATGTAATCATGACTATAGCTCTGTAATATTGAATTATTTCTTTCTGACTACTTGAAATATTTTCTTCTTGATCTGGAAGCCATGGAATTTGACTATTCCTTGGAATTTACATTTTAGAATCTTTTTTTAGGAAATGATCAGGGGATTCTTTTTTATGGGCACCACTGGTTTCAAGCAGCCTTGCCCCTTTACAATTCTCCCCCCCCTTAGAGAGTCTCTCTCCCTTCCTTAGGCCTTTCCCTTCTATTTAACCTACCCCTTCCCTTTTCACTTTTCCCCTCCCACTTTTCAATAAGGTGAGAGAAGTTTCCCTTTAAACCAAATCTGTTTAATATTTTCTCTTTGAGCCAAATCTTATGAGAGTAAGATTCATGCAAAGTTCATGCCCCTCCCTTCATTCCCTCAGATACAATAGGTTTCCTTTGCCTCTTCATGAGATGTAATTACCCACTTTTTACCTCCACTTTTCCCTTTTTCTGGTACAATCTCCTTTCCACCTCTAGTTTCTTTTTATATTATAACAGTAAAATAAAATTATGCATGCACTCTTTATGTATGTCCATAACGGAAATACAGTTCTCAAAAGAGTTCTTTTTACCTTTTTATACTTCTCTTGATTCCTATATTTGGAGGTCAACTATTTTGTTTAGCTCTGGTTTTTACATCAGAAATAAATGAAATTCACTTGTTTCACTGAATGCCCATCTTCTTCCCTGGAAGAAAATGCTCAGTTAGTTTTGTTAGTCACATTTATTTATTTATTTATTATAACTTTTTATTGACAGAACATATGCCTGGGTAACTTTTTACAACATTATTTCTAGCACTCATTTCTGTTCTAACTTTTCCCTTCCCTCCTTCCATCTCCTCCCCAACATGGCTGGCAGTCTTATGCATGTTAAATATGTTATATTATATCCTAGATACAATATATGTGTGCAGAACCATACAGTTCTCTTGTTGCACAAAAAGAGTTGGATTCAGAAGGTAAAAATAACCTGGGAAGAAAAACAAAAATGCAAGTAGTCCACATTCATTTGCCAGTGTTCTTTCTCTGGGTGTAGCTGATTCTGTCCATCATTGATCAATTGGAACTGAATTAGATCTTATCTTTGTTGAAGATACCCACTTCCATCAGAATACATCCTCACACAGTATTGTTATTAAAGTGTATAATGATCTCCTGGTTCTGCTCATTTTACTCAGCATCAGTTCATGTAAGTCTCCCTAAACCTCTCTGTATTCATCCTGTTGGTCATTTCTTAGAGAACAATAATATTTCATAACATTCATATACCACAATTTACCCAACTATTCTCCAATTGATGGGCATCCATTCATTTTCCAGTTTCTAGTTACTATAAAAAGGATTGCCACAAACATTTTGGCACATACAGGTCCCTTTCCCTTCTTTAGTATCTCTTTGGGATATAAACCCAGTAGTAACACTGCTGGATTAAAGGGTATGCACAGTTTAATAACTTTTGGGGCATAATTCCAGATTGCTCTCCAGAATGTTGAATTCTTTCACAACTCCACCAGCAATGCATCAGTGTCCCAGTTTTTCCACATCCCCTCCAACATTCATCATTATATTTTCCCTATCATCTTAGCCAATCTGACAGGTGTGTAGTGGTATCTCAGAATTGCCTTAATTTGCATTTCTCTGATCAATGGTGATTTGGAACACCCTTTCATATGAGTAGAAATTGTTTCAATTTCAACATCTGAAAATTGTCTGTTCATAACCTTTGACCATTTATCAATTGGAGAATGTCTTGATTTTTTAATATCCTTTTTAATATCTTCTAGGAGAGCCTTGTATGATGGGGACCAGGTTATTTCACCCTTTGAGGCTTCATCTAGAGACAATCTGTTTTTAGTTTCCTCAGTGTTTGAAATATGTTCTCTTTCACTATAGAAGTGGTCTATAGATAGAGCTTGTTTTGCATTTTTACTCATTTAAAAAAAATTGGGATCTATTTTTAGGGCAAGGAGGTTCCAAGCTTCCTTTATAGCCAGAAAGCAACAGTGACTGTGCTGGGATCAGCTGCTGTGCTGGGGTCAGCGGTTGCTGCACTGCAATTATGCTGAGTCACTCCTAGTGCTGGGTAGGCATGGCAAGTCCTGTGAGACTCCAGCACTTTGGGATACACTCTTTATCTTTTGTTTGTGTTAGTTGTTTTATAACTTCTCTGCTGATCTACTGGCTTGCAACCAGAGTAGAGTAGCCAACACTATGATAGAGTCCTCCCCATAGATTCCTCTGCCCCCCCCCCCCCAGACCACACCCCACCCCCATCTGCTCAGCAAGCATTGACCTCTGTGTCTGTGTCTGGCCTCCTCCTCTACACATTCCTGATTAAAACAGATCTTTTCTAGTGATTGTCAAAATTATCTTCTGCTGGTAATTTGTTACATTCCCAATATTTGTGAATTGTGTCAGTCTAGAACTAATTCAGAGGTTGAATTTCACATTTAATGTAAGGGTAGAAGGAGAGCTCAGAAAGAAGTATGTGTCCTCTCTGACATCTTGGCTCTGCCAGTGAATTCTTTCAATTTCTATTTTATCATATGGATCTAAGAATTAAGGAAGTTTTCTTCATACATACCTTTTTTCCTTGCCTGAGGCAATTAGGGTTAAGTGACTTGCCCAGGATAACACAGATAGGAAGTGTTAAGTGTCTGAAGTCAGATTTGAACTCAAGTTCTCCTGATTTCAGGGCTGATGCACTATCCACATACAACTACCTAGCTGTCCCCCAAACATAACTTTTTGAAATATACACAGTTTCTTTAATCATTATATTTAATCTTTCAAGTTGTTCAAATTGTCTATTCTCAATCTATTTTCTAGGTCATTTATTTTTATTAATGTAAAACAGGAACCTTTTTTTTTTTTAATTAAAGCTTTTTTATTTTCAAAACATGCATAGTTTTCAACATTTACCCTTGCAAAACCTTGCATGCCAAATTTTTTTTCTCCCTCTTTCCCCCCCATCCTAATTGGCAAGTGATCCAATATATGTTAAGCATGTGTAATTTTTCTGTACATATTTTCACAATTATCATGCTGTACAAGGAAAATCAAATCAAAAGGGGAAAAATGAAAATGAAAACAAAATGTAAGCAGACAATAAAAAATGATGGAAGTACTAAGTTGTGATCCACATTCAGTCCCCATACTCCTCTCTCTGGGTGCAAACGGCTCTCTCCATCACAAGTCTATTGAAACTGACCCAAATCTTTTCACTGTTGAAAAGAGCCAAGTCCATCAGAATTGACCATTATAGTTTTGTTGTTGTTGTATACAATGTTCTCTTGGTTTTACTCACTTTGCTCAGTATCAGTTCATCTAAGTCTCTCCAGGCCTTTCTGAAATCATTCTGCTGATCATAGGAATGTTTTATTTATCCCAAATGAAACTATCTCCCTTTATCTTCCTTTTCTTCTACTGCATCCCTCCTCATTTTTACCATTAGTCCAATTCTCTTTCTAAGGGGTTATTTTCTTCAATATTTTTTGTGTCTCTTTTGCTAAGTTGTTATTTCTCTTTTCACAATTTTCTTTCATCACTCTCATCTCTTGTTTTCTCGCTACTATTCATTTCTTTACTTCTTCCAGGAATCATTTTCTTTGAAATTTTGGTTTTAGCTGTGTTTTGTTTTGTTTTGTTTGATTGTTTGTTTCTTTTGCATTATTGTCTCCTTTTGAGTTTGCATATTGGTCTTCCCTGCCACCTTATTATCTTCTTTTATGATCAAGTTCTCTTTTATTGTTGCTGCTTCCTCATTTGTCTATCCTATTAATTGACTTTGAACTTTATGTTAAAGCTGGGCTCTGCTCCCCTAAGAGTGGGAAGGCACTGTGCTAAGTTTTGTGCTTTTTCATACTGTTGTTTCAGAGCTAGTTCTGGAGAGCTAGGGAGAGATATGGTTATTTCTGCCTTGATCCACACTCTGATTTTTACCCAGAAATGGCACCTGCACCTTTATAACCATAAGCACTAGCATTTTTATTTCCCCCATAACTGAGACCAAGTCCATTCCTCTCCTGGTGCAGCAAGCATTAATATTCATCTTAATTCTGGAACTGTGTTCCTGTTTCCTTGTGATCAATCATAAGAACTCCTTTCCACCCTTAAACTCTGACCTTGAACTGTGTATGGGCAATAGAGTTGCCAATAAGTGCCATCATTCCCTTGTAATCTCTTTCTGTCCAGTTGTTCAACCTCCCTCCTCACTGCCTCTGGACTGAGAACTCCAAAAGGCATTGTTGCTGGAGTTGTTATTGCTGCCATGTCTGTGAGTTCTGAATAGGCCTCCATCCCAGTGTCACAGACAAAATTTCTAAATTTTCTTAGACCAAAAAAAGCTGCACCCTAACTTTTTGGTCATTCTGCCACTCGAAAATTTGATTTAAGAAATCATTTTTAAGTTTTGGGAGGGGAATATTGAGAGACTTCATCTGAGTCACTGCATCTAATCAATCATCTTGCTCTCAAGACTCCTTCTCAAGATGGAAGAGCAACATGAAGTTAAGAAAGCTTGGATGACTCAATTCTCTCTAATGACAGCTCCAGACTCTAGAGGAATTCTCCTAATTGCTCTTTTTATTCTTCTGGGGCCATCTCCAAGTGTCCTGATCTATATCTTATCACTGAACCCACATAGCTTCAGAGGAGAAAGTGAGACTAGTGCCTTTGCCCAACTCTCCCTCACTTAAATCCACTTCACTTGCATGTCATGGCATCACTACCCTGGTGACATAGTACTTTTCAAGCATGAATGACAAACAGCATTGTTTGTCTTATTTGAACAACTCATAATTAGTGCTTGTCATGTACACTCATTTCCTTTAACTTAATATAAAACTGTATAGTCCCTGAGGTCTGGGCAGAACTGTTTTGAAAGTATTTTCATGTGCTACTTTAGTTTCCAGACAAACACAAAGGCCAAGTGGAAACTAATGAGGTGAACTAAAGAACACCTTTGTATTCTTGTATTTTTTCTTCTATAAGCATGTTTCATATCTGAAAGCTTTTGCCTTTTTTGTATTCCTCATCACTGTATATGCACATAGTAGCATCTTAATAAGTCTTTCTTAATTGATTATTTAATGAATCCTGTGATTAGTTTAAGGTTGGTAAGCTTCTGTCTTTCTTCTGTGAAACTTTGAATATGACAAAAAAGCAGGTTTTCTGTTACCCAGCCTGGTGATCTCCCTTAAGTTCATAGGGTAATGGAAAAAAAATGTCTATGACAGTTATTCAGTTGATATTTGTTCAAGAAAATGGAAACCATGATGCCTATTCCTGCAAATGAACAAAAAGAAAATAATTTAAGATAGCAAAAAATGTTAATGATAACTTTATTGTCCTATCAGAGTGTAAATAAGCTTCATAAAGTAAGCGATTGGCATGTTAGCTAAACATTTTAATATGTTGTTTTTAATGTTGTTTTTCATAGTACAAGAGACAGAGCTCAGAAGAGCGTTTAATACTATACATTAAAAAGAGTTAATCAAAGAAAAAAATCTAGGTGGAGATTTGTTTTGTGAAAGTTTTTAAAAGAAAAAAGGTCTATGAATTGGGAGAGAACAGATTAGGAGTGCTTTGGAATCACAAGTTGAAGGATACTAACTCAAGAGCTAAGGTCCATCATGATGATGGAAAAGTCTTTGTTGTTGTATGCAATTTGCTGAAATATTAGCAAGAGGTTCTGTATTTCACTTACCCCGAAAGCTGACCCTTTTGTTTATTAAATTAAGATGATGAATGAAAGATTCTGGCTTTTTCTAACTGCCCAGGGGATTCATTAGTCAAGTAAATGAGTGTAGTTCCCTCCAGTTATGCTTTTACTCTATTTGTAACTTGTCTTCTGATCTTAGACTTCTTTGGAATAAGATTTGTTTCTAAATAAGATGTCAATAATTTTTTTCTTTTTTTACATTATAAATTTTTACTCTTTGGTTCAGCAAAACAAATTCAAAATGACAGTCTTGAATCTATAGGATTTTATTTTATTTTGTTTTTGGCTTTCTTCCTTCCTTTCCATTCCACCTTTGGCCTCTTCCCCTGGTCCCTCCTCTAGAGAATGCTAGAGAAATAAAAATAAATTTGTAATTAAGAAAAGGACTAAAAATAAATTCTATGTATTTAACCAAAGTTCTCTCTGGAAACCCAGGAGAATCATTGCATATTTGTGGTTGCTGGGGAGGGAGAGCATGGGGGATGCTTACTGCACTTTCAACACAAATCTGACTTGTAAAGAATACTTTATCGCTGAAACCATCTCTTTAACTCTGCACAGTGTTGGCCAAACCTCAGAAAGCTCAACTATAACCACTGTGGCTTCCACTGCCTCCCAATTCTTGAACCCCACTGGTCCAAATAGCTCAGAGCAATTCACTAGCATTATTGAGGAAACCTTGGGAGCCAGTCTCCCCCACCCTATCCCTTCCTCATGATTGCTTTCGCATCTCATATTGCTAAGGGCAAAATGATAAGTTAAGGGTCCTTGGCTGCCTGCCACATAATGGAAAATGAGAGGCTGGATCAGCAATGGAAACCATTGCCAGGTGTGCAATGGCTTATTCCATTAATCTCAGAACTCACCACTCCTACCATGTTAATATTCTCACCATTCAGAAAGACAGGGATTAAATAATGGAAAGTGTACCAGACTGTAACTACTAAGTTCATTCTGTTTCTAGTTAGCTATGTGACTTTGAGCAACCAACTTAATCTCTCTGAGCCTTTACAGTTTTGCTTGTGAAAGAGGGATAATAATCTTTATCTTACCCAGTGTAAACGGTATTACCAAGTATATGTATATGTAAGTACTTTTGTAAACCCTAAAGCTTTCTATGTGATTTTTTTCATTTTCTTTTGCATTTTTTAAGGTAACTAAATTTTAATTATATTCTGTCTTTCCCTTACACGGAAGTTATGAGTCACTAACATATTCCAGGTTTAAGAGCATTTGGAGTTAATATCTATTCAAAAGTAGAACTCACATGGTCCCAATGATGTTACCTTTTATCAGACCAAACTAGAAAACAGAAATTTACTCTAAAGGACATTTAATTAAACAGAATAGTAATGTAAATGATAAGGAGCATATATCCATACATATAGAGATACACTTTCTCACAGATCCTCATGTCACAAAGGAACACATCTAGCCAGACAACACATATGATATAGGAAACTCATTTGAGGAACAATATATAGTCAGGGCACATTATTCTCCTAAGGCTGAATGCCATCTAAAACAGCCTTTACCTCAGAAGTTGGTATTGATATTGTATAGTGCTATCTGCTGGATATTTTAATCTTAGAGTTGTTTTCTTTGAGTTCCATTAAGCTATTTCATCATACCTGGGATATTTTCTCTATCATATAGGCCTATATTGGCTCTCCATTGCTCATTCCCTACTATGTTCCACCTATTTCCTATATTCTGCCAATCTGCTATTATTTGCTAATGCCACCCTGAATGATAGCAACCACACTTCCTCTTCTCTGGAGGGGAAGGGTTGAATTTTTTTTTTAATTGTGGGACCAGTCCCAAATATTAGGACTATTGCAGCTCTTTAAGATTAACAAACATCTTAGTTGTCAGGCACTCTGCTAGGAAGACAAATCTCTTTGCCCTCAAGTGGCTTGCATTCTCTTTTTTTTTTTTAATTTTTAATTTTATTTTATAATTATAACATTTTTTGACAGTACATATGCATGGGTAATTTTTTTACAACATTATCCCTTGCACTTACTTCTATTCAGATTTTTTCCCTTCCTCCCCCAACCCCCTCCCCCAGATAGCAAGCAGTCTTATATATGTTAAATATATTACAGTATAATTTAGATACAATATATGTGTGTAGAACCGAATTTTTTGTTGCACAGGAAGAATTGGATTCAGAAGGTAAAAATAACAGTTTACATTCATTTCCCAGTGTTCCTTTTCTGGATGTAGCTGGTTCTGTCCATCATTAATCAATTGGAATTGGATTAGTTCTTCTCTATGTTGAAGAAATCCACTTCCATCAGCATACATCCTCGTACAGTATCATTGTTGAAGTGTATAATGATCTTCTGGTTCTGCTCATTTCACTCAGCATCAGTTGATGTAAGTCTCTCCAAGCCTCTCTGTATTTCTCCTGTTGGTCATTTCTTATAGAACAATAATATTCCATAACATTCATATACCATAGTTTACCCAACCATTCTCCAATTGATGGACATCCATTCATCTTCCAGCTTCTAGCCACTATGAAAAGGGCTGCCACAAACATTTTGGCACATACAGGACCCTTTCCCTTCTCTAGTAGTTCCTTGGGGTATAAGCCCAGTAGTAGTATGGCTGGGTCAAAGGGTATGCACACTTTGATAACTTTTTGGGCATAATTCCAGATTGCTCTCCAGAATGGTTGGATTCTTTCACAACTCCACCAACAATGCATCAGTGTCCCAGTTTTCCCACAGCCCCTCCAACATTCATCGTTATTTGTTCCTGTCATCTTAGCCAATCTGACAGGTGTGTAATGATACCTCAGAGTTGTCTTAATTTGCATTTCTCTGATCAATAGTGATTTGGAACACTCTTTCATATGAGTGGAAATAGTTTTAATTTCATCATCTGAAAATTGTCTGTTCATATCCTTTGACCATTTATCAATTGGAGAATGGCTTGATTTCTTATAAATTAAAGTCAATTCTCTGTATATTTTGGAGATGAGGCCTTTATCAGAACCTTTAACTGTAAAAAATTTTTCCCAATTTGTTACTTCCCTTCTAATCTTGTTTGCATTAGTTTTGTTTGTGCAGAAACTTTTTAATTTGGTGTAATCAAAATGTTCTATTTTGTGATCAATAATGGTCTCTAGTTCTCCCTTGGACACAAACTCCTTCCTCCTCCACAAGTCTGAGAGGCAAACCATCCCATGTTCCTCCAATTTATTTATGATTTCGTTCTTTATGCCTAAATCTTGGACCCATTTTGATCTAATCTTAGTATGTGGTGTTAAATGTGGGTCCATGCCTAGTTTCTGCCATACTAATTTCCAGTTTTCCCAGCAGTTTTTGTCAAATAATGAATTCTTATCCCAAAATTTGGGATCTTTGGGTTTGTCAAGGATTAGATTGCTATTTTTATTCACTATCTTGTCCTGTGAACCTAACCTATGCCACTGATCAACTAGTCTATTTCTTAGCCAATACCAAATGGTTTTGGTGACTGTTGCTTTATAATATAGCTTTAAATCAGGTACACTTAGACCACCTTCCTCTGACTTTTTTTTCATTAGTTCCCTTGAAATTCTCGACCTTTTATTCTTCCATATGAATTTTGTTGTTATTTTTTCTAGGTCATCAAAACAGTTTCTTGGGAGTCTGATTGGCATAGCACTAAATAAATAGATTAGTTTGGGGAGTATTGTCATCTTTATTATATTCGCTCGGCCTATCCAAGAACATTGAATGTCTTTCCAATTATTTAAATCCGACCCCATTTTTGTGGCAAGTGTTTTGTAATTTTGCTCATATAATTCCCGACTCTCCCACGGTAGATATATTCCCAAATATTTGATACTATCGACTGTTATTTTGAATGGAATTTCTCCTTGTATCTCCTGCCGTTGGATTGTGTTGGTAATGTATAAAAATCCTGAGGATTTATGTGGATTTATTTTGTATCCTGCGACTTTGCTAAAATTCTGAACCATTTCTAATAGCTTTCTAGCAGAGTCCTTGGGGTTCTCTAAGTATACCATCATGTCATCGGCTTGCATTCTCTTTGAGAGTGGGATATGGGTCCATGTATGTGGAAATACACAACATGTACAAAGTAAGAATTGGGTTACATATAGAAAGCAGCCTTTTAGCATTGGGATAGATGTTTCGGGAAGTATAATGGAAGCATAGGGAAGAGAGGGCTAAGGATACAAGAAGGATGGAACTGATATTAATAGAGAAGAAAGATTATGGAATAGTGAACCTGAAAAAAAATAGATTTTACCTCACTAGACCACAATTCAGAAGTGTAGGGATGGTCAGGAAAATCTGAAGACAATACATATTTATGCCCTTCAGGGTAGCAAAGGTAATGTTGATTCCTATATAAATTCTTAAGAAAGAAGTTGAGACAAAGAGGGGGATTAGAAGGGAAGAAGAATATTCCAAGTAACAGTAACTGTCAATTCTTGATCTTACAAGAAAGCATTTGCATATGGCTGGAACCAGGCTAGTTAAGAAGGGTAAGACATCCTTGGAGTATGTATTATTAGCCAGCACAGATCATCTCTTTTTTAGAATTCACTCTAATACTGAATAGATTAAGGATTTCTGTGCCTAGATTCACAAAAGTGATGGAGTGATATTGACAGTAGAGCAAATGTCCATTTCCTAGTGCCACCTGATATTCAAAGCAAGAATTATGAGAGCTCTTATAAAATATGCTTGTTACAGCTAACCACTCAGCAAAATCCTCACAAAAATATGTCTTCTTAATGACATGGATTTTACTTTTGGAAGGAGTGAGAAAATGTCTTTAATCTCCTATCACACCTTGGGCTGCTAGTGCCAGGACACAAAAAAGTTACCCTGAAGCATCATTTATCAAGACATTGAACAGAATAGAGATGATGACCTAGATCCTCTATTCCTGATGGAGCTAATATCACTGTTATACTTATTTAGCTATCTATGCTTCCAAAAATGCCTTGAGTCCAATCTTCTCCAGTTCTTGAATTCAATTTACATGTATTAGATGTCTATTGTGTGCAGAATACTGTATCCCTTGATAGAGGAAATATAAAATTTAAGATATATTCCTTGTCATTATTTAACTGATATTTTCACAGTATAATTTCTCAATCTTTTTATTTTTTGAATATTTGTTTTTGCTTTCTTGTCAGGCAGCATGACTGAACCTTCTGCTTTTTTGGATTTATTTAATGCATAGTAAAAAAAAAATCCTCAGTTTTATTTTGTGTATATCTTTGTTTTTTTTCTCAGCATTTCTTACAAGCAACAGATTATAAAGTTTTGTTTCTTATCCAATCTGTCACTCTTTTTTATTTCATTGGATTTCTTAATCCATTCACATTTAAAGTTATGAGTTAGATTTATGTTTTCCTTCATCTGTCTTTAATATTATTTTTTTCAAGTTATGATTTTTCTTCTTCTCCTGCTGTAAACACAACATTATGTTCCTTCAGTTACTTTACCTTCATCTTTTTTTTTTAAGTTGGCCCTATTCTCACTGGCTCTTTTCCCGTCACCTCTGATCCCCTTCTCGTGTTAGTTATCCCCTTTCCTTTGGGTTTTGCTTGCTGGTCCATTTGTTCTCCCCTGCTTCTATTTAGTTTTAGAATTCTCTCCCCTTACCCTCAATTTCCCTCTTCTCATTTAGACAAGTAATACCACATATTCCTTCCCTTTTTAGAATTCTCTCCCCTTACCCTCAATTTCCCTCTTCTCATTTAGACAAGTAATACCACATATTCCTTCCCTTACCTTAAATAATCCTCTTAGTTTGTTAAGTTTCACTTTTTTTCCCTTTCTCAAAAAAAGATTTTTTTTTCATTTTTTTCAATATATCCATCATCTCTTTCTATTTACCTAGACTCTCACTCTCTGGTTCATGACCTCTATAATTATCTAGTCTCTCTCTATTCCCCATATTCTTCATGCAATTAAAAATTTCCAAATTCTAGTTTCTTTACTCTAGGCAGTTTCTGCCACAGCTTATAGAATATGCCCCATAGAGTCTCCTTTTCCATTGTGTCTCATTTCCATAACAATGCCAACTCTTCCAAATGTCAGAGAAGACACTGTTTAGTGGTAGGATCCTTTCCTACTGTATACTTATCTATATAGCTCATTATTGATCTACTACCTCCCATGATTACTTTTGTCCCCTCAAAATTTTTGACTCAAAATTGCCTTCCTGTATCCATTGCCATCCTGTATCCACCTTCCATTCTCCCAGGTACCAGTTATCTCTAGGAGTTCCAACTCTTTCCCTCCCTCCCAAAGTAGGATAAGTAGCCTTTTAAAGCACCAAACTTCCTAGGCCACACCTATCACCATTTTCCTTCACCAAATATCTCTGTACATTCATAGAAACATTCATCAGTGGGATCCCCTCCCAGCACAAAAGCAAGACCTTTTATATTTTTTCCTTTTTTCCTCTATTCAAACCTTTCTCTCTCTTCTTCACCTTTCCCCTGGAGATTATTCTCTTACTGAGATCACAGGAGTCATTTCCCCTCTTTGCTAGCCATTGTTTTGACCAGGGCACTTTACATATGCATTACTTTCCCTTTCTCTCTCCATCCTCCCCTCTCCCATTCCACATCTTCTTTCATGTACCAATCCATCTTGTATTATAATCACATAAAAAGTATGACTTACCTGAAGGCATAGTGTCAAAGATTCCATTTACAATATACCTCATACCTACCTCTTCACTATTACATTTCTACCAGACTTCCTCTTTCACTCTGTTTCCTTGAGTAGATTTAGAAAGAAATCTCTTACTGATCTCTTTGTTGTCATTCTGTTATTGTTGTTGTCCTTGAGTGTTGCTTTTATTTACTCCTGCATTTCTGTTGTTTGTGGTATTCGAGAAGCAAATACTCTTTTTGGCTCTGGTTTTCTTTCTAAAATGGTTTTAAATATCTCCTTATTATATACAATATTCATCTTCTTACATGTATGATTTAAGATCATATTTTGCAGGGTAAGTCACTCTGGACTACAACCTGAGCTCCATTGCTCTTCAAAACATATTATTCTATTCTCTCCTGCATTTTAAGCAGATTCAGAATATGCTTGTCTTATTCAAATTTCCTTTCTTTATATTTGAAATATTTCCTCCTGAACACGTAAAAACTTGTTATCCTCTGAACTGAATTGTTAGATTCAACTATTATATGTCTTAAAGTTTATAGCCTTGCATTTTTTTTTGTCTCTGAGAAGTGACTTGTGTTTTCAATTGATATTTATTTTTTGTGTTCAAAAGTTTTGAACTTCTGGACTATTTTGTATTAATTTTTTGAACCATGGCATTTAGATTTCCCATCCTGTCATGCTCTTCTGGACACCTCTGATCCTTAGGTTGTAGCTCTATATCTCTCTGAGATCAGTATATTTAATTTTTATAATAAGCATATTTTGCTGTGCAAACCACAAATTCTGTTATTATGTGCTTTCTTGAAGGATTTTGCTTATGTGGGATGAGGTGAATGAGTGTGACCATGGAGGAAGAGGCATAATAGGTACATCTAAGAAGGCATAATAGATACATCTGAGAATCATAAAAGGGGCACTGATTTGTTAAACCTACCTAATGGCAAAGGGAGTCTGTGTAATTAAGGACTCTGAGATGGTTCTGTCCTATTTAATTAAATCAGCCATCTTTCCATCACCCTGTCTTTCAGGAAAAGTATCTCAAGCTAGGAAGGATACCCTAGAAAGTCCTATTCTTTCATTTCACAAAAGATGGAACAGAGAGAGAGCCTTATAGAGCTGAGATGACTTGTGCAATGTTACCCAAGGAACTTAGGATAAGAGCAAGAACTAGAAACAAGGCAGGGAGCACAATTTCCAATCCACATAGATTTACATAATTATTTTTTTTCAGATTTACCTTGAGACCAGCTCATCTAAATTACCTTTCTAAAAGGCCAGTAATTGATGTTTTTGCACACTGAACTTTGTACAGACTGGGGAAGTTCCTAGGGAAGAAAAATATTTAAGAGTTTGTCAATATGCATTGCTAATTCCCAAGGTAAAGATTTTATAAAAGAGGAAGATTTCAGTATCCCACCAGCCCAAGGCCTAACTAGTTCCAAACTGACTTATTCTTCAGCCCTAGAGAACAGAAGAACCTTCTGACTTTTCACCATCTTGAGCCATACACCTGGAATTTGTCAGAAACACCATTTAATGGCACAAAATTTATTTTATTTTTAATAGGCAGCTACATGGTACAGTGGACAGAGTACTGTACTTGGAATCAGGAAGTATTGAATTTTAGTCCTGCCTCAGTCACTTAATAGCTGTATGACATTGGACAAGTCATTTAATAAAAATGAGAGGATTAGAATCAATGTTCTTTAAGAGTCCCTAAAACTCTACATCTCTTATATTCAAAACATTATTCTAGATGATTAAGATTCATACACAAAAGCAGTCTCTATCCTCATGGGAAACAGGGAAATAGGGGATGCTAACATAACACACAAACAGATAATAAAATGCAAATAAATTTGAAGAAGAAGAGATAACTAATGACTATGGGGAGAGTGTAGATAGGAAGTAATACTTCAATTGAATGTTGAAGGAAGCTAAAGATTCTAAGAGACAAAGGTGAGGAGAGAATGAATTCCAAGAATGAAAGACTCTCACAACTACCAATACAATTCTGTAGTCTGAGAGAGTTTTTTTCTTTTTCATAAACAAAGCAAATATTAGTGAAGTAACTTGTCTAAGGCCATAACAAGTCATCAGGAAAACTAGGACTAGAATGCAGGTTTTCTGCATTATTCTGCATATTTAGTTTTGTTCTGTTTCCTCTTTTATCATAATCAGCTCTTCAAAAAAGCTCACTCTGGTTATGGCATTATTAATAAAAGGTTAACTCTAGAACTATCATCATACTATTGAAAGGCTTTAAAGTTTACCATTTCCTGTCCTGGCAGCAACTTTGAGAATAAAAATAAAACAAATATATTATGTATAAATTATTTATTATGAATTAATTATATAATAAATTATTTATTATTGTTTATAAATATAAAATAAAATAAAATATTATCTCCATTTTATGGATGAGGAAATTGAGATTCAAAGAAGTTCAATGTCTTGCTTAAGGTCACATAGCTAGTGACAAAGCCAGATTTCAGATTTCAAATTCAGAAGATGCCCTAGAATTCATCAGAAGGAATTTACTTGTCCAAAGACACACAGCTTCTTAATGACAAAGTTAGGTTTAGGCCCTGTTATCTTTCCACTATACTAATAAAATACATTGCTTTTTAAAGGCTTATTTGCCCATTAAAATGTCCAGCACCTTGAAAATTCTGCCCTTGGTAGAAGGTTGGTGGTAAAGCCTTGGGCTTTGTTCTGCTTAGAATCACAGAATGTTCTACTTGGAAGAAATGTTACAGGTCATCTATTCCAGCCAAAAGCTACATCTCCTTCTCTAACATTCCCAACAAGATGTTATTTAGTTTCTACTTGAAGATGCCCACTGATGAGGAACTTATCACCCATCCAAGTTAATCCATTTCACTTTGGGGTAGCCCGAATTATTTGGTAATTTGGCTTATCTCAAAACAAAATATTCTTTTCTGCAACTTTGATAAATTACTTTCAGTTCCCCTTCTGGAGCTAAACAAAGCAAACTTAATTTTTCATTTCCTTCCTGTCTTCTATATAGTTGAAGAGAGCTCTTATGACCTCCCAGGAAAGCCAAGTGGCACAGTAGATTGAATTTTGGGGCTGGAGATAGGAAGTCATTATGGTGTATTCAAATCTGGTCCCAGATACTTTCCAGCTTTGTGATCTTGAATAAGTGGCTTAATTGTGTTTACCTCAGTTTCCTCATTTGTAAAATGATCTGGAAAAGGAAATAGCAAACTACTCTAGTATCTTTGCTAAGAAAATCTAAATAGGATCCCAAAAAGTCAAACAACACTGAAAAATAAATCATATCACCTCTAAGTCTTCTTTTCTCAAGGTTGACATTGTTCATTATCTCAAGCTATTCTTGATAACTTTATGATCTACAGCACCTTTATCATATTTTTGGCTCCTTTTGATATTTTGAGCTGGACAATGACCTTAATGACCTTACAAATTTGTGATGAACAAGATTGAGCACAACATTAGAAATGCCACCTGACAAGGACAGAGGAGAGTGAAATATCCCTCACTCTGCAAGGGTGTTATGCGTCCATTCCCACTCCATTTCAAGACTCCAGGCTCTGGAGTTGTTTAAAACAACAGGAAAAGCTTTGATTCACCTGTGTCATTAACATCTTCTTCATCATCACTTTTTTAAAATGTCTAGACAGTCAACAAAATAATAAATCACAGGGATGTTTGTCGATTTCTGAGGTGTAAATGTTCCCTCCGAAAATTAAAAAAGCACGTCAATAGGATCTGGTTGGAGCATCCTCCCCTTAGAGCTCCAGTTTAGTTTTCTGAACACGGGGACAAAGCTATAAGTGTAACCCATGCATCACGAACAGAGCTCTAGCGAGCCCATCGTTTTGTGATCTTACAGATAAAATGTCACATCATTTTCAGCTAACCCTGAAGTCTGAGGTGTGCAATGACTTTTGGATTGCTGATACCCACAGACGCATCTCAGCTGGTGAATTTATAGCAGGCTTGTGCGCATTTGTTAGTGAGATAACTAAACCTCTGGAGCTCACAGTGAATCTTAAAGATTCTTTGCAAGTATAAAGCTCTCACGACTGGGGATTTATGTATATATATTTTGTCGGTTTCTAAGTGCACCTTGGTCTGTAGGTCAGTGGATTTTAGTTGTAAATTTTCTCCCTCACAGCAGCGTGGTAAATATAGTGACTTTGCGCCATCTAGTGGGCCCTTGTGAATTCATTCCATCTGTCTCAGTGTCACATAATCATTGAATTCTAGGTGGGTGGAAAGGATCCTACCTGGATCAACCAACACGTGAACAAAATTCTTAGTATAACCTATTCTACAGATTGCCCATCTAGCCTCTCGACGTTTTGGGAGGAAATGACACCATTTTCCTGAGACAACTCATTCTTTTTTGGACAGTTCTGATTATTAGGATTTTTTCCTCCTCCAGATGGACACTAACTTTGTTTCTTTGAATTTTCCATGCTTTGCTCCCTGTTCTTCCCCGTGGGGCCAAAAAGAAAAAGCCCAATTCATCTTCTGCATGACAGCCCTTTAAATACTTGAAAATAGTTACCAAATGATCAGTTAGCAGCCATTTATTAAGCCTTTTGCCATTTGCTCCTCACTGCTTAAACTCTTAAGATAAAAAGAAAAAGCAGAAAAAGACTTCCAGGAGTTTACATTCTAATGGGTAAGACAGCTATAATTCCCTTTCCCTTTCCCCCTTCTTTTCCCTTCTCCAAACCAAACACTCCTATTTACTTCAACCAATCTTCAGATATAGACTCAGACTTTTTACTATGCTGATTTATAACTTGGATGCTGTCCAGATTATTAATGTGCTACTTAATTGTAATGCCCAGAAGTGAAAACAATCCTACAATGTGACTGGAACAGTACTAAGTACAGAGGAATTATCTTCTCCTATCACCTCCTTATTCCTGGAAGCTATACCCCTCAATGCAGTCCAATTTAACATTAGTCTTTTAGTTTGCCACACCACACTGCTGATTCATATTGAGACTGTAGTCTAATAACCCCACACCCAGAATCTTTATTAAACTATTGTCTAGCCAAGTCTCCCCAATCCTGTACTTGTGATGTTGCTTTTTAAAAGCTCATGTTTATATGTTGCTTTGAATCTCATATTATTAGATTCCGCAAAATATTCTTTCCTTTCAAAGCGTTTTTTTTAGATCCTGACTGATCCACTATGTTCACTATATCTCATAGTTTTGTTTCAATTCCTAATTTGTGAATCAGTGATAGTTTATGGAAAAGAGGTAGGTCCTGGTGAAAGGCATATGGCCTAGAAGTCATTGTATAAAAGTATTATAGACCTGGAAGAACTTTCAAGATAACCTAATCCAATGATCTCTTTTTATATGGAAACCTGAAATACAGAGGAGAATCTTTCCATTAGACCACATTGCCACTCTTCCTAAGAAGCTAAACCTTTCTTGAGTCAGCTACCAGAGAACTGTTATTTGTAAGCCAATGCTAGCTGGCAGCCTTGGCCTAAGGACCAATTGGAAATGTACAGCAGAGAAGAATAAGGAACATATTTATAAATGGTATTTCTCCTTCCATTTCTGTTTTCAAAACTATTTGAGTATACTCCTAGTTAAAGCCTACGGCAAGTCAAAATGTACAAGATAGGTTAGAAGGGAAAACCCAACACTAAATATTAAATCCCTAATTCTATTGTTCATCCTCAATAATATTTTATTTTTCTAAGTACATGTAAAGATAGTTTTTAATTATCTTTAACCTCTGTAAGATTCTTTGTTCCATATTTTTTTCTCCCTCCTTCCCTAATTTATCCCTTCCCCAAGACAGCAAACAATCTGATATAGGTTATACATATACAATAGTTTTAAACATAACATTTTAAATATAAACATATTTTAAACATGTCATGCTGTGCAAGAAAAATCAAACCAAACGGGCAAAAACATGAGAAAGAAAATGAAACAAACAAAAAGAAAACAAAAAGTGAAAATACTGTGCTTCAATCCATATTCAGGCTTCATAGTTCTCTCTGTGGATGCGTATGACATTTTCCATCCCAAGTCAATTTGAATTATCTTTTGTTAGATATGGGAAGATCTAAGTCTATCATAGTTGATCAAAGCATAATCTTGCTGTAATGTAATCTGTGTTCTTCTGATTCAGCTCATTTCACTCAGCATCAGTTCATGTAATTCTTAACAGGATTTTCTGAAATCAGCCTGTTCATCATTTTTTATAGAACAATAGTATTCCATTACATTCATATATCATAATTTATTCAGTCATTCCCCAATTGGAGGGCATCCATTCAAATTCAAATTCTTTACCATTATGAAAAGAGATACTACAAACATTTTGGTACATGTGGGTATTTTTCCTCTTTTATAATCTCTTTGGCATACAGATCCAATAAGGATATATCTGTGTCAAAGGGTATACATTATTTCATAACCTTTTAAATATAGTTGAAAAATTGCTCCCCAAAATGGTTGGAGCAGTTCACAACTCCACCAACAATGTATTATTGTCCCCTCCAATATTTATCATTATCTTTTTCTGTCATCTTAGACAATCTGAGAGGTGTGAAGAGGTACTTCAAGTTATAATAGACCTTTTTTTTTTTAATATGACTACAGATGGCTTATAATTTCTTCATCTGAAAATTGTCTGTTTATATCTTTGACCATTTGTAAATCAGGGAATGACTTGTTATAAATTTTATTTAGTTACATATATATATATATACATATATATGTATGTATATTTCTTTCTTTCTTTCTTTCTTTCTTTCTTTCTTTCTTTCTTTCTTTCTTTCTTTCTTTCTTTCTTTCTTTCTTTCTTTCTTTCTTTCTTTCTTTCTTTCTTTCTTTCTTTCTTTCTCCTAAAAACGAAGCCTTCATGTGAAATACTGACTATAAAAATTGTTTTCTATCATTGAATAATGATGGTGATGACAGGTGTTTTACCTTTAATCCTATTGGGAATGCTTCTAACTTATCCTCATTACCTATTATGTTTGTTGATCATTTTAGATAGATTCTTGTAATGTTCTTTTTAAAATGTAACATTCTCTGGGAGCAGGTTTCTTGGGGGGCTTCTGGGAGCAGCCTTAGTTTCAGTTCAGTATAATAATCACCTCAAATTCAGCAGGAGTTAAAGTCCAAATCCTTTATTGTCTTTTCCAAAATCTTATCTCCTTTACTTGGGGTTTGCCTAGTTTTCTGGAGGCCTTATGGATCTTGGTTTCAGTGTTCTCCACAGGACAGCCTGCCACCACTTCTCTGTCTTTCTTCCTTCCTTCTACCCAACTGCCGTCTCTGGCTTATGAATTTCCTGGAGTCAATCCTGGTTGAGGCTCTTAGCTTATATATGCTCTCTTAAAGGTGGGAATCTTATGGAACTGTATTAAGTACTCACTACATCTAGAGAACTGTTAATCACCCTGCTAAACAACCATTGTCTCTGTCAATTCCACTGACTTAGCACCCTGTAAGGATTCTAACAGATCCTATTTATCATTTTAAGGAAAACTCCAATTTTTTCAATGCTCTAGTGTTTTTATTAGGAATGGCTACTCTATTTTGTCAAAAGCTTTTTATGCATCTATTGAAATTATCTTATGATTCCTGAAAGCTTTCTTGTTGGTATGGTCAAGTAGGCTGATAGTTTTCCTGATATTGAACCAGCACTGTATTCCTAGTATTAATATTATTTCATCATAGTATAATATTATCCTGGTGATAAGTTAATGCAATCTCTTTGCTAATATTTTATTTAAAAGTATTGCAACAATTTTCATTAGGGAAATTAGTGTATGTATGTATATATATATATATATATATATATATATATATATATATATATATATATATATATATATATATGTTTATCTGTTTTAGCTCTTCCTGATTTAGGTATCAGTACCATATCTAGGTTATAAAAGGAATTTGGTAGAACTTCTTCACCTCTTTTTGTAAATAGTTTATGTACTTTTGGATTTAATCATTTTTCAAATATTTGGCCGAGTTCACTTATAAATCCATCTGACCATGGAGATTTTTTTTTCTTTTGGAGTTCTTGGATGACTTGTTCAATTTACTTTTTCTAAAATGGGACTGTTTAAGTATTTTATTTCTTCATCTGTTAATCTGGGCAATTTCTCTTAGATTGTCATTTATTGTCATACAATTGGGCACAATAGAACCTAATTATTGCATTAATTTAATCTTCATTTGTGACATGTTCACCCTTTTCATTTTTGATGCTGGCAACTGTTTTCTTTTTTCCTTTTTCTAATCAAATTAACCAAAGTTTTATCTACTTTATTTTTGTTTAAATCAACACTTAGTTTTATTTATTAGTTCAACATTTTTCTTACTTTCATATTTATTTATTTCTTTATTGATTTCCTTTCAATTTTATTTAGCTCTCCATTGATTTTCAAATTTTCTAATTGTGATGTTTCTAATTTGTATTTTTCCTAGATTTTTAGTTGCATGCCCAATTCATTCATTTCTTCTTTCTTTATTTTATTTATGCAAATATCTAGAAATATAAAACATCCCCTAAGAACTGCTGTGGATGCATCCCATAAGTTTTATCTTGTTGTCTCATTGTTGTCATTCTCTTGGATGAAATTATTGATTGTTTCTATGATTTAATTTTTGATTCTTTAGGATTATTAGATTAGTTACTTTTCAATTAATTTTGGTCTATTTTTCCATGGATCTTATTACATATCTTTTCTATTACATCATGATTCAAAAAGATGCACTTAGTATTTCTGCCTTTTTGCATATTTGATTGTGATTTTATGCTCTAATATGTGATTGTGAAGGTGCCATATATCACTAAGAAAAAGGGTTATTATTTTCTATCCCCATTCTATCCTCATTTCAATTTTCTCCAGGGGTCTATCAAACCTAACTTCTCTAAAATTCTATTCACCTCCTTAACTTCTTTCATATTTATTTTGTGGTTGTATTTACCTATTTTTGGCAAGAAGGAGATTGAGGTTCCCTACTAGTATAGTTTTGCTCTCTATTTCTTCCTGCAACTCACTTAAGTTTTTTGCTAATATTTTGGATGCTAGATAAATTTTTATTTCTTGATTATATGATATTATATTAGTATATAGTATCTTTTAGGAAGATTAGTTTTCCTTATTTCTTTTAATTAAATCTATTTTTGCTTTTTCTTGGTCTGAGAGCAGGATCATTAATCTCGTTTTATTTTGTTTTCACTTTAGTTGCAACATGACATAGTCTTCTCCAATCTTTTACTTTTATTCTGTGCCTATCTTTCTACTTCAAATGTGTTTTTGTAAACAATATATTCTAAGGCTTTAGTTTTTAATTTCACTTTGTTATCCACTTCCATTTTATGGAGAGTTCACACCATTCACATGGTTGAGATTACTAACTGTATTTTGCTTAGTCTTATTTTTCCCATTTATACTTTTCTTTTTTCACCCTTTCCCTCCTCCTCATTGCTTTTCTTCTGACCCTCCTTTTTATATACCATCTCCTTTTTCTTACCCTTTTCCTTTTCTACTTCTGTCCTTCTTTATATCAGTCTTCCTCTTTTCTTTCCTCTTTCCCCACAAACTTCCCAAAAAGGTGAGACAATTTTTATATCAAACTATTTATGTATGTTATTCTCTCTTTGATCCCATCTGATGAAATTAAGGTTCAAACAATACTTGTTCTCCTCCTTTTTTTCTTTTATTGTAATAGGTCTTTTGTTCTTTTTATGTGATAGAATTTACTCCATTTTACCTCCCCTTTCTCCTTTCCTAATACTATGCCTTTTCTACCCCTTAATTTTTTTTTTTTTTATATCATCACATTAAAGTCAACTTAGGCCTACACCCTCTTTTTAATGTACATCTCCTCTAACTGTTCTAACAAAGATACAATTTTCAAGAGTTACAAATATCATCTTCCTGTGTAGAGATATAAACAGTTTAAGCCTCTACATAACATTTTTTTAATCTTTTCTGTTTACCATTTAGTGTTTCTCTCTAATCTTCTATATGTGAAGATCAAATTTCCTGTGCAGCTCTAGTCTTTTCATCAGAAATGATTGAAGATCCCCTAATTTATTGAATATCCATTTCCCCCTGAAAGTTTATGTTCAATTTTGATGGATATTGATTCTTGGTTGTAATCTATGTTCTTTTGCCTTCTAGACTATCATATTCCAAGGCCCCCTAATCCTTTAATATGCAGCCTACTAGATCTTAGGTAATCCTGATTGTGGCTTCTGAATAATCAAATTGTTTTTTTTTTTTTTTTTTTTTTTTTTTTTCTAACTGCTTGTAGTGTTTTCTCCTGATTTTGCCATGATAACTCTAGAATTTAGTGACAATATTCCTTGGAATTTTCATTTTGTGGTTTCCTTCAGGACGGTGAATTCTTTCAATGACTATTTTATTCTTTGGTTCTAGTATATCAGATAAATTCTCTTTGATTATTTCTTGACAAATGTTGTCCAGATGGTTTTGATCATGATTTCAGGTACTACAATAATTATTAAATCATCTCTCCTGGATCTATTTTCCATGTTTTTCCCCCAGTGAGGTATTTTATACTTTCTTCTATTTTTTTTTAATTTTTCATAAATTTTGCTCTACCAATTCTTGATTTCTTATTAAGTCATTCTCTTCCATTTGTACAATTCTAAATTTTAATAAATTGTTTTTTTTAGTTAGTTTTTATCTTTTTTACCTCTTTTCCATTTGGTCACATACATTTAAAGTAATTGTTTTGTTCAGGGTATTTTTTTTTTTACATTTTGTTAAATCTATTTTTAAGGACTTGTTTTCTTCAGTCAATTTCTGTACTTCCATTTTCAATGATGTCTTTTTTTTAAGCTGTTAACTTTTTTCATAACTTTCCTGCATATTGCTTGTTTCTTTTTCCAAATATTCTTCTATCCTTCTTACTTGATTTTTAATTTTTTAAATTATAATTTATTTTAAACATTCCTTCATTTAAAATTTTTGAATTCCAGCTTCTCTCCTACACTTCAATCACTCCGTAATCCCAGTGAAAAAACAAACAATATATCAATTATATACATGAAATCATGCACATTCCATATTATCCATATCACAAGAAAGCAAATAAATAGTATATATTACTTGCTTTTAAAAATCATTTTGAGCTCTTTCAAGAGAACCTTTTGAACTTGATAGTAGTTCAAATTCTTCTTTGAGGTTTTTCATGTGGGCATTTTGCCATTATTTTCTTTTTCTAGGTTTGTGTTCTGATCTTCCCTGTCATCAAAGTAGCGTTCTATGATCAGGCTTCTTTTTGCTCTTTTGCTTAGTTTTAAAAGTTGAACTCTGTTCCTAGGACACAAGGGACATTGTTCCAAACTTCCTTTGCAGGGGTACAGGGACTTCTCATTGACTTTCTGCACTAAGGGCAGCAGTGCTATTGGCTTCCCCACTGTGCTGGGTTAAACTGGCCTAGTTTCTCCTGTTATGCTGGTATTTGTGGGCTCAGAGTTGCTTTCTTTGCTTGGAATGGAGTACTCACAGCTAAAAGTCTTACAGTTGGCCTGCTGAGCCACTGGTCATCTGATTCAGGATGGAAGGGCTAATATCACTAGTCTGTACTGTGGCTAAGTATTTTCTGCTAGATTCACCTCACTGTATCTGCATTAGGCACACATATCAATCAATCAATCAACAAATGTTTTTGAAGTCTGCCTCATGAGAAGGTCACTGTGCAAGATTAAAAAAAACAAATGATTAGGAACAGGTAGACAGCACAGTGAATAGAGCACCATCCCTGAAGTCAGGAAGGACCTAAGTTCAAATCTGATCTCAGACACTTAATACTTCCTAGCTGTGTGACCCTGGGCAAGTCACTTAATACCAATTGTCTCAGCAAAAAAACAACAACAAAAACAAAACAAAATCAAACCCAAATGATTATATCCACTCTCTGGAAAGTCAGAATTTCAGTAGCCAGAAATATTTTTAAATTGTGATAAAATGGGGAAAAAAACCAAAACTAAAACAAAAAACACTGAATTTAAAGTTCAAATACCAGCTCTGATCTTTTCTATCCTGTGTGATGTTGGTAAAAAATCATTTACCTGATTTTGGCCTATTTTCTTTTCTCTAAAATAAAAAAGTGTAGTATGTTATGTTTGACAAACCTTATATTTCATCTCAGCTTAAATTCCTAAGATCTATGATGTAAAAGTGGCATGTGGTAAGTAATAAAATAATAAACATAGTAAGTAATGAAGGAGCTCAGAGAAAAGAAATAGTAATGGTGAATTGGGGTAGTCAAGGAAGATTTCACAAATGAGAAGTACCCAGAAGGTTTGGGCAGAATCCAACGGAGTGAACAGGAAGAGAATGACATTCCAGACAAAGTAAATATGACATGCATAAGTCCATGCATAAACATAGGTTTCTTACTGGGCACTAGTGGGAAATCTAGATGGGTCAGGCATTAGAGTACAGGACCCATGTGATTCTTGGAAAGTCATTTAATTCTATTTGCCTCAGTTTTTTTCACCTGTAAAACGAGCTAGAAAACAAAATGGCAAGCCACTTCAGTATTTTTGCAAAGAAAATCTTCACCTAAAAATAATAACAAGAAAGGCAGAGATAAAGTTAGTAAGACAGGCTGAAGATATATTGTGAAGGGTTCTAAATATTGAGTTGACAAGATGATAATTTATTTTGTAAATAACAGGAAAACCATTGAAGATATCTGCCTAGGAAAAATGATAACATTAGAAAAGTACATTAAGATTAGTCTGAAAATATGTTTCAGAAGATTTGGAGGAAAAAAATGGTGAAGATATAGGATAATGACTTTATAGGTCATTTTGTCATAGACTCATTTGACAAATGTGAAAACTAAGCCGCAGAAATATTAATTTACCCTGCATTATACAGCTACAAAGAGCTTCAGATGGAATTTGAATTCATATAAGCCTAACTCTAAATCCAACTCTAGGCTCAAAAAATCATAGATGTAGAGCCATCTAGTCCAATATCCTCATTTAACCTTTGTAGATGCTAAAAACTAGGGATATTACACAAAATCACATATAGAAAGTGTAAAAGTTGAGATTTGGAAAATTAAACTTGGAAGAATTATTAGAAATCACTGAGTCCAAAGCTCTCATTTTCCAGGGGTAGAAACTGAGTTTTAAATGTCTTAATGACTTCCTAGTTCATAGTTCTCCTCTGAGAAAATCATACCCATTTAAACCAGATTAGCAGCTATTCTGAAAGTTTCTAGGACTGAGGGTGAACAATTCTTGTCAAAGTCTACACATAAACTTCATAGGTGGTAATGATGTTTGAGTTATTAACTAGACTGTTGAATGTTTATGCAGCAACTCTCTTCTCCCAGGTGTACCTGGTTCTTGTCTTGATTGCCATAGACCCTCCCTCAGTCAGGAAGAGACCACATTGCCTTTTATTAGAGAAATAGAGCTAAAAGCTCTTCTTACTTCTTAGTTCTGACCATATTGTTCTTCTGAAAAGAAACTTCCACAGTTCTACATTCTTTTGCTGCATCTTTACTTTGGAAGTCTGTCATGAGTAACTACTATCCTCATGTCTGTGATTTACCTAAGTGTTCAGATGAATATATCTGGGGAATGGGAATTTGTCTTTATGCTTGGGTTGAGTTCTCAGCATTCTAGTTTGTAGCCTTTGTTATATTGACTTTCAGACAGTATAGACACCCAAGATGTGCTTTTAGAGTTTGGAGGTTATAGTGAAAGTGGCACTCAGGATTTAATTTGCTGGGAGCATATGCCCCTACCGGTTGTAGCTTGGCATAGAGAGGCAGCTTGGTGCAAAGGAAGCAGCAATAGGTGAGGAATTAACTAGACTTTTATCATTTCCATCATTTTAGGAATATTGCTTCCCTTCTCTATGGTAGAGTTTCATCATCTTTAAAATGAATAGAAGAGGACTAGCTAATTTGTAAAGTTCCTTTAAATTCTATCATTCTGGGGTTCTGTCTAATTATTAAAATGTTGGATCCTATTCTCAGTCTCCAAGAAGACTGTCCCTTCTCATTTTTACTATATATTTTTTCTTTGTTAATACATAGTCACTCAATTACATGAATGGATCTAGACACCCCCTTTGTACTTGCATGTGTACTTTATATTATGGTTATTTGGGACCAAGATTCCCCCTTGTCATATATCCATTAGTTGTTGAGCTTCTAGAAAATAATAAGCATATTGCATCTCTTTTTGTATCATTGGGACTGAATGTAGAGCCTTAACCAGAGTAAGTGGTTACAAAATTTGTTTTTTGTACTAGGGGATCTTGATTGAAAAAAAAAAAAAAAGTCTGCCATAGCTTTCTTCAGCCAGCAGATGGCAGGCTATTGATTCCCAAGTCACATCTCTTTTTCTGAAATCAAAACAGGAAAAAGCCAGAATGACAGATCTAGAAGGCTATATAATTAAGAGTATTTTGAAGGATAGAATCCATTTCTTTTTTTTTAATCTGTGGCTGACTTAGGAAGTTTAACTCTGCTAGGTTAGAAACCCAAGTGATGCTGTATAAGAATCATAATAGCAGAAAAAATTACAATGTAAGGGTCAGGAGAGACCTGAATTCTAGTGCAAGCTGTCAAGAATTTGCTTTTGATCTTTAGTAACAAGGCAAGACTTTTTGAGTCTCTTTCCTTCTTGTTGGAATTACTAGTTCCTGTTTTGGTCACTTCCTAAGGTGGTTATAAGAATGAAATGAGACTATAAGAACAAAGAACCTAGACTCAGAGGTAATAAAAAGAGAGACACAGAGATACAGAGAGACTTTGGATGTCATCTAGTCTAAGTTTTTCATGTTATAGAGGGGGAAATTAAGGCCAAGAGAGATTGCTTCCTTGCCTAAAGTCATAAATGAATCAAGTTTCAGGAAAAGTATTTAGTTCTAGGCTTTCCACATACAATGCCAACATCTTCCTATATACAAAAATGCCACACAAATCTAAGCTACACTTACTTTTGGATTGCATTCCATATTTTGATCATAAATGAAAAGGAAACCTTGTAAGATTTGGTAACATTTTCTATCAGAAGGCCAATATTCACTTTTTAAAACCTGACACAATAAGTACAAATATTTTTTATCTATGATTAGACTTTGTCAATAGCTCCTCTGTGACTGGACTTGTTTTTTTGATCATGTGCCATTTCTAATACCTTATTTTGGTGACAGAATCATAAAAGAACAACATTAAAAAATACTTCAGCTTCTTTCTTAAATTCATCCCATGTATAGGTCTTAAAAGGAGATAGGGCTATGAGATGAATATAATATGACTGGTATCCAGGCAGCTAAATGGTACAATGTGTGGCATACTAAAATCTAAAATCAGAAAAAAAACTCATCTTTGGGAGTTCCAAACTGGCTTCAGACACTTTCTAATTATGTGGCATAGTCACTTAATCCTGTTTGCCTCAGTTCCCCATCTGTAAAATGAAATGAAGGAAATGGTAAGCCAGTATCTTTGCCAAGAAAATCCCAAATGTCATAAAGAGTGGCTCATAAACAAACAACAAACAACAATGACTAGACTCCAGTTTGAAGATATGCTTAAAGGAGACAGGTGATAGAGAAATGGTTTGCCCGCTACTTATGTTTTTCATATCCATAAAGTCTAGTAGTAATTGATCCTGTTTCTGCATAAAGAATACTTAAAGGATTAGTTTAGTCTCTTGAGCCAAGACATTAAAAGGACATGGTGCTATTTGAGAAGCAGGAGGAAGGCTAGCCTTTCAAGTAATCCTTTCTTATTTATCTAGTACCTGAAATGACATTATTTAGAGGTTTGTTGGGTTACTTAATGCACTATCTCTCTGTCAAGGTGCATGTATCTCTGACACAAGTAACAAGATAAGCCTTATCAACTCTGAACAACTCAGGAAAAAAGTATTGTGTTCTGTAATACTCTCTCTAAAATGTAATGTTCTCTATTGAAGTTTTCTTGGGTTCTCTGGGAGCAGCCTTCGTTTCCGTTCAGTAATCACCACACGAGTACAGCCAGGGGTTAAAGTCCAAATCCTTTCTTGTCTCCTTCAAAGTCTTGTCTCCTTTATTGGGGCTCAGCTAGTTTTTCTGGAGGCCTATCTCTCTCCTTGGTTCCAAGAGCTTGAGCTCCCTCCTGCCTTCTCTCTCTTCTGAATCTCCCCAACGTCAAAAGTTTGTGCTTCAGCCTCCAGCTACAACAAATGTGGAAGATGGAATGAATCTGTCTTAGACTCAGAGAGCTTCTAGTGTGCTTGTCTCTCTGGCCCTGAGAGCTTCTAGTTTATATGCCCCACACTGAGTATACATCAAACATTATATCACTAGGAAACCATTATTTGTTGCAGGATTAAATCAATGCTAAACTAGATTTAACCATTGTCTCCTCAATTCCACTTAGTCATCCCACTTAGTACCTTGTTTCAAGTTCTGGACTATAACATTATTTGTTGTAGAATTAAATCAATACTAAACTAGATTTTAACTATTGTCTCCTCAATTCCACTTAATACCTTAATTTCAAGTTCTGGCCCATAACAGTGTTCAGTTCCAAACATTATGTTTGAAATAATGTTGGGAAATGTGGATACTTCTAGATATGAGCAATGGAGAAGGGTCTTGGAGTCTTGCCACATGAGAAATAGAGATATTTAGCTTCTGGAAGAAAAGACAGGAAGGACAAGGTAGGCTTTGCATTGAAGTCTTGAGTTTGATAGGGAAGAGTAGACTCATTTTGTATTATATTCATATCTTGCTGTTCACTCTTATCACCTCTACCACTTAAAATCTCTAGCTCCCTTCAAATCTTAGCTCAAGTGCAATCACCAATAAAATACTTCATTGAGATAATAGAATCATAGATTTAGAGCTCACATACCCTTGGCATCATTTTGGATTTATCTAGAATATATTTTTGAATTTTTTGGCCTTCCTTCTCAAAGAGGACCAAAATGACATCACTATATTGAAGTCAAGATATAGTATATCTGAATATGGTTGATCAAATCGACAGTAACTTGGAAGGATCCACCACATATCAGACTCAAATAGTGCATATGAGCACTCGGAATAGAAATGTCTCTAAATTTGTCTAACACATGTTTCTTCTGAGCTAATGAAATTCTGCTTTGATTATAGAGTGCAAAGCATTCTTTTATGAGAAATCACCATGCTGAATGGTCCTATGATGATGTCTGCCATGTCTTACAATATTTTAAGGTTTCCATAAGATCTTGAGATTTTCCTTGTACAATTTTTCTTTTGATCTCCATGTGAGTGATTGTCTTGTGTGACAGAGATCTCTGTAAGTTATATTTTTAGTGAAATATACTTTTGACATTTGAACAATGTGGCCACTTCATCAGAGTTGTACTCTCGCAGTAGAGTTGAATACTTAACAGATCAGATTCTTGAAAGGATCCCTGTCTAGTACATTATCTTCTTAGGGGATCTTCAGAATCTTCCAAAGACAATTAAAATGGAAGCAATTCATTTTCCTGGAAAGGTGCTAATATACTGACCAAATTTCACAGGCATATAATAATGAGGTCAGCACCACAGCTCTGCAGAATTTCAGTTTGGTAAGCAATCAAATACGTCTTCCTTATGCTTTCCTTCTGAGCTTCCCAAAAGCTGAGATAATGCAATGCATGCATCAACCTAATCATTTATATTTTACAAACCTAGAAAATATATTTCCAGGGAAAATATATGCACAGAATTCAAAATGTCTCCATTTCCTGTAATTGATGATGCCACCTTTATATACTGGTTGGTAGAGAACATATTGTCTTTTTCTTCTCCCCTATACCCAGAAGAATAAAAGCTTCTTGAGGGAAAATATTATTTATCTTTTTCCTTGTCAACCCTGGATGGCTAGAACATAAATCACTCCTGAATAGGTGCTCAATGAATTACATTTTTGATTAAAAGTAAACTAGGAACTATGGCTGGAAGTTATAAATGAGACTCTTTCACAGATCAATATAAAAAGAATGTCTTAAAAAATTAGAACTGTTCTACAACTGAACAGACTTCCTTATGAGGTAGTGAGTGCCCCATTCTTCAAAAATCTAAGTACAGCCTGAATGCTGAGCTAGAAATCTCTCCCCTTCGGTTGCTTGCTTATATTTGGAATAGAAAAAAAAAGTCTGTCACTGGCATAATTTCAGGTTTAATATTAAAAATAGGTGACATTCTCTTATTTTGTATATAGTTTTTGTCATTTGTTCCTTAGTCATATTTAAAACAGAACTTTTTTGAAAATAAGCCAATTCTCAATGGAACAATAAATGATTACCTGCCTATTGGTCCCAGCCATAAATTCTAGAACAGCTTTTTATAAGCCAAGTCAAGATTCCAGTCATGCCTCTGCTTTTTGTTGTGCCATGTGATTTTGAATATTGATTTATTTTCTTGGGTCAATGTTCTCCTCTTTAAAATGGAGGAGTTCAGAGCAACTGCTCCTGAGTGTCCTTTCTAACTCTAATGTTCTCTGTTTAGTGACCCTGATTCTGTGTTTAGGTTTCTCATCTACACACTATGAATTTGACTACCTATATAAACCTTCTGCTTTACAGACAGGGAAGTCAGAACCAATGAACTTCCTGTATTTGATGCCCTATCCAAACTAGATTTTTCTCTCTTTCTCATATATACCCCTCTATCTTCCTCATTCTGGCAGTTTCCTCTTCACCACTACCTTATGGTCCAGGACTCCTTCACACTCCATTTTTATTTCTGTCTCTTGTCTCTCTCTATCTTTGTCTCTGTTTTTGTCTCTCTCTTTCTACACACATACACATACACACACACACACACACACACACACACACACACACCCATATATCCATGTGTATGTATACAGCGATTTCTATGGCTTACCATTGCTTTCCTTGACTGGAAATGTGTTGATTATTCATTCTTTAAGCCTTGTGATAAGTTTTTATAAGGGGAGATTGTGACCACAAATGAAATGGTGGCAGATTGGAAATTTCTAGATTTTCTAGATGGTGCAATGAGTATGAGAACTGAAAAATACTTTGCAACCAAACTATATCCCTTAGGTCAGAAAGTAATCTCTGTTATAAGGGTTAAATTCAATTTTTTTCATAAATCTTTGAAAAATTAAATTAGAGTTATTCTTGTTTCAATTATTATTTTGGAATGGAAGAGCTTGTGATTGTATCAGACAGAAAGTGTCTTGATCATCTGAATTAGACTAATAAGTTTTTGGTTTTTAGCCTAAATTTTCAGGCTTATTCTACACGCATCCCTTTCTATAATTGATGGACAGAAAAATTGGCCTTCTTGTTATTCTTTTTCTATATAACTCAATCTTCCTTGCATTGGTTATCCAACATGATTGGATTATTCTCCTTACTTCTATCTTTTGGAATCTTTTATTTCTTTTGAAACTCTTCTTCTCTATGAAAATCTTCTTGATGACCCCTTAAATACCCCATCAAAAATCCCTTTGTATTTATATATATATATATATGTATATGTATATGTGTATATATATATATGTATATGTATACATATATATATATTTATTTGTTTGTTTGTTTGTTTTTATGTCTTCTTGCCTGGTAAATGTAATCTTCTCAAGTATATGGGCTAATTTATTTTGTTTTGTTTTTACATCTTCAATACCAAGCAGAATAGCACATAGTAGGCACCTACCAGATATTTGCTGAGTAATACAAAGTCTCACATAAAAAAAAAGCATCTTATGAGGAAAAGTGACTTAGTATCATATAGATAAAATGTAAAGCATCATATACACGTGAGCTTTTCTTTTCATGATTATTGTGACTTCCCAGAGTTTGTGCTTCATGGAAATGGCCTTTAAAGAAGCTAGAGTTATCTTCTTACCATAAAACATCAGAAGAAGTTTATTAGAGATATGACTAGAGCTAAGAAATGCAGAATCCTGAGGAGCTTAGGCAGTTTTAGTTGTTAAAATGGATTTCCTCTGACCTCCCAAGACAACACAGCAGAACTAAGCTGTCTTATCAAAAGTTTCTCATCTTCTGCTTTCTTTTTTTCTCCTTCTCTACTCACTTATTTCCATTTGTAATCTAACCTAAATAGATTATTTTAAACATATCTTTAAAAGACCCCACTGACTTTGCCAATAGTACACCTCTACCCACTTCAGAGGAGACCCTAGGGTTTTGCTCTAGTCTGTAGATCCATCGAAAACTACTGGTGCCCCCCTCCACATGCTCATCTTGGTCACAAAACTCAAGGCAATATAAGATATATCTATACATATATATATATATATATATACACACACACACACACAAACATATATGCATATATTCTCTTTAATATTTTTGGGAAGCTGGTATTGGTAAGTAGAGAGAAGGCATGGATATTATGACATATATTTTAAGAAATCCTTTGTTTTGATTCTTCTGCTAGGCTTGTAGAATCTGCCTAGACATAATCCCCAATTCTTATTCCCATTTTCTTTCACAAGCCAAAGATGTGTGTGTGTGTGTGTGTGTGTGTGCGTGTGTGTGTTTGTGTGTGTGTGTTACCAATGAGATCACTGAAGTCCAAAGAATCTGGCTTGGCTTTTAACTAGTTCGTTATCATTTTGGGAAGATTTGGATCCAACCATAGAGGAGTGGAGATGAACTATGCTCCAGTTTAGAATTGTTCAACATCTTGAATTATTTTTCTGGTACTTCTTGGTTTAGGAAAACATTTTGCCCATCAACTTTTCCCCTGGATGTTCAAAACCCACATGTAGTGGAAGAGAAATTTAGTCCGTATGCCTGCCTCTGATTCATTAAGATGTTGGTCTCAGTGATGCCCTACATGCAACATTGTTCATTCCCTAGATCCATTTTTCATGCCGATTTGTCCAGTGTCTCCAAGACCAAGAATAGGCCAACCATGACCTGGAAAAAGGGCTACCTGGGCACTTAAGTAGGAGTAGAACTTGAGTAAAAAATTATTTTGCATTCAGTTGCCTCACATGGTAGAATTTAAGATATTTAAATCAAGGTCAGGGGTAGCTATTGGGTACAGTCTTGGGGTTGGAATCAGGAAAATCCATCTTCCTGAGTTCAAATCTTACCTCAGACACTAGATGTGTGATCCTGGTCAAGTCACAACTCTGCCTCAAATCCTCATCTTTAAAATAAGTGGAAAAGGTAAATGGCATACCTCTCCAGTATCTATTAAGCAAATATTGAAAATGGAGTTACCAAGAGTAGACCACAACTGAAACTATTAAACCACAAAAAAATCAAAACCACTAACCCTTCCCCAAAAATAATAGAATCTCTTCATATAACTCCCATTTCTATAACATCTAAAGATTTTTTAAAAAACACTTTCCTCACAAATACCCTGTGAAGGTGGTATTAATCTGGTAAAGTAAAAAGTGAGCTAGATTTGGGGTCACAGAGACCTGGTCTTGAACTTATTAGTTGTGTCATTGTAAGTCAGTTAACTTCTCTGAACATCAGTTTCCTCATCTGTAAAAACAGAAATTATTTTTTTTAAGTATTTATTTCATGGAGTTCTGTGGAAGACACAATTCAGAGAAAAAAAAATATATATATGGAGAGAGAAGGAGAGGGGGAAGGGAAGGTGGATTTTTGAATACTTCATTGTGAGTGTAAATTAAGATAGGTTATTACAACGGATGGGTCACTGGACTTGGCATCAGAAAGTTCTGAGTTCAAATCTTGTTTCAGAAACTTATTTGATATGTGACCTTGGAAAAGTCATTCAACTTCTTAGTCTTAATTTCTTCATCTCTAGAATAAGAATAATAATTGTCATGAGCCTCAGAGGTGATAATATAGCTAAAGCACTTTATAAACTTTAAAGAGTTACATAACTATTAATTTTTTAATTAAATATAATTTTTTGTTATAATCATTTCACAAGAAATGGAGAGTAAATGATGTGAAAGTGATTTGCTTAGACTGATAACTTATCAGGCTCAAAATCTGAATTGGGGCCTTTTTGAATCTAACATCCATTAGACTGCCTTTTTTTTTTAAGCTTAGGCGTCAAGCCTAAGATCCAGGGAGAAAAATTCTATGGCTATAGGCTAGGCTATCCCTTTTGACTTTAGATATATTGTCAATTCTAATATCAAATTTATGCTGACTTGGGTTTGGATTTAATTATCCTCTATGTTTACTTTGGACAAGTCACCTTAGGTATTTAGGTTTTGGTGTTCTCATTGGGAAAATTTGAGTATTGGATCAGAATCAAGTCAACAAACATTTATTAAGCACCTACTAGGTTTCAGGTCTCAGGGTAAGTGTTGAGGTTACATATAAAAGAAAAATATTCTGTATCCTCACGGAGAGAGTAAATAGGTCTCTGAATTCTTTTCTAGTTTTAAGTCCTATGAAAGGAGAGGTATATTAATGTAGAAAGACCCTTGGATTTAGCTCAAGTCTGATTTTTTATAAAATAAAGAGGCTTTTGTTCTCCCAACAGAATTTGGAGAAAATAAGGATTCTCCTTTATTCTCAAACAGCTGATCCAAGAATGAGTTGATTTCTAATCCACAAAGATTATTTGAATGGCTTCTTGGAGAAGTCATGGAGTTACTATATAAAGGCAGATGAAATAACTTTATCCTGCCAGGTCCATGATCTCATATTTACCCAAAAGGCTCATTGACTTTCCCATCTCTTGTTTTTTTTGTTCAATTGTGTCTGTCTCTTCATGATACTATTTGGGGTTTCATGGCAAAGATCCTGGGAGTATTTGGCTATTTATTTCTCCATATAATTTTATAGATGAGGAAATTGAATGGGGTTTAAGTGATTTGCCCAGAGTCACACAGCAAGTATCTGAGGACAGATTTGAACTCAGCCTTGGACTTGGAGTTAGGAAAAATTAAATTCAAGTGTAGCCTC